>NC_045437.1:2079531-2163143 GCF_002776525.5 Piliocolobus tephrosceles
ACAGACACACACGGACAATGCACACAGACATAGATACACACAGACACACTCAGACACACACACAAACACACACATGAGCTCTGTCATTATTAATTCTTCCAAATTGAACCCATTGATAAGGTGGTCTCTTGGATACTCAAAGAGCATTATTCCTTGGCTTTATTCTACAAATAATTTGTCTTTGGCCAAACCTCTGAAAAAATCAGTTTTAAAATTTCCTCTTAAAAACATAAGGGGGCCGGGTGCGGTGGCTCAAGCCTGTAATCCCAGCACTTTGGGAGGCCGAGACAGGCAGATCACAAGGTCAGGAGATTGAGACCATCCTGGCTAACCCGGTGAAACCCCGTCTCTACTAAAAAATACAAAAAACTAGCCGGGCGAGGTGGTGGGCACCTATAGTCCCAGCTACTCGGGAGGCTGAGGCAGGAGAATGGCATAAACCCGGGAGGCGGAGCTTGCAGTGAGCTGAGATCCGGTCACTGCACTCCAGTTTGGGCGACAGAGCGAGACTCCATCTCAAAAAAAAAAAAAAAGAACATAAGGGACTTACCTCTATCCACGAAGAGACGTGTGATCCCTGGCTAGCGTTTCATCCAGCATAAGCTGCAGTGCGACCATCTTTCATCAGGCTTTGAGCCCCAGCAGTCATACTGTAGCTCTGTTATGTTGGCTGCCCAACTTCTTCATCAGAGACTAGACCCACTCCAGGAGACTTGCCGGGCCTTCCCTTCACACATGATGGCACCAGGTGTTGGTGGTGCAGTGCTGAGCATAGCTCCCTTCCAAATGATGGAGCCATACAGCAGAGTGGCAGGCACAGTTGGGGTCCTGCTTCCCCACACGGCCTGATGCGGGTCCACCAAATACTCCAGGCTACACCACTACACCAAACACTCAAGAGGCTGATACGAGGACGGAGGCACTGGGCTCAATATGCCCCTCTCCTGTTTGTTTGTTTGTCTTATCCTTTTACTTGAAACAATCCTCGGAGAAGCACTGCTTTCCAATGGTCCAAAGGTCAAGCTTCCCTGCTGCAGTAATCAGCAAAGAGAGGCTTTTGGCAGTGGCTCTGATGACAGTCCCAGGAGCTCAGTGGCCACTGGCTTTTGTCCTGGTGTCCCTTGAGCTCCCAGTTACTCCAAGGGGAATAGGAGGGTAGCCTGAATGCTGAGCAGTTGCTCATTCATGCTTCAGATGAAAGATGTCCAGACTCTCAAGCAGAACCCTCGTCTCCCCTTTGCAGAGTCTCGAAAGCATGTCTTCTTCCCAGCCAAATCAACCAGAATTGCACAAATGCACGTCATTCTCCCAACTCACACCGAAAACAAGGTGTGTGTTTACAGTATTGATTACAACGTTGTCTTGTAGAATAAATTAAAGCTTGATCATAATATTGTGTTTACATTTGGAGCTTTTTGAAAAATGTGTGTCAAGAGAAGTCAGAATCCTGAGAGCTCCAGCGAAGGCCAGGTGCAAAGTGCTATCAACCTGTGACCCAAAGGGACCAAGCCAGGCTGCTCCCGAGCATCAAGTTTAATTTTTCAACTAGGCCCAGATTCCTAACAGAAAGGTCGACTGAGGAGTCTTTCCTATGTTTAGACCAATGCCTGAAGACCCGAAGCTGTCTGAAGCAGCCGTTTCTTTTCAATGGTGGGAGCAGTCCGATATATAAGTCATAACTCACGTCTCCAGGATGGGGCTAGGTAACTATTCAGAATTTATAAGAGGGCCTGGCCAGCACTCAGACCAACATCCAGTACCTCCCAAGGCCCAAAGTCTGAGTGAGATTTTTCTCACCATTCACGGAAAGTCTTCCCTCTGGCCAGGTAAAGACAAGGTCATCTCAGCTAATGAGAGCTGCCTGTCTCCGTGTGCTCCAGATGTCAGCCAGGAGAGACAGCTACAACCTAGTTGACATTGCAGCTGCCAACTGCCATGAGCACTGCAGTGACGCCTTCCCTCTCCAGTCTGGTCACTCTGGAAATTGTTGGGTGTCATCTATGCACTTATGTGGATTGAAGGGCTTCTCCATGTGAGTGCCTGTGTATTTCTGTGTGTGTGTGTGTATGTGTGTGTGTATGTGTGTGTGTGCATGCACACAAGATAAACTGCACTTCAGAGAACAGTGTCTCCCATGCAGTGTGTCTGAGGGTATCCCTGCAGGGCCGGGCGGCTGACTCCCCACCGCTGGGACTTCTACCTACAGTTCATCAGGGGCTGCCAGTCCATGAATGACCCATCTCTAAAAATAATGGTATTTACCTTCGCTTTTTATAGTCAGCTCATCTTTCTCACCAGTCCATACATAAATAGTTATCTTGCATTAAATTTGTTCAAGTTCAAAAAGTAAATCAGTAATTCTGCAGCAAAAACCAATAGGTTGCATGAAAACGAACACACTCCTTTTCATCCATCTTTATTCATGGTCCTTTCCAAGTACTTTAGAGGCGATGATTGTTCCTCTCAGCCCAGTGAAATTTAGAAGAGAAAAGGGATGTAGGCCTTCAATAATTACTCTAAACTCCAAGAAACAATCTCAATGGATGTTCACCTGTCTAGAGAAGCTCATTTGTTTACCAGGTTTGTTCATGTAAAGTGAAAACGGATTCCTTAGACTTTTTAAATATTCTAACTACATTCTTTGTAATATTTTTAAATGTGTGTCAACAAGAATAAATAGCCTGAGTGCAACCATAAAGGTCAGATACAAAGTGCTATTGATCTGTGACCCAAAGGGACGAAGCCAGGCTGCTCGTGAGCATCACATTTAATTTTCAACTAGACTCAGAAGTGGAATGCAAAGCTCAGCCATGGAGTATCCGGACGCCTGGAAGGTGTTTAAGGGAGATTCAAATTTTGATTAAATCTTGGTTCTGGTCCTTATGTCTTCAGAGTAAACAGAGAATGGTAGTGTATTTCAAGGATATGTTTCCAAAGGCCCTCTCAGAGCATGGGTTAGTGAAAAAACTATGCTTATTTTTAGAGGAGCGGGGTCCCTCTCAGACATCACTTTCAAGGTCAGCGCCTGCTCCGGCCATGCTGATTGGAACACAGACCTTGTTACATCTGGCATCTCCTATCACCTTCACTTGGCCATGAGCAAGTGTCCTGAGCTTGCCTCACTCGGCTGGGAAGGAAAGCTCAGCAGGGAATCCTGCTCCTTGCTGGTAGAGTCCGAGTAACAGCATCTCCAGCTCTGGTCAGTGTATCTCACCCAGATGCGGGATCTGCCGCCTGGCCTGGAGGCTCTGCTATTCTGCTCCAGCAGCACCATCACCCGCTCCACAGTGCCAGGAATCTCTCCAGGTAGAAAGGGCCAGAACCCATACGTCCCTCGGGGATGAGGGCTCTGGATCTAGAGGATCCTGGCCAGAGGGGTGCCCCCTCTTCCCTGGGCAGAGTCAAAGCCAACAGCCATTTCTGGACTGATTAATAGGTGTCCAGACCTTTGCTCGGTACAGCGGGCACCAATGAAGCGTGAAGCCCAGTCCCTGCTTTTAAGAGCTCAGAGAAGGTATAGAAAGGGCTCTCCTTGGGGTGGAGTGGGGGACTCCATACATGCAGGATACCTGGACAGAAATGAAGAGAGAATATAATCAAATGCAGGTGGCTCTAGACACTGAGAACAACAGCACAGAATCCTCCAGGCCAGGAGGCAGATGTAGGCATGATGTGTGTGATCTCCTCACACCAGAATGCCCAAAAACAGGAATCTGACATGGGCCTGTAGTGGAGAATGCACCTAGGTAAATAGAGTATGGGTAGAAAGGCTTCAAGAGCCAGAATATATGTCACTTCAAAAGACCAGAAGCTTTTAAAAGTGCTCTAAGGAGGAGGTGACAGACAGCTGGGCCAGGGCTCTGTAGGATGGTCTCTAGGGAACAAATTCATCAGGATGAACCTGGGTGAGCCTATGAGAAATTCCACAATATTCTGAACTCAGAAAACTGAGCTCAATGAGGGCATCTCAGTGATTCCCTCCATCTTCTTATTTGGCCATGTACTGATGCACTTGTGTTCATAGTCCTAAGAATCAAAAATGAAATGTACAATCTCTTCAGTGGTGAGTGGTGTCCATCTGCTGCCAGGTCCAAGGTCAAAATAAAGATCCCAACTTTCTTGTCCTAAATAGATCCTAACTAAACACACACACACACACACACACACACACATTTTTGGGTTTGAGGGACCTGTATCAGTAAGCATTTTCGTGAGACGCTAATTTCTTCTTAAACTTCAGTCGCTTAAAGTTTTCTGTTAGGAAACTGTTCTGTCTAAAATCTGGGCCATCAACACCATGTCTGCTCAAGGAGGAAAACAGTGGCACCCTGAGTGAGACTGTGCCCTGAACCCAAGGTGCTGGCAGGGCCTTGGGGTCTGCTGGTGGTGAGAGACACCTGCTGCAGGTCCTTAAATTGGATCTTGCCTCCTGGGCACGTTTTAGAGCATATGTAACCTAATGCTGCAAGTCCTTCTGGATGGTGGCAGGGGCATCTCTTCCCTGAGTTTGGAATAATAAAATGTTATCTGAGATAAGACTATTTGGAAGAAAACAGTTTTTAAGCATTTATGGGAAATGTGCCTGAGTTTGGAATAATAAAATGTTATCTGAGATAAGACCATTTAGAAGAAAACAGTTTTTAAGCATTTATGGGAAATGTGTTGAGTGGTCCTGCAGATCAGTATGCTTGATTTGGGAACGTATCATCTTCCTGTAAGACTCCAAAGCAGTATCTCTTTGAAATGTGTGAGTAAAACTTCTGGGGTTTGGATCACACAGCCAATTTAGGTCCATTAGAACTCTCTTATCCCCGAAATGCACCTGGAAATGATAAAAAAAAAAATCTAGCTGCCTATTTTGAGTAATGCTGGCAAAGTTTTCCAAGATTTTTACAGTTCAGCTCTAGTGCAGCTGAAGCAGAGGGATCTATTTTCAACACCAAAAGTGGGAAATTTGCTGCAGAATCACTGCACGTGGCAGCCAGATTTGTTGCTCCAGTGTCTCAGAAACGACAATTAAAAAACACAAGTTTGTCCACTGTCTTTCTTGCTGCTACTTCGAAACACATCCACTAAACATTCTAGAAACAAAGAAGGGGAGCTCACACAGCCTCTGAGAAACCATCCTGAGCATGAAAAAAATGCATATCAGAGAGGACGTTTGGAAATCTTTTTTGCATCTTGAGCTAGTAGAAATGTTTTCATTAAAAACTTCAGATACTTTTACAAATGTAGGGTCCTATGTTTCTTATTAAATGTACAGCTCTGTCTCTTGACACATAAAAATATTTCTAAATGAGTGATGAACTGGATGTGACCTCTTGCAGGGGGCAGAGTGGCCTGGTGTGGAAATGAAGCAGGGAGGATCAGGAGCCCTCCTGGAGCCCTGTGGGGTCTGCAGAGCCAGAGTCTTTCTGTGACAAGTGAGCATGTGTGTGTGTGTGTGCCTGTGCATGCCTGTGTGGAGGGGTGTGGATATGTGTGTGTGTATGTGTGTGTGCATTTATATGCTTGTGCATATCTGTGTGGAGGGGTGTGGATGTGTGTGGATGTGTGTGCCCATGTGAAGTGTGCATGTGTGTGTGTGTGCATGTATATGCCTGTGTCTGTGTGGAGGGGTGTGGATGTGTGTGTGTGTGCCTGTGTGAAGGGTTGTGCACGTGTGTGTGTGTGCATGGGTGTGCATGCTTGTGTGGGTGTGTGAGCACCTGTTGGGGCCAGAGGGCTGGCACATGACTGGCACATGGGCCATCTACAGCCACAACTTCATAATGGAAAGGGGGTCTGATAGGTGCAGGTTAGAGAAAAAAGGTGACGCCTTCCTTCCAATGGATGAACATGTACTTCATTTCTCTCCATGACTCACCTCACCTGGCTGTAGTGAGCAGGTGCCCCTATAGCTGCAGGGGCCCTCCACACAAACAGGGTAGGGTTGGATGATGCCTCGACATTTAGAGCAAGACTACCCAGAGAAGGGTTTCGGCCCACGGCCACTTTGCTTGCTCCACCCAGAATATTCCACATTAGAGGCTCACGTTCACGATGTAATCAATAGCCACTCCCACCAACAGGACTGAAATTACAATCTTTACAATAAGGTAAAACCCAAGCCTTGGAAAACAGAATGTCAGAGTGCAGAGCTGGGCCTATCTTTGAGACTGTGGAATGACCACCCGATCCTCTGTTCACTGAAGGCAGAATTCAGGAACCTCGTGAGCTGGTTTGCTATGTCCCTGTTAGAAGTGGCATCCTTCTGTGCCATGCAACTCAATCTGTTAGCATGAGCTAAACAGATATATGAGGAAAGCAGGGAGAACATATCTCAACATGCCAAGAACACACCACTTCTCGCTCAGGAAGCTCTGGGGAAGCCCTCTCTAAGCTTGTCCTGCTCTGCAGCTTGGAAACACACAAAGAATGGTCAAAATCATGTCAGGGAGTGCCTATCAGGGCATAGGCTGTTATGTCTCCTTTTCCTTTCTGTTGTGATTTCTATTTGATGGCACAAAGCATTCCTCGTTGCAAAGGTGGCTGCGATCCTAACTTTGCTTGAGGAACTCCGATAGTTGAATGCAATTTTCACTTTGGATTGCAGCAACTTACTTTTTAAAGCATGGCCAGTAGAGAGGAGAACCATCTTCTGAAGTGGTCAGCATAGGCCTTCAGGGGTGGCTGTGGCGGCAAGTCTTTGAGTGAGTATCCTGTGGGAGGATGACAAGGACACTGAGTCAGCCAGGTATGAGGAGCTCACTCTGGCTGGACTTACAAATACACAACATTTCTCTCCACCTCTCTTTGACTATTGACTTAAATGGGTGTTGCCGGAGGTAAGAAGCACGCACAGAAGAATGTGCCCTGCGAGGCATCCTTAATTAAAATCCAGATTCAATGGGAGTGTCTCCCTACCTTGCAGCAAGCTTTGTCATCCTGCAGAAAGAACACCAGCCTCGCGGTGTAGAGAAAAGTTAAACAATTGTCAGCGGAAGGCAGATGAGGCTTTATTGAATGCCTGTATTACTAATGCATGAAGAGGTGCTGTGCTGAGCACAGAAGATACAATCATTGCTTTAATCATGGTACAAGTTTTATCACCATTAGCCCCATTAAACATCAAGAGCAGGGCAGACTTGCTCCAAGGCAGGGAGCTCGTGTGGTTTCAGGAAAATCAAGAAGCCGGGGTCATTCGGACGCCAGTGATCCCGAGGGAGGGTCATCTGGGTGGAGTGAGAGGGCTAGTGTTACCACCTCGAGGACAGAGGAGAGGTGAGGATTCAGGCCCAGTGGGAGCTGGGGTCAAGGAGAGGCTGCCGTGCAAGTGACTCCATCACCGTCAGTCGGCGCCTGGGGCCTGGCCTCCTTCCCTCCCCCAAGCCCAACCTGAGCAGGTTAGAGACGAAAACAGAAAGGAAGGAGAGGCCAGCCCCTGTGGGCACTTGCTCTTCCTACCTGTTGCTTGCAGGGAGAATGGTTTGGGGCGGGGCGGGGGAGTGGATGGTGCCCGGAATCTTCTCCTGTCCCCGTGTTGTCAACACATCAGTGTAGGGTATGGCCTGTCCCCAGGAGATACTCTTTCTCTCCCTGGCCCCTCTACTGGGGACTTAGTGGGCACAGAGTCAGTTTCTGACTCTGGCTGCTGAGCAGAACCTGATCCTTGGGTGAGGGGTCTTCAGACATAGATCTTGGGGACACTTGGAAAGACCATTATCCACGGGACAGACAAGCCCTGACACAGCTTCCTCGATAGTTTTGCTGACTTTTGTGTCCATCAGACTGAACCCTAGAGAAGCCAGGACTGGGGAAAGCTACCAGGTGCTCACCTTGGGCACAGGCAAGGGATACAACACATCCGGTCATGAGATAAATAACATTCAGTGCCGTATTTTTAAAAATTAATACAAACAAAAGTCCATTATCAACAAAGTATCAAGGTTTTCAATAAAGGCAGGATCCATGACAGTCCTGCACTGAGCCACATGGAAGCCTGAAGTCAAGGTAAAAAATTGGCAATTCTGTTCCTGTATTTATGCCATGTTCTTATATTTTTGTCCATCATGGATATTTTGCATTAATTTAGACTTTTAAAATATTGCATTAAAATATTACATATTTGGGAGACTGAGTGTTTTGGCAGCCTTTAAATGTTGCACCTGAGTGTTACAGGTTGACTTGCTTCCCCAAAAAATTCATGAGAAATTTGTAACCCCCGGTACGTCAGAAGGCTGCTGTACTTAGAAATAGGGTTGTTGCGCAAAAGATAACAAGTGTTGGTGAGGATGAGGAGAAAGAGGAGTACTTACACGCTGTTGGTGGGAATACAAATTAGTACAATCACCGAGGAGAACAGTGCGGAGGTTCCTCAAAACACCAAAAGTCGAGCTACCATAGAATCCAGCAATCCCACTGCTGGGTATTTATCCAAAGGAAAGGAAATCAGTATTTCAAAAGGATGCCTGTACTCACAACAGTCAAGACATGGTATCCCCCTAAGTGCCTGTCTACAGATGAATGGGGAACACACATATGCTCTGTGTACACAGTGGAATACTGTTCAGCCATGAAAAGAGTAAAATCTTGGCATTACAGCAATGTCGATGAACCTGGAAGACTTTATGTGAAGTATTTTCCTATCAGTCTCTGAAAGGCAAATGCCTTGTGATCTCACTTTCATGTGGGATCTAAAAACGTTGATCTCCTAGAAGCAGAAGTAGAACAGCAGTGACCAGAGGCTGGTAGAGTGGTGGGTAGCAGGGAGGGGTTGGTGAGTGGATACGAAGTTAGAAGGGAGGAATAAGCTCTGGGGTTCTGTTGCACAGTGGGGTAACTGGAGTCAGCAATGATGTACTACGTATTTCAGACTGGCTGGGAAGGATTTTGCATGTTCTCGACACAAATAAGTGACGGATGATAATTTCCTGGATTTGATCATTATACAGTGTGTACCCCATAAATATGTACAATTTGTATGCGTTAATTGAAAATAAAATAAAGCTTCAAAAAAAAAAAAAAGGAGTAAGGTCATTGCAGATGTCATTAGTTAAGATGAGGTCATACTGGAGCAGTGGGCCTAATCCACATGATCGTTGTCCTTATCAAAAGGGGGACTTGGACACAGAGACAGCCACACACAGGAGATCACTGTGAAGATGGAGCAGAGGTGAGGGGAGGCTTCCCCAAACCAAGGAACAGCAATGATTGCAGGAAACCCCTGGAAGGTAGGAGAGGGTCCCGGGACAGTTTCTCCCTCACAGCCTCAGGAGGAAGCAGCCTGCCTGCCAACACCTGCCTCTCAGACTTCTGGGCTCCAGAGCTGCAAGGCCATGGGTCCCTGCTGTTCCAGCCCTCCACGCTGGTGGCCTGGCAGGGCTGTGCACGCTGAGCCCAGAGGCTCGGGCCCACGGTGCCCACACGCCCTCCGTGGACGTGAGTGCAAACCCACATGCTCGTTGGCCTGTGTGTGCACCATGGCTGCAGCGGAGCGGGGGATCGAGAGACACAGGTGGAGGGTGCAGGGAGGGCACAGTCAGAGCCCTCATGAGAAGCAGGGACCCAGCTTCCATTGTGGCCCAGGGGGCCCTGCCCCTGCCCTGCTTCTTCCAGGCCTTGCATGGTGAGCATTTTGCAGTAAACTCACGGACACTAAGGTCTCCCGTGGTCAAAAATGGGCTGTAGCAGCCATCCAATTATACAAGAAATGTGGATTTCTTCCTCTGAGTGGCTGGATTTCAACCGCTTGGTGGGCGACTGTTATGCATGGGCGACTGTTAGAGGCTGCTATGTCTCCCTTTCCTTCCTGTTGTGATTTCTATTTGATGGCACTAAGCTTTTCCCAGAGCGCCCTGACAGCAGAGAAGAGACCCCTCAGTGGGGACAGCAGAGCCTGGATGAGGCCACACACCAGGGTCTGTTGATCTCCAGCACCCTCTTCCCACACATGCACGCTGCTATCGCGCGTTTGTTTGGAATGGTTTGTGTCCTTTGCAAACATTTAAATACTATTGTTTTGCCCTGATGATATTTTATTACCCTTCCAGTTGATAAATCAAACAGCATTTATACATTTTATGTCAAATTAATTTGTTCATTTTCTTCTTGTCATTCCCCCTGCTCCCCACGACCCCCCACCCCCCAACCCGGCCTTCATTTGTCTTGAGCTGGGCCTATTTGGGGTTCTCTGCTCTGAATCAGTCCCCCGTGCCTGTCAGTGCATGCACTGACAACACAAACCTTACAGCTCCTCCTCATTAACCCGATCCTGTTATAGGAGCTGGGGGTGGTGAGGGGATCTCGAATACAGACAGAGAGTGGTGTGGAAACAGCCTCCCTGGTTATTACCTTCCTACAGGAAGCTGTCTAGGATGCAATTCCATTCCTCTCTCATCCTTTTATTCTTTTTTCTTTTTAAGAACAAGATCAAATGTTGTATACAGTATCAAGTTTTCATAACCATATAGAATAAATATTTTAAAGTCTGTAATTTAAACAGGTGGCTGGGTGGCACGTGGGCTGCCTGGGTCAGGAGGAGGTGAGCGTGTGAGCCGGGACTCTGTGGGCTGCCTGGGTGGAGCTTGGCCTCATCTATGTGTAGACAAACCTCAGTTACAGGGCAGCCTGCCCATTCTGACCATATTAGTAACATCGGGGGATTGGTGGGATAAATGATAACCCGTCTTAAACCCCCTCTTCACCACCTCCACCTCCCAGCCCCAGCCCAGCCCCCAGTCCTGAGCAGGTGCTGGACTCAGCCTTGCTTATTTTCCCCTGCTACCACAGTGACACCTAGTTGATCCTCAGTAAATACAGGATTGATTCAATCCACACCTTACTCTACTGGGAGATAAGAAACGTGGGGGATAGGAAGGAGCAGCTAGGCCACTTAGCTGCTTCGGCAAGACACACAGGTACCTATTCTAGAACTTTAGAGACACAGCTAACCTACCTTGAAAATGTGGCCTGTGGCAGCCAATCTTTGGTCTTTTCTGGAAACATTAGAGGAAGGAAGACAGTACTTTTTTTCTCTTCTATTCAATGAAAGAATTCAGGTGTTTAAAAATCTTCCCTCAAAGTTTCTATTTTGTTGTCCAACCCCTGAACCATTGAGCACTGCTCTGGAAAAAGCCTTCGGTATGTCTCCTGTTCTGCTGGCTGGAGACCTCCCAGATGCAAGCTGACTTTCCCGTTCACACGTCTTCCGCACACGGTGCCTGCCGACCACACCGCGTTTTTCTCACACTGCACCACGTTGCCCTTGGGTGGGGACACGCCCCTCCCTCACCCTCGGGATGAGTTCCTTCCCCCAAGTAGGTCCTGCTGGTGTGCAGGGATTGTGGGCCTACTTGCAAGTCATAAAATCAACTGTAGCTGCAAAGCTACTGCCTCGATTTTTAATTTTTAAACTCGGCCCTATAGCTACGAAAATGCTGGACAGAGAACAGAGCGTCTTTCTCCTCCGCCTTCTCTGTGGCCTCCTGCACTCCTACAGAAGGGTCACATTGAAAGCAATCTCTTGGGAGGCAGAATTCCTAAAAGGGTGGGAGATTTAACCAGATCTTCTTATAATAACAATCTGTCAAGCAATGCACTTTAAATCCATTTAAAGTTATCTTTGAGTAAGATGTGTCTCCTTTACATACTGTAATACCCATAACACTCTCACAAAAGCTCTATTCATTGTCCTGACAATGCTATAATGTTTGTGTTTACCCAGAAGGTAAACATGCCTGCCAAGGCCCGCTCCAGGCCCTAAGCACAGCCGTCAGCCAGTGGGAACCAGTGGCGATTATGGCTGCTTTGCAAAAGTCAAGTAGCGTCCCTGCACAACCCTTCTCAGACTTGGTTAGGTGTGAGTTCCAAGCAAAATATCACACAGAAGTCTGGGAGAAATATGTTGAATTAGCTAGAATATTGGCCATAAGACCTCGGCGAAGCAATAATCCCCTAAAAATACATGCGTGCAGGAATGAGATTAACCTCATTCAGAACGGGGGGCTGTTCGTGGGCTGGGGGGCTGCGTGGAATTCAGTGACGGAAGGTTTAAAGATCCAGGACAGTCTGCGTGAATGGCGTGTGGGTGCACTGTCTTCAGACTCCATGTGACGCTGAGAGGGTGTGGGTGCCCATCCTGGGGTGCTAGTCCCCCCAGTAGTTCTCTGAGAGCACAGGGCGCTCCCGCTCCTGGCTGGAGAGACTCACACACACGCACCCCTGGCGTTGTTGGCTCTCAGTGGTGTTCAGTGACTTCGGCAGCAGTTCTTTCTCCGTCCTGTAGAAACTCTTGAGCCAACACTTTCTGGAATGGGCCTGTCTTTCCCAGGCGCCTCTTTTCTTTGGTTTAACTTCTCTGTTTCTGGCGCGCACATCTGTTCTCTCCCTCATCTTTTTCATTTGGTATTCTGAGAGCAGAGAGTGTGATTAACCACCGGCACCTCCTCTGAGCTCCCATTTTCAAACGCAGCAGGTCAGAAAAGCTGTTTTAACGGGGCTGAGATATGGGAAGTGTTGGTCCCAGGTGAAGCACCCCAGGTCCCAGCAGGAAGCCTTGGGGTACGCTCTAGACTTCTGGCAGTATTTTGCATACCATTGATCTCCATGTCCATTTCAAGCTCATTACTTGTTTGCAGGATGTGCGCTTTCTATCCTGCCCCCACTTCTCTCTGCTCTTTATAAATGCCAAAATCTTTCACGAGGTATAAAATTTCTCCAGTGCAAGCATGCGTCTTGTCTTTAGGCTGATATCCAACTCTCGCTGTTTTGTTCCCATCTGAATTAAGAATATGTAACTGAAACTAGGTTTCAAATATGGTTTGAAATTAAAGGTTATTTTTTTTTCCTTTCAGAAGACACTTAGTAGATGTGAACTATGTCTCTACTTATGATCTCTTCTTGAAAAGACATCTGTCTGTTGTGCAAACAATAGCAGCCATGAGGGTCATAGGCTTCCCCACCCTTGGTCCTCAGGCTCTGCTCCCTGCTGCCCCCAACAGACCCTGAGGATGGCAGGGACAAATGTGGGCTGTCCAGCTCCTGGATGGGGGGATGTGGAATGATTCAGACACCCCTGCCTCCTCTGCTTCCTTCTCTTGGGGGCTTCTGGGGCAGTCATCTGCCCAGTCGTTCATCCGTTGTTCCTCTGTATAGAAATAAAATCCAGACCCTGACTGATATTTCCGGGACCTGAATGCAGGTGATAACTTTCTTGTTAGAAAAATAAACAAGGTTCTATGTTGTCACTTTGTAAATCTGCCTTTCCCAACAGAAGCGCGAAGTGACTATCTACCAAAGTGCACAAATTGTGCCCCAGAATGAAGTGGGTGTGCTTTTGTGAAGCGTCTCTGTTTTGCGTGTTAGTTCTCTGAATGCATGTGGGTATGTAGGGCCCACCAGGGCTTGAAGCACAGAAGAAACATAAGTCCTCACGCTCTCATTCAGTCCCCTAGATCCAGAACTCCCTAGAAATGACTTAGAATAAACATTCCCACATTATTCACAATCAAAAGTGTGGAAAACAGTTTCACCTACAAGAGACATAGTGGCCAAATCCCTGAGTCTAGTGAAAAAAGAAAATGGAACAATTCACGTGCTTATCGGTAACAATGTCCACATTGCTAATCTTATAATAATAATATTAGTAATTTTATTCTGTTCACGTGAAGTGCACTTATAGACTGGAATATTAGATACTCTTCCTCTCCCCAAGTCTTAGTATGCAAGCGAAGATTGAAATTACTCTCTTATTAGAATTTCCCACTAGTTAATGACCTTTGAGGAGCACACAGAAGTGAGAATTTGGAAAAGGCAGGTTTTGCTCGAGTGAGGCCCTGGACGAGAACATTCCCTGCAGTCCATCTCTTTGAGCAACTAAACCCTCTTGATAGAAAACCAAATAAGTAAAAGAGACGTCAGTGACCATCCAGTAGTGACCACACAAATGTCTGAGCGCACTCCCACCTTGAGATTTCAACTGAGCAGAGGACTGGCTAACAGGAACATGCCTGGGACAAACAAGGCAGCACCAGACACTCCAAAGCCTCCTCTTGCCACCAGACAGGCCTCTCTCTCCTCCATCCCCTCCAGCCTAGACCTGGGGACTCCTCTTCCAGCTTTCAAAGCAGTGGGGTCCAAGCCTAACCCTGTAGTCCCAGCCACCTGTGAAAGGAAAGAGAGGCTGGAGATGGTAACAGTGTGGCTGGGATAGCGAACGCAGCCTTCCAGAGACAAACTGCAGCCTCTGGGGATCCTTGCAGGAGTGCGAGATTCAGCCTGCCAGCACCCAGATGGACCATGGGTGAGTTTAGGTTCCCGGGAAAACACCCGGCCTGCGGGAGTTGATGTTGTAGTGAGAAGCTGGTTGCCAAAATGTGGCCACCTTGCTTCTGAGTTCGTGCTTTGAATTTGGGCTTAAAAGGCTTAGATGCCTCTTTAAATTTCTTTCTAAATCATCAAGAATGAATTTACCCCCAGGAGGGGATGCTATTCTGGGGTCACCATAATTTTTACTTCTGATTCTGCCCCTAGGTTAAAATAATGCTGTGATAGTTAAGATTAAAAGTGAGAACTAACAGCCTGCGGAAAAAAAAAAAAAAAAAAAAAAAAAAAGATGTACCCAAACATCTGAAGTTATGATGGGGAGTGGGGAAATGAAGTTTCACATTTCTCCTGAAAGGGTTGCCCAATCCCTGCTTTTGTCAAGGCAAGATTTTTATGCAACCTTTGCAGTGATTTTTGAGTAACACCTGAAGCCGAGGGAAGCGCAAACCCTCCTTTAATCTTAGCAGAAGCCTCCCTGTTAGGACTCAACTTTGTTCTTTCTCCGCTGTCATTAATTTTCCCCTTGAACATGCTTTTTCTCTCTGACAAAATAATGATTTTATTTGAGCCGCTGATGATTATCTGGCTGTATCAGACTTGAAAACTGTAATTTGAAAAAGGTGAGTCCCCTGCTCCCTCGAAGGCACACGCTGCCTTTTTCTTTTTCAGAGACAGATATTAGAGGGCTTCTTTTAAATTTAAGCTGACATTCTTTGTCCAGGGATTTGAAATCCTGTAGAATATTAAAGCCCCATCTTTATCTTTAAAATATACTTTTAAAATCTGTTCTCTGTGGGGCTGTTTTAGTCCCTGGACGATTCTAAGTGACATTAAACAGCAAGTGAATTAGACCCAGCATGAATCACTAAATGGAAATGTATGTTTTAAAAATAATTGATGCAGGTGGGTTCGGTGAGCTGAGCCATCGCCTAGAAAAGCTGGCAGCCTGTAGCCCCGGCTCTGCCCGCCTGGCATGTTGTGACCTTGAGTGAGTTGCTGAACCCCATCCACCTCGGTTTTCTTGATGGAGAAAAGGAGCTCAGTCTGAGTGAACCCCATTGAGAACAGTTCTGGAATTAATCAGAGCTTAATTATTGTGAAGTCTATGGATGGCTTTGTCATTGTTTAATGGTGAAGAGAAGGGGGCCGGAATTGCCAAATGAAAAATTAAAACAAAAGTATCTGGTACTCCCAACATAATTTTTGGAAATTAAAACATATTAAAAAGCAATAAAAGCCAAGAGTGCTGACAGTGTTTGTCTGGAAAGGGCACTGCACTGTCCCCTGCAGCCTGGATGCTGTGTCTGAAGGGCCTGATTCTGCCTGTCTGAACTTCCTCTTTCCCCAGCATCTTTTTCTGCCCCTCTGCTTCTCTGGGGCTCCTTAATTGTCTTTCCCTTTGCACCTTGTATTAGTCTGTTTTCACACTCTTGAAAAAGATGTACCAGAGACTGGGTGATTTACAAAAGAGAGAGGTTTAATCGACTTACAGTTCTACCTGGCTGGGGAAGCCTCAATGTGGACATTGTTACCGAAAAGCATGTGAATTGTTCCATTTTCCTTTTTCACTAGATTCAGGGATTTGGCCACTATGTCTCTTGTAGATGAAAGGCAAGGAGGAACCAGTCACGTCTTACATGGATGGCAGCAGGCAAAGAGAGAGAGCTTGTGCAGGGGAACTCCCCTTATAAAACCATCAGATTTCATGGGAGTTACTATCACAAGAACTGCACAGGAAAGACCCACACCCATGATTTAATCACTTCTCACCTGATCCCTCCCAACCATGGAGAAATTGTGGGAGACTCAATTCAAGGTGGGATTTGCATGGGGACACAGCCAAACCATATCATACCTCTAGCTCCAATGGCTCCCATGCTGGCAATGTTTCTGGTCCATTGACAAAAGTTTTTCTCCTCTAGCTACTTAGGCCATCTTCCATCTCAGAAATTCATAGCCTTCATGGTGTGCAAAAGAAGTTCCCTGGGATTGAGGAATGTTGTCAGAATCTCTAAGGTTCTGTGCAGCCGAGTGCCTTGAAGGGAGAAGACCTTGTCCATCCTCCAGCAAGATCGTGGTTTCATTGTCTTTTCTGAATAAGCTTGATGAGTGTCAGGGAGGGCAAGCTCAGCAAGGCCACCCCTAGGTGGGTCCAGCAGGAGGTGGGTGCCAGCCCCTGAGGGCAGTGCAAGCAGCTACTGGCTAGGGGAAGGCTGGTGTCTGTCCCCCAGCACCCTGTCAGGGAACAAGCTATCCCACTTCAAGACATGCAAGTTCTGTATCTCTGTTCAGATCATTGATCCAATGTTCCTGGCTGTCCTTTCCCACAAAGCTCAATGCTCTGGAATTATCATATCACTGGTGCAGTCTCTGGCCCAGCGGACTCTGGCTGGAACCCTCCCACTGGTGAGAACTTCAGCCCCACCAGCTGTTCTGGGGACTGGGCTGTGGCTTCCAGAAGGCCTGGCCACCTCTTGGGGACAGTGGAAGGAAGGTGGGACAACACAAGGCCCTGATGACTGGGCCAAAGCTCAGGGCTGGGAAGGAGGAGCCCTGGATCAGAGATAAGAGCTGCTGCATCAGCAAAGAAGGCACCCACTGCGTCTCAACCCAGGTGGCTTTGCTTCAGGGCACATTTGGCACCTTTGGGAAATGTTTTTCTTTGTCACGACTGGTGGTTACTACTGACATTTAATAGACAGAGTCCAGGATGTTGCTAAACAACCCAAAATACATAGGACAACTCCCTCCCACAAGAAAAGCATGTCCCCAAATACCCACAGTGCCAGGCTGAGCAACGCTGGCCTAGTGAGGCTGGCAAGGGCAGTAGCTCTAGGTCATGCAAAAGTCCTGCCTTCACTCCCTAGGTCTAGGGACTCTGGAAAACTCACCTAACCTCCTGAAGCCTCAATGGCCTCACCTGTAAAATAGAGTGAATGATAACAGTGCCCATCTGGCCAAGCCGTTGCTATGATTAGGTGTGACAATGTACGTAAAACACCAGCCCACACTAACAGTGCAGTAAACATTTGGTGTCAACACCACCAATTACATGTTATTTTTATAAATACACATCAGAAATGTCCCATGCCTGATTAACTGCCTGCCTAGAAACCACAACAATGAAAAAAGAGTACTTTTAAGATATTTTAAAATTGTGTCTAGGTGTGGTCTGGACCTAATAACAATAAGCCAATACATCACAATGAATAAAAAATAAAGAAATCCTACTAAAAATATAAAAAATTAGCCAGGCGTGGTGGTGGGTACCTGTAGTCCCAGCTACTGGGGAGGCTTAGGCAGGAGAATGGTGTGAACCCAGGAGGTGGAGTTTGCAGTGAACTGAGATTGTGCCACTGCACTCCAGCCTGGGCAACAGAGTGAGACTCTGTCTAAAAAAAAAATAAAAAATAAAAAATAAAATAAAATAAATAAATCATCTCCAAGGGCTTCTCTGGCTGCTGACGGGTTCATGTCTGTGCATATATGTAAAGTCAATCGTCTGCAAGTAGATGATTAGCATGTGTTTACACAAGTTTTTTAGTTTTTGAAAAATGGGGCTTTGAGAAAAACCACAGTAGCTGTGCGCTTAGTGCCTGGGGAGAAAACAGGGAACTGGGCTGCGTCCAGCCTGCACTCCCACCACCCAGAGTTTCACGCTGTCTAACTCATTCCCTGAAGTCAAAGGGGTCAAGACAGTAAATGTCCCCCAAACAGAGCATGTTTCTATTTGAGATTACTCTAGGCAAAGTCATATGTAATAAACACATTTGCAGAGAATGCAAGATGTATATGACTTTTATTCTTTCTATTCAACAATGCAATGTGTAATTTTAATTTTAAGTTAAACGTTTCTTTCTTTTTGATCATGGTTTCATCTTGTGTGCATGTTACCTTGCCCAAGGGAATACCGCCCACATACACATATTTTTACAACATTACTCTTACCCTGATGGTAACTCAATTAATTAGAAAGATCGGAATCACATCTAATTGCATACTTTGCTAGCATAAACTTGTCAGAGTCATCTGATGTGAAATAAAATCCACAGAATCTTTAAATAAAATCAAAGGTAAGAATAAGCACTATGTGCCTTTACAGATGAAAACAATTTTGCTAAAGAATCATTAACATAGATGGTCTTGCAAGTCATAAGCTTTTCATATTTCATTCCTAAACCTCTATACCACATTACATTATCTTCAGCCATAAACTTTAGGCTCTCACCCAAATGCAGGGTTTTTGGAGAGTCCAACCTTATGTAATAACTAACACATACTCAGGCAATCTGTCTTTTAATATTACTCCTATATATTTGAAATACTAAACATAAAGCCTGTGGTAAGATGCCACTCCCATAAGCACATATTAACAGAGATCTTTCATAAACAGCTTCAGAATGTGGAAAGAATGTCTTTGAACATTTTCAAAGAGATGGTCTATTTTTCATCTAGAGATGAATTTGCAGTTGTACAATAAAGAGAGAAAAGACATTTATCAAACCTTTCACTGTGCTGATTTTTATCTGCAGCTCTCACTCCCTGTGGCCTCTTCACTTACAGTCCCTGGAGATAACTTCTGGGAGAAACCACCTCACCAGAATTCTCTTCCAGGTGAAAAAATCACCTTTACCATTGACCTTCATTAGCCAAACCTCTCTTTTGCCAAATCCAACAGCCAAGGCCTGCTTCCATTTCATCATGCTCTGCAGAAAAGCATCTCAAAATCAACTTCCAAAACAGTGAGTGAACACATGGCAATGGGAAGTCATGGACTCTGGATTTTTCCTGACCAACAGCAAATGAAGATGAGGAGGGAATCGCTGTGCCTGTTTGGAACATGTTCCTCATTGTAACTGTCCCAAGGGGACAAAGTCTCTTGCTTAAAACGCCTGGGAGGGCTATGCTGATAAACGTAATTCACTCTGGAGATTCTCCAGAAGTTGTACCCACAATTCCAGCTATTTTTACTAAAGGACCCAAAAAGGTATTCCTTGCACCTCTTGTAGAGTTAGATTCTCTTTCTTATTAGCTTTTACTGTAGCCACAATTCTTCATTTACGAACTTGTCAAAGTCCTAAAACAAATGCTTTATAGTTATATCTTATTTTTGTTTGTCTGTGTGTTGTTGGTTTTGTAGTTAGTCCTACCCGAGAAAGAGACAAGATTGGCCCAGATCAAGTTCTGCAATTCCACTATTACTTTCCTTTGATTTTAAAGCAAATACCGCATATACCATCTACGTGTCTGGAGGGAGTGAGAAGGTGGAAGCAGCTGTGCTTAACTCCAGTAAAGCCTGGATGTTGGCTCTGTGCTATTGGACCATTAAATTGCTCCACGTCACTTTCATTCTTGGAGGATAGAAAATAATGCATATGCTTCAAGTGCTGTTAGATCACTTTATTTGGTTACATTTAGAAATCACTTCCTATGAAATACAGCCTATGAAAATAATTAGAAATGCCAAGAGGATTTATACACACACATGTCCATTATAGTGTAGTTTATAACAGTAAAAATGCGAACAGGACCAGTTGTAAGGAAAATAATCAACATAGCATGGCGTGTCCATATTATGAAATGTTATATACTGGCAAGCAAACTTTCTCATATTATAAACATTTAAAAAGTAGAATTTTTAAAAAGTGATGTAATGATCCAAACTTATAAGAGAAAACCACTAATTATCTGTCATCTATCTACCTATGTATCTATTTACAAAGAAAAAGTCTAGGGAGAAAACTACTGTAACATGTTGAAATAAATCTGGGAAGTAAGACTATGAGTTATTTTTAGCTTTCTTTTAAGAAATATTTGTATCAATTTTTGAAACTGCTGCAACCTTTGCTTTCATAATCAGAACATGTAAAATCTCATATTTAAGTGTAATTAATTGTCAGAAAAAAAATGCTCCTGACATATTGCAAACTAGAACAGCAGTTACACATCCACTGAGCCATTTCTCATAATCATAAAACTGAAATCCCCCGGTATGAGTCTGCTTTGGCCGCCAGAGTGAAATCCACAGCCTGGGCGGCCTCACCAATGGGATTCATTTTCTCACGGTTCTGGAGGCTGGAAGTCCAAGATCATGATGCCAGCATGGTCAGAGGCTAGAGAGAACCCACTTCCAGGCTGTGGACAGCCACCTTCTTTGCTGTCCTTGAATGGCAGAGAATGAGTCTCTCTGATGTCTCTCCTCTAAGGTCCCAAATCCCACCCTGGAGGCCGCACCTCAGGACCTCATCTAAACTACCCTATTGCCCGCAGGCTCCTTTTCCAAATACCACCCCACTGTGGGGCAGGGCTTCAACATAGAGATGTGAGGGAGGCAGCATTCCATCCGTAGCACCGTTGATAAGTCCCATTACCACAGGCTGGTGACACAGAGCACCACTCGTACAGCAGGATTCTGCACAAATGCTCAGAGAGGTTCTGGAAGAAACCAGGGCATGGAAATGCACGTGTCACGTATTTTTTGTGAGAAATGGGAAGTTACAAAATGTCATTCCGTCATCACATAGTACCCGACTGGCCTCTCTTCTGTAAGTGGCTGACTTGTTTTCAGACTTTGTTTTCAGACTTGTTCTGATGCTGCTGGGTGTGGAGAGTGTGAGAACTTCAAGTGCAGCCCCAGGGGCAGGTGGGAGTTTCCAGGAGTGGTTCTGTTGTCACGGACAGGAGGGTGCCAGCCTGAGAGGAAGAAAGGCCCAGCTGCATCAGACGTGCTCCCATCACTCCGGAAGCCTCTAGCTTCTGATGCAGAAATCAGACTAGTATAACCTAAAAGTTAGGTACCAAGGAAAACTCAGCAGAAGCAGACGGGGTCTGGTAAAGACATTGCAATACCACAAACAGCTTCTAAGATGTGAACGACCCTGAAAGAAAACCCCAGGCCCTGACTGAGCACTTTGTACCCACGTTTTAGGGCCATATCAGAGGCGCTGTGATGAGGAAACTGTGTATTTCTCACTCCAATGATAGGATGAATTGTGTTTTCTAACTATGATATGGTAATTGTAGACATAATGGCTGTTTCCTGGTGGTGTACTATACTTAATGTGCTGCTGGATAAAGCAATCCCTGCATTAAAAGAAATTATTGTATTTGTCATAAATTCCTTTGAGAATAATTCTGCATTCAGCTCCGGGCTGGCAGGAGGGTGTCTTTGATGAGAAACATGAAGGATTACACGAAGGTGGAAGGTCAGGGGGCCGCACCTGACAGGTGTGCTCCTGGTCCCAGGCCAGGTAACTTACTAAGACTAACCTGGGGCACATTTACATTTGAAAATCAAGCCTGACATCCAGAGAAATCAAAGTGCCTGACACAGCTGACGGCTTTATATTTGGAAACGAAGTGAAAACGCAGGCTCTGGGCTCCAAGGACAAGCTCCAGTGAGTTGAGTTGGGCCGAGCCCAGCCTGGTTATGGAAGGAGGGTGCAGAACCGCCAGCTCTAATCTGCACTGTGCGGTTCACAAAGATGAGCGCTTTGTGGGCTTTCTCGCCTTCCATTTTTCTTACAAGGCTTCGCTGCAACAGGCCGGGACCGCTAGACTCAGGATGAAAAACACTCGGCCTAGGCACTTCCTGGATTTCTCTGCGTCAGGATGTTCACTGTGGGGACAGAGCAAGCGAAGAGAGATATTTAGAGGGAGGAGAGAGAAATGAGAGGCAGGGAGGGATAAAGAGGAAGAGAGATCAGAGAAGGAGAGGGGGAGAGAAAGGGATTTTTATTTACTGGGCAGTATCTGTACAATAGAAATACAAACTGCAGAAGATAAAAATTATGGGGAATAGAAAGGATTCCACCTTTTTTTTTCTGTTTTCCTTTAGAGCTGAGATCAATCTACAGCTCTTCACACAGCAGTTGGGTTGTTCTTCATATTTCATTTTTACAATCATTTGATTGTGGCGGAGGAGGTAGCTGGCCCCGTCTCAGGCACACGGGTGACCTCAGCTCACCTGGGGACAAATGAGTACTTTCTTTCCAGGAAGCCCAGCCCCTCCTGACTCCTGGGTGCTGCCGGCCTGGAGGAGGCTTCGAGACCCAGTTTCATCGTCTCTCTGCTGCTTCCTTGAGGTCTTGAGCCTCTCAGACACCTGTGGGGCGAGGGGTGGAGTCCCTCCTAGAACCATCTTGTTCATCTCCTCCAAAACCAGTGGCAGTGGGCTTTTCAGTCTTTGAGCTGATGTTGTTGTTGTTGGTTTTGGTTTTTACTTTTAAATTCTCTTCTACAATCGTTTCTACAGAAATTAGACTGTATTTATGGACATTTCTGGCTGACATGTGGGAGCGCTTTCCTAGATCGAACATTTCATGTGTAAAGAAGTGATGGCTATGATGTTCGTAGTTCTGTTAACAGAGTTACATTTTTCAGGATTGTAAATCCATCATCCCATAAGACCAGCTCCTCCGACTCTGATGGAGGGTACAAGGACTTCTGCGGGTGAGGGAGGGGGAGCTTCTCCACACCCTGTTGGAGATACCTTCCATGGGCACCTTCCCCTGAGAGCCTCCCCTTGGGCATCTCCCTTGGCATCTCCCCTGGGCACCTCCCACTGGACACGTTGTAGATGCTGGCCTGGCCCCCACTGACCCGGTGGAACCAGACTAGGAAGCGTGGATCCGCTATTATTAAAATTACTCAAAAAAAAATATGAGTTGAATGAACAAACTGCCTGTCCCTTCCAGTTCTCCCAGGGATCCAACTGAGAGGCTCAGATGAGGACAAAGCTGGGCTCTGGGCCTCTCAGCCATCAGCCAGCTGGGGCGGACCCTCTTTCCCCACCACCCCAAGGCCTCTGAGAGGCAGAAGGAAAATGCCATCTTCTCCAGTGAAGCTCCAGAGGCAGCCTGATGGGCCAGTGGAACCTGATTCTCCTGGGACATGCTGATGCTCCCTGCGGGAGATGGAGGCCGCTTGGCAAACCTACAGCTCTCTACAGACGACAGTGGAGGAGTTAGAAAGTCCCTCTCCAGACGAGGTTGACTCTATAAGAACACACCGAACACACGGGACTCCTGACGTGGGGGGTGCTTGTGTTTCAGGGAGTTCACACCACCTGAGCTTTCTGTGGCTTGGAAGAGCCGGCCCTGTCTGCTCACGTGCGGTCCCTAAGGTGTCATTTGAGGATTTGTAACTTTTTTTTTTGAGATGGAGTCTTGCTCTGTTACCCAGGCTAGAGGGCAGCTGCACAATCTCAGCTCACTGCAACCTCCGCCTGTGGTGTTCCAGCAATTCTCTTGGCTCACCCTCCCTAGTAGCTGGGATTACAGGCACACGCCACCACACCTGGGTACTTTTTGTATTTTTAGCAGAGACAGGGTTTCACCATGTTGGCCAGGCTGGTCTTGAACTCCTGACCTCGTGATCTGTCCGTCTCCACCTCCCAAAGTGTTGGGATTACAGGCATGAGTCATCGCACCCGGCCAGGATTTGTAACTTCTGAGTTGGGCAGGTGGCACCTTCTGAATAAGCCTGAGGCTGTGCCCAGCAGGGATGCCTTCCTGGAGCACGACTGTCATGCCTGGGGATACACCCTCTGAATGCAAGGGCGCCCCAGGAAAAGACCACCCTGGGGGATGGTGCCAGGACAACAGCGTCTGTTCCCAGGAGGGCAGGTGTTTCTCTGTATCCTGGTATTAGAGGGAAGCTCAACTTTGTGGTCTGTCTGGTTAAACATCTTCTTTAAGTCTCATTACATGGCAGAGTAACATGCTTTTCATTTCTCAGATGTGATTAAACTCACATTCATTCCTGATTGAGGTTTGGAATCTTTTATTTGGGAAAAAAAAATCGACTTCAGAAGGGAGCAGTCTTGGGCTTCGACACTCCGTGAGACCATTAAATTTAATCCTGCCTTCACACTCACTCCAGGGGTGATTTCAATTAAATTTGTTCAAAATTTATCAGTTTCCTGCATGTTGGCATAAATGATTCAGGACCACTTACATATTCACTGAGTAGGATGTATTGAAGGGTACACATTATTGTTATAACTTTTCACAGTTTCTTCATAAATTCACCTAATAAGAGTTTCTATTATTTAAAGCCCTTATCCTCCACAATAAATGGTCTTGTTGTTCTTGGAGCAGCAGAATCTAATTACCTATGCAGATTTTTGGAGCACTCCGGAGTTACAAAAGCTGCCCTTTTCTCTAGCAGTGGCTCTTGCTACACTGTCTTGCAGGACATAAAATATGGCTTTTATTCTTCTAAAAACGCAGCAGGAATTAAGTCTCCAGACACTGAGAATCCTGGGGGAAGAATGAGAAGGAGTGTGGTGAGTTTTAGGGGACAGGCTCAGATATCAGAAACTGAAGACATTTATTTGGGAGCAGCACCCTAGGGTGCTGGGATTGGTTGACTTTATAGAATAGTGAGGAAATAGATCTAGGCTGTGAAGCTCAACAATTTGGAGTGCGTCATTCCCTTGAGATAGCACCAGATATGTGGGTGGGCCCTTAGGCTATAGTAAAACCACACACTTATCAGGCTCAAATAATCCACTGGGCACTTTTATGTCCTCAAGAATTTATCTACAAAACCCCATCAGGCAAGGATGCGTGAACATGAATTCTCTGTTTGTATATTGGCTACACAGGAATCATCTTTATTTCCTTTTTCCCTTGCAGAACTGCATTCGTGAGAGAACTTTATGCATCCTAGATGTTCTCTACTTACTTAATAAGCAAAAGACAAGGTTGACATGAACACGAAAGTATTGCTACCATAACAGACAAAAAGACCTCCTCATCCAAACTCCTGTTTAGCCAGATACTAGATTTCACAAGGAGGAAGTAAATTGACCTCGAGTTAATAATTAGAACTTTTAATAGGCACGAGATTTTTATGAGCTCTTTCTCTTTCAGGACTTCACACCTTATGAAGTCTTCAAATGGAAACATTTCCATGAAGAGTGTCCATCTTTGCCTAGATGGAAATTAAAAGGAGAGAGTGGCTGGTGGAAAACCATAAATGGGTCTTTTAAGTCTTACTCTTTATTTCATAGACATAGGCATAATCGTACTATCTCTATTTCACCTAAACTGTTGACTTCTGAGAAACAAGACTGGAAAAACATGTTTTCCTGAATTCTAGACTCAAGCTCTCAGCATCTTCACAGAGAGAGCCATCCCGACACCTCAAAACGGAAGCTGCTTACTGACTTGAACGAACGATGTGCTTCTTCCTGTGAGACAAGGATTCTACAGCTCACTCCATCTGGCTGCCAGTTTCTAAGGAAAATACATCTCAATTTCTGCTCTACACTTTGCTCTCTGAGCCAGGGACCCCATGGGGGCTTCACCAGATACATAGTTGTAGGCAATTCTGAGGACTTTCCCCAGGAGACATGGACCTTTTTGGTTTCTGAGATCATGTCATCCATGAAAAGTTAAATGCTGTGACTCTCTGTCCCACCAGTGGAGAGTCCTAAACGTGGGATACCACAGCCTTTAAGTCATGATGTGGGGCTGGTTTCTCTCCAGTCACTTAACCCTCCCTTGCCATGACTCCTCAGCGAGGCACCACTGGAACGGATTGAAATCCTTTGGTAGCTCACAGGACTCCCCACGCATCACAGAAGTTCTGTATTCCCAGTGTTTGCCACGAAAATGCCAGTAATGACTCTAGTCATTATGCCAATGAAGAATTAAATATCTAGTAGAAGAGAGAACCACCACCACCACCATCACCAACAGCAGCAGTGGCAACAACAATAAAGAAGAAATATTTTAAAAATCCAGACCAAAAAGGTCACCCCAACTGCAAAAGTGCAAAACAAGACTGTAAGACCCATGGCTGACTTCTCAACAATGGAAGCCAAAATATGACATATGACATATTGAAAATGCTGAAGGTAAAACAGCTTCCAAACTAGAATTCTGTGTCATGGGACATAACTTTTAAAAGTCAAGTTAGGAAACTAGATGTCAGTGAAAATAGCAAACTAAGGACCTCTGAAAATTTTCTCACACATAACACTAAGCAGAACAGTGTGAAATTTGTCAGAATCAACTTTTTCAAAGCTCTGAAAATTAACTAAAGCTTCAAAGCAATCCAAAGAGTGTTTATTTAAGAAAAAATCCAATGAATCTCAGTAAGCAGGATCTTTATGGCATTTTACTTTTTCCTATTCACATTTTCTCCTTCCCAGCTCTAGGTAGGTTTAAAAATCCATAGCCTGCAATCACAGTGGAATCTTAAAAGCCACTGTGGAGGAAATAATTGGGCTGGAGACCCTTCAAAGCAAAGAATTGGCATAACTTGACCTGTCCGGTAGATCCCGGGAAGACTCACTCAAGAGGCTGTGTTTACTTTTGACATCACATGAAGCTCACTCGGAAGAACAGCCTTTCCTACAGTGATGTATGTCACAAACAATTACAATCAATTGTTGAACATTGAGGTTGCTTGAGGTAGCAGATAACAGTGGGGGCAACAGTTAGGCTATGAATAAGCTAATCAAACAACTAAAAAGGAACAGCTAGAAAATGCAGTATCAATGCAGCTTCAGAAACTGCACAGTATTCCTGGGAATCTAGAAGGACATGTGAAAGTGTAGGGTTGTGTTGATGCTTACAAAAGAACAGAGAAGGCATTAAGCTCTCACCTCTAGCTAATCTTGAGGCTGTGTACAAGCAGGAAGTAAAGGAAAAGGCAGAGTGTTGCCTGGCTCACTAGATATTAAAGGTGTTCCCAGTCTGCACACAAAGTCCTTCAACAGAGACTGGTAGACTTATTGGTTCTAGGCATCTAAGAAAATACCTGTCTTCTCATTAGCTGACTATCAAACTATGTACACTCTTCAGTGGCCACACATAATGAAGAGAGACTTACAGAATTAATTAGTAAATAAGCAAGCTAAAACAAGACAACAAAGAACGTCAACATAGGACCCTGCAAGTGAGGAGAATTTAATCACCAGAGATGCCACATTACATATTAGAAATGTTCAATATTTAGCAACAATAAATATGAGACATATAAATAAATAAGGAGGTATGGGCCAAACATGGGAGAGCAGTGAGAGCAAGTGCAGTAAACAGAAATTGTCCTTGAAGAATTCAGATGTTCAAAATAATAGCCAAAGCATTTAAAAAAGTTGTTTTAAATATGTCCAAAGATCTAAAGGGAGCCATGTGTAAATAACTAAATGGAAGTACAAAGATCATATCTCACCAAATAGAGAGTATATAAAAATACAAGATTCAAAAAAATTTTTTTAGAAGTTTTTGAGTCAAATAGTACAATAAATGAAATGAAGATTTTACTGTAGTAGCTCAACATTGGATTTGAGCAGGAATCCACAAATTTGAAAAAAGGTCAATTGGAATAGTTTAGTGAGAAACAGAGAGAAAAAAAATGTGAAGATAAATGAGCAGAGCCTCAGAGACCTGTGGTACACCATCAAGCACACTAATATATGCATAATGGATTTTTAGAAGGAGAGGAGATAAAGAAAGGAGAAAAAAGAGGATATTTTAGAAAATAATGGTCAAAAACTTCCAAAATTGAATGAAAAACATTAATCTAAATGTCTAAAAATATTAAATGACTTCCATGTAGAATAAACTCAGAGAGTCAACCAACACATATTATAATTAAGTTGTTGATAGACAAAGGCAGAGTTGCTGCTTTCAGTGGCAACGGAGAAGCAATTAATCACGCATAAGTTATGATCAACAAGATTAACAGCTAATTTCTTTTTAGAGACCATGGAGGCTAGAAGACAGTGGGATGACACAGTGAAAACATTATCAACCCAAGAATTCTGTACCCTGAAGTACTGTCCTTTATAAATGAAAAAGTTACAGTATTCCCAAATAAATAAAAACTTTAAAAAGAACTGTTACTGTCAAATTTGATCTATAATAAATAACTAAAGGGAGATGTTTAAGATTAAATGAAGAGATGTTAGAAAGTGAACTCAAATCCATGAGTAAAGAAATTGAAGATACATTCAGCATATATATATCTGAATATATATGTATATATATACATTCAGTATATATATTATATATATATATATATATATATCTGAATGTTTATGTCCTTTCAAAATTCATATATTGAAAGGTATTAGGTCATGATGTTGGAGCCCTCATAAATGAGGTTAATGCCCTGATAAAGGAAAGCCCAGAGAGCTCCCTTTTTCTGTATCTGTCATGTGAATATACAGATAGAAGCTGTCTGTCTGCAACAAAGAAAAGGGCCCTCACCAGAACGTGACCCTGCTGGCACCCTGATCTCACATTTTCAGCCTCCAGGACTATGAAATCAAATTTCTGTCTGTTGTTTTATAAGCCACCCAGTCCATGGTATCTCATTATAGAAGCCTGAACTGTGTAAGACATTTTATAACTCCCTTTTTCTCTTATTTCATTAAAAACCTATATAGTGCAAAAATTACAAATATGTGTTGCTGGATTTACAATGTTTCAGGTCTTAATTTATTACATATAATTGATTGTGTATAAAGATGTAATTTATAACAACACAAAGGAGGAGGGGGAGTGGAATGGAGCTATATAGGAGCAAAGTTTTCATATACTATAGTGGTTAAATTAATATTAAACTAAATTGTTATAAATGAAGGTGTTAATTATAATCCTCAGGTGAATCACAAAAGAGAAGAACTCCAAAGATATTACAAGGATATTAAAATACCTACTTAACACAAGAGAAGGCAATAAGGGAAGAATAGAGCAATTAAAATATACAAGAAATATAGAAAATAATAGCAAAGTGACAGGTGAAAATCCTGCCTTATTAGTAATTACATTAATAATAAATTGATTAACCCCTTTACTTAAGGGCAGAGATTGGAAGAAAAAGTTAAAAAA
Source organism: Piliocolobus tephrosceles (assembly GCF_002776525.5). Taxonomy (NCBI): domain Eukaryota; kingdom Metazoa; phylum Chordata; class Mammalia; order Primates; family Cercopithecidae; genus Piliocolobus; species Piliocolobus tephrosceles. Next base: position 2,108,688 of record NC_045437.1, read on the forward strand.
ACAGATGACTTTCCAATGCTTTTATATACCTAGGACTCAGCATATAGATGACAAAGTGAGAAACTTTAAAGGAGAAATTTAAAACTGTGAAATCACATTTGAGTAATTTTTTTTTTTTTTTTGAAACAGAGTTTCACTGTTGTTGCACAGGCTAGAGTGCAGTGACGCAGTCTCAGCATATTGTAACATCTGCCTCCCAAGTTCAAGCTACTCTCCTGCCTCAGCCTCCGGAGTAGCTGAAATTACAGGTGTTCACCACCATGCTCGGCTAATTTTCTATAGCTTTAGTAGAGATGGGGTTTCATCATGTTGAGCAGGCTGCTTTCAACTCCTGACCTCAGGTGATCTGCCCGCCTCAGCCTCCCAAAGTGCTGGGATTGCAGGCATGAGCCACTGCACTTGACCATATTTGGATAATTTAACACACTTCGCAAAAGTTAATACAGCAGGTATAAGCCAGTGCAGATGAAGAAGATTTGAATACAATGATTAACAAGTATGTCCCAATTAACATACACAGAACACCCCAGTTAATAACTACAGAATACACATTCTTTTGAGGGATAATACAGCACTCAAAAAATTGGCCATGTTCTAGGCCCTAAAACAAGATTAAACAAATTTCACAGGCCTGAAATCATTCACAGTATAAATTCTGATGTCAGTGGAAGCAAGCCAAAACTCAAAATAAGAAAAGCAAACTAGAAAAAAGAAATATATATATATATGTATATTTTAATCTTGCTGGAAATTTTATTACTTTCTTTTGTCTGTATGTCTGCATATCTGCATTCGGGGGAACAGTAGTTGCTTTTTTGTTTGTTTGTTTTTATTATACTTTAAGTTCCAGGGTACATGTGCACAACATGCAGGTTTGTTACATGTGTGTACATGTGCCATGTTGGTGTGCTGCACCCATTAACTCATCATTTACATTAGGTATATCTCCTAATGCTATCCCTCCCCACTCCTCCCACCCCACGGCAGGCCCTGGTGTGTGATGTTCCCCAACCTGTGTCCAAGTGTTCTCATTGTTCAATTCCCACCTATGAGTGAGAACATGTGGTGTTTGGTTTTTTGTCCTTGTGATAGTTTGCTGAGAATGATGATTTCCAGCTTCATCCATGTCCTTACAAAGGACATGAACTCATCCTATTTTATGACTGCATAGTATTCCATGTTGTATATGTGCCACATTTTCTTAATCCAGTCTATCATTGATGGACATTTGGGTTGGTTCCAAGTCTTTGCTATTGTGAATAGTGCCACAATAAACATACGTGTGCATGTGTCTTTATAGCAGCATGATCGATAATTCTTTGGGTATATACCCAGTAATGGGATCGCTGGGTCAAATGGTGGAAAATGCCTATATATTTCAAAATAAAGGAAGGTATCTCTACATAAATGATGTGTCAAGGAATTAATCATAACATCAATTTTAAAATATTTTGAAATAAAATAAAAACTTATATGAAAGCATGAGTAATGTATCTAACGTTTTGTCTTGAGAAAAGTTGTGGCATTAAATGTGTTTTTCATAATTTATGCATTGAGACATTTAAAAGATTAAGGCACAATTAAAAATGGCTCATAATAAAAGTATGAGCTAAAAGCAAAATGCAAACCAATAACATAATAAAAATAATTAGTTTGAATAAACTAATAAAATTAATAACTTGGCAAGACAGATCATAAGGGGGAAAGGATGCAGAGAGAGAGAGAGAGAAAGAAAGAGAAGGCCATAAAACCAATATCTGTGAAAAATGTGATATCACTATAGACCCTGCAGACATTGAAAGCTAATATGAGGGAATTGTGGACAAGGTATGACAATGAATTTGAAAACTTAAATGAAATTGCTAAATGACTAGAAAAACACAACTTTCTGAAAGTGACACAAGAAAAAATAGAACACTGTAACATCCCTGAATGTATTATGAAATTAAATATATAAGTAAAAATTTTCCAATGAAGAAATCTCTAGACCCTGATAGTTTCTGAGTAAATTCATCAAATTATATGAAAAATAAGAAAATGCCACAATAAAGTTTAGTTTGTTTCAAGGAGAGCAGATTGAATTTCACATTTGAAAGTCATCCAATACATAATACTGCTTCAACAAATAAAAAAGATAATTTTTTAAACATCTTACACGTTGTAAATATAGCACGTGAAAAGTTTGGAGTCTCTTTGCTATAAATTCTACAAATTCCAGCGATTAAGATATAGAAGGAAACTTAAAAAGAAATCTGACAAACAGTGTTTTTAAACCAACCTACGGGTAACATCATATGTAAAGATGAAATATTGAAATCTTTCCTCCAACATGAGAAATGAGAATACAAATACATGCACATGTGCACACTCAGCAAAATAAAATATAGAGAATCAAAAAGAAGAGACAAAATTGTTCCTGTAAATGACATGATCATATATATAAATAATCCAAAATGACTTTTAAAATTAAAAAGTAGACTGAGGCCGGGAGTGGTGGCTCACGCTTGTAATCCCAGCACTACGGGAGGCCGAGATGGGTGCATTGTTTGAGGTCAGGAGCTCAAGACCAGCCTGGCCAACACGGCTAAACCCCATCTCTGCTAAAAATACAAAATGTAGTGGGGCGTGGTGGTGGGCACCTGTAGTTCCAGCTACTCAAGAGACTGAGGCAGAAGAATTGCTTGAACCTGGGAGGCGAAGGTTGCAGTGAGCTGAGATCGCACCACTGCACTCCAGCCTGGGCAACAGTGCGAGGCTCCGTCTCAGAAAAAGTTTAAAGAAAGGGGATTGAGAAAATCACTACGTACAAAATCGTCATGCAAAGACCAATTATATTCCTATATATTAGCGACTGGCGACAATTAGAATACACACACCTCACATACATTTATAGGTGTATGTGGATACTAAGAAACTAGAAAAGCAAGCAATAGAATGGGATGTCATGTTTGTGATACATTTTTTTGAACAGAGGCCTACTATCAAGGATATAAGTGAAATTGTTAAAAATAATTAAAACATTGAACTTGTGCTCAGCCCAGCAGGAAACAGATTCTGGCTGGCCATGGGTCTTGGGCTGACTGTCCCCCTCTCTTAAGTGGAGCTCCTCTTAGCAGAGGGGGCAGGGAACTTGCAAGAGAGAGGCAGGAACACCTGTGGTGGGCATGGGAATATCTGCCGTGGGAGAGGTCAGGGGCATCTAGTGGGGAGGCAGGGACATCTGTGTAGGGACAGGGACTCCTATGGTGGAGGCAGGGACATTTGTAAAAGAGGGGGACAGGGAAACCTTCTGGGAAGACAGGGATACTTGCAGGTGGCACAGGGACACCTGCAGTGGGGAGGCAGGGACACCTGTGGAGGCGAAAAGACACCTGTGGAGTGGGAGGAGGACAGCACATTCGAGGCCTGGCAGACATTGCAGGTTGAGGCTGTTCAGGTGAGAGTGGGCGTGACTAGCTTGGCAGGCTTGTTTGCTGTGGCAGGCATTGCTAAGTGAGCACGTTGGGATGCTGAGGCAGATATGACTAGTGGAGCATGTGACTGCCCAGGCTGGGCACCTCAGGGCACCCTGGCATGTCACCCCGGCATGTCATCCCTGGGCCAACTTTGCAGGGAACAGGAAATATTGATGGAGTAGGAATATGGTGTCCCAGTGCTCTCAACAAAATGATTGCTGGTTCAAGTTAGACTGCCTATCTGCTCTGGGATGACTGATACAATGATTGGAAACATGAATTATAGGACGTTTTCCTGCATTTGGGCCTAGTACCCTAGTGAGAGTGTGCAAACAGGGGCCCGAGGAGCCTGCTGGAGGCTCAGCAGGGTCCTGTGCAATGACCTTATGTTTCTAGAACAGAGCAGAAACAGCCTCCGCTCTGTGTCCGTGGAAGAACAGCTCCTGATTCTGCACGGAGACACAGGCAGAGCCAACACCAGGTGACCCACGTGGCCTGCACACCCACCCTTGACTCTACATGCTCAGGACCAGACTTATCCACATGCTACCCTCAGGCCCCTGTCATTCCGAGGACCCGAGGGAGCTCTTCTGGGACTCCCTGTGCCTCTGACACACCCTGACCCTGGAGACGACTCTGAAAACCTAGGGACACTGAGACCCTAAAGACCCCTGAGATTCTGAGACCCAAAGACTCCAAGACCTGGGGCCCTTGGAACCCCAGAGACCCCTGAGACTGCAAGCAGACAAGACAGTACTCCTTTGTACTCAAGGCTTCTGCTCTCACGGATCCCTCTCTCCAGAAAACAAATAAAATACAAATAAAATTGTATTTTTCAGCTGCTTTGGTATAAAGACAAATATATTACTATTACATATTAAAATACTTTCTTTGACTTAGAAGTTCATTCTCTTCCTCTGATTGTAAAAGAAATGCAAACATTTCCTCGTGCTCCTGAAAGTAGTCTCAGCCAGGTGCTGTGCCTGCTGAGCTCAATGGGGAGTCGGTGCCACCTGGAAGTCTCTGGCACCTTTTTGCCTTTTCCTTGCCACAATTCTTACCTGGGCAATGGCAGAAAGTTGTTTCTGCAGAGCCGCCTCTACCCGCTGCACCCAGAGGTGTCTCCAGCTCAGCCCTGGCTCGGCAGTTGCACCTGCAGTGGCCAGTGTAGCCATGGAACAAACAGCGCTGGGTTTGGATCTGCCAGCCAGGCCCAGCTGAGTGGCTGGACGACTCCTGATCATCCATCCGCACCACCCCCACAGGAGCTGCACCATCTGATTCCACATCCTCCATAGCAATTGTTTCAGCTTTGATCTCAGTATTCACTATCCCATGAGGCATCTCTTACTTTCGAGAATGACTTTATTAGAAAAGTCTTCCTTACAAGAGATCAGATTTGCCTTTTTGTGGCAGCTGTTGGGCCTATTTCTTATTTCTGGAACTACTCAGAATGTGCCTATTTTTTCCTTCTCTATCAAAACTATCCAAATGTGCAAACAGTCTAACGACCTTGTGATATTTGTATTTAAGGTGAGCAGGGGATGGAGGACAGAAAATTGAGACAAGCAGACAGGGCAGTACTCCTTTGTACTCAAGGCTTCTGCTCTCATGGATCCCTCCCTCCAGAAAACAAAATACAAATAAAATTGTATTTTTCAGCTGCTTTGGTATAAAGACAAATATATTAATATTACATACTAAAACATTTTCTTTGACTTAGAAGATTGTAAAAGAAATGCGGCCACGTGTGTCATGTTTTCATGAATTTCAGTACTTTCCAGGTGATGTTTCTGCTTTGTTCTCAGTGACCAGCAGACGGTACAGCATTTTCTAAACTCATCCTTTGCATTTCTTTCAGCCGGTGATGTTGGGTTTCGATGGAGCGTCCACAGCATTTCCGGGCAACTTGCTCTATGAACAGTCAGGGGACATGGCAGCCACGCCATTACTTTCGAACTTGCCATTAAAGTTTCATAGGCGTGTCATGAATTATTGAGGAATTAATGTTGAGGTCCAGCTGCGTGTGCCCCAGTTCCTTGCAGAAGTGCCAGTGCAGCTCCCTAGCAGCCCGGGCTGTGGAGCATGAAGTTGCTCAATTGCCTCTCACAGCTTCTGTCTCTGATGCAGAAAAAGAAAACAAACCTAAACTCCTTATGTTGAAAGCAAAGGCAGACATAAACGGTCAGTGCTTTGGCTAGGCAATAAGTAGAAGGCCAGAGGAAAATTTCTACCAATAAGCTTTCACTTCCACAACTGTCAGGGGAAATGGTTCTTTAAAACCATTTGGTGGATTCTGTTTAAAAACAAATGTTCTCATTAGCCCCAAGTCTTCTTCATGGAACACACAGGAGTTGGCTGACAACAGCATTCAAACGCCCAGTGTAATTGCCAATTCCCTTCCACACTTCAAAATAAAAGAAACATTTTGCATCTCTAAATACAAACTTTTCTTCTGAAGTCATCTAGAACGCCTCATGTTTCTCACTGAATTGCGCTCAAAGCATTTTCCAACATTCTAAGCCATAAGACACAAGGAGAAAGATTATATTTTTGTTTTAGTTCTGAAGATTGTTCCTCAATGAAATTTAATTCTATTTAAAATTTACTCATTATTAGATGAAGTTAAAGTGTGAGGGCATTACACAGAAATCAAGAATGAGGTAGGATGTTACCTTTAGGATGGTGGACGTGGTCTCAGAACGCCAGGCTCACTCACCGTGGACTTTATCTTTAGGATACTAGATGTGGTCTCAGAATGTCAGGTGCACTCACCATGGACTTTATCTTTCGGGTGGTAGACGAGGTCTCAGAATACCAGACACACTTACTGTGGATTTTATCTTTAGAATGGTAGACAAGGTCTCAGAATCCCAGGAGCACTCACTGTCGACTTTATCTTTAGGGTGGTAGACGTGGTCTGAGAATGTCACTATGGATGGCCACTACTTGTTCTTCTCTTGAATTTTGCTTTTGTGCCCTTAGGAATGGGGGACTTGAGGCCTTGCAGATTCACAGGAAAGGTCGTCATGAAGAGAGTAGCAGTTCACCACCTGCTGTCTTTGTATGTTCCATACCTTCTCCATCTAACGCAAATTGGCAGACTCCAACGATAAGAAAGCAAGAAAAGTGTACATCATTACTTCAGATAGTAGGCACCTTGATTTTAAAATAAGTGAATTGAGACTGGGCACAGTAGCTCACCTGAGGTCAAGAGTTCAAGACTAGCCTGGCCAACGTTCTGAAACGCTGTCTGTACTAAAAATACAAATAATAATAATAATAATAATAAAAGTAGCCTGGTGTGGTGACACATGCCTGTAATCTCAGCTACTTGGGAGGCTGAGGTGGGAGAATCACTTGAACCTAGGAGGCGGAGGTTGCAGTGAATTGAAACTGTACCACTGCACTCCAGCCTGGATGACAGAGTGAGACACCATCTCAAATAAATGAATAAATAAAGAAATAAATAAAATAAGTGAATTGAGCTGCAACAGAATTCAAAAATAAGTGCGCTGATAAATATCTACAATTTTTAAAGATGAATTAAATTATATTAGTATTTAATATCTTCATTCAAGTTGAAAAAATGCAGAACTTCTTTCTGAAGCTAATTCATTTTGTTTAACTAAAAACAAAAAAAGGTCAAAAATGTTAAGCTCGTCATTCAATTGTTCATATATATTTTTGAGATGACCACGCCATAGTTGAGACCCACCTCCAGGCTGTCTCCCACCTGATAAAAATTCCCAGTCTATGTAATCAACTATAAATTGGTCATTGGCTGGTTTGCATACAGCAATGGCTACTTATCCAAGAAGATGATAGTCAGAAAAACAGGAGGGATTATCACCTCCGTGGGTCCCACACCTGAGACGGGCCAAGGAGGCACTCGCCTGTGCAATACCCACTTGTAAAACCACCCAAATAAGCTGAACAAAGAGACATGTCCATGAAGCTGGCTTAGTCTGCCGGTTGTGCATAACCAGAGGCACCAGCCTCTGGGAGAGGCAGATGCTTCGAACCAAAGAATTTATCAGAGGCCAATGCCAAGATGAGCATACAATGTCTAGACCACAAGGAGAGCTCTGGGCCCTTGTGGGGCCGAGTGGCATGGTCTGGTGTGGTGGAGGCCAGAGTCAGGATCCAGGCTGGAAGGAAGAGGCTGCAGGGAGCATGCTGCATCTGGACACAGGGAGACCAGGCAGGAACAGGTTCGAGGCCTTCCCTGCAAAGACAGAGCCTTTCTCTTCTTCAGGGTCCTGTTGAGTGAGGGCACTTTGTTCTCTCCCTAGGACCAGCTCACAGCCCTTGAAGGAGCACCTCTTGGTGAGGTGGTGGGTTCTGGAATGGCTGGGCAGGGCCCTTCAGAGGAAGACGCACGTCTTCCTCCACCTCCATCTGCGTGTGAGTGGGTCGGCGGCACTGGGCAGAAGGAACATCTTGATAAACAAGGAGAGACCAGAGGATGGCTGAGCATTCTGTTTGGAGAAAGAGCCTTCTCCCCAGAGCCCGGCTGACAGAGGGTGATGGTGAGGCCACCAGGCCAGCGGGGACCCTAATTGCCTGGAGATCGTGGGTGGTGATATGATGAGGGGTCTGAGAGGTCAGCCCTTCACAAATGCCTGGACCCCTACAATTCCATTTAAAGGTGAAATAACATGTCACGTTCCATGGATCTTCTCATTTGCCACACTCAGCTTCTCAGCCACACTTCACAGAGCTGACTTTTGTGTTGATGGTGCTCGTGTATGTGTGTGCACTGACTGCCTGCACATGGGGATGTGTGTAGGTGTGGGTGTGTACACACAAGTACCTCTGTGAGTGTGCACCTGCATACATGCGTGTATCTCTGTTGTGTGATAATATGTGCACATGTGTCCGGGTATGCACCTATGTTTGTGTGTGCATGTGTGCTCATTTGCATGTGCACGTGTGCATGCTTTTTGTGCCTGTGTTTGGACTCATGCAATGCTTTTGAGTATATGTGTCAGTGCCTGACTGTGCATTCAAATGCATCCATGCACGCCTGAGTGGAGAACATGCCTGTGCACATGTTAGTGCCTGTGTGCACGCATGTGCTCACGTGCATACTTGCACTTGCATGCATATGTGCTCATGAATGTATGCAAGCACCTGCATGAGTGTGTGCACACATGCATGCTTGTGCCTGTGTTTCTAGGCATGTGTGCACCTGTCTCTGGTGCTATGGGAGAAGCAGTTTGCATGGAGCCCAGGATGCTTACCCTCAGGTAGAGCTGGATGTGGAGCTGGTCTTCCAGGCTGCAGCCCTACGACCCTGGCCAGTCGCTTGACCCCTCTGAACACCCATTTCCTAATCTTTAAGCTGAAGGTGCTTATGACTGAAACTTCTTCTTAGTGTCCTGGTGAGAATTGAGGACTTCACGTGTATAAAGTGGTTAGCAAAGGGTCCCCCCTCAAAGCATGTGCTATGTATGTGAATTATGATGATGATGATGACAACAGTGTTGACCCTTTTGTGCCTGCTGTCCTGGTTCATGTCAATGTGGGTGAAAAGTCCATGGTTTCACTGCTTAGGTAGTATGAACTTGATGCCATTGTTTTATCATAACTCTTCTTACCCCTTTATTGAATTTGGGAAATAATAAGTGCTCATGCCTTTTGCTCTGCCTGGCACCTACATCTGCTTCCCAGCAGCCATCACACATGGTGCATTATGAAAATCCTGGTGAGATGTGACACAACCATGATGGAGATTGAAGCATCTGGTGTAATATATTTCACTCAGAAATGCCAACAGTTACAATTCAAATCCCATCCTCACCCCATCACGATCTGTTAGGCAAAATTAGTTAAAAAGAAATGAATCGATATGTAATTCTTTCTAAAGAACAAATCACCACTACCATTCATATTTAATTATTTAAAAAATATTCAAATGCTACTTGAAAAATGACCACATAATTTTTAAAATTCTATACATGGGATTACATTTATACAAGTTGCCAAGATGCAAGTGTCATTTGGGATAGTCAACAATTAGGCATTTTCTAAAGCATTTATTTTTGAAAAATGTCTGGCCTAAACATGTCATTATAATTAAGAGTTTAGTGACTTTTACAATCAGAACATAGTTGTTAAAAAGGGCTGGTTTTTGATATCATGGTAACTGTTGAGGAAAACCACAGCCCTGAATTTGAAAGCTCTTCTCCCAGGAGAGGCCCATACCTTTCACGGTGTCCCTCAGAAGAGGACGTCCATGTCCACATGAAACAAGACAGCCGCTGTGGGGTCTGGGTGGGTGTCCACTCACGGGTGCTAGACGATCCTGAGGTAGGTGAAGTCCTAAGGTAAAAGTAAAGTCCTAAGGTAAAAACAAACTTACTGGGAAATTAAGGGTGGAAAATGAGTGTTTTTTGTGATTATAAAGAAGGTTGAAAGAAACCAGCATGCCGTCCTTGCTATCTGGGCCAAGTGTGTTCAGGCCAGGCCAAAAAGAGAAGCCATGTTTCAGGGTCTCAGCTACCCCCTGGAATGCTTGCGATGAACCATGTGGTCTCTAGACAGCCACTAAGCCCACCAGTGCGGTGCCAAGGCTGGGCAGGAGGACATGGTGTGCTGTCTGCGTTTTTCCTGGGACGATTGAGTGCCAATAGCCTGAATTTGACATCCTTGGTCTCCCCTTACATGAGTTTTTGGGATGAGCCTGTTTTCCTGGATGATGTTCCCATCTGCTCACTTTTTAGTAGCCTCCCAGCTCCAAGGTTTTCCTGGTTGCCCTTTCGTGGTCAGTGCTAGCTCTCCCCTGTGTGGGGTGGTCAACATCCTATTGGCTGCAGCACCAGCTTCACCTAAGGGAGGGTACCCAGAAAATGGAGCCCCTATGCCAGTGGGAATCAGAGGTGTGGGAATCCAAAGCCCAGAGTGCTGGGAAGGATCAGGAAGCGACGGTCCTTCCAGGAGAAGCCTGGGTGCCACCACAAATGAAGCAAACCAACCTCCGATGACCACCGTCCTGCGGGGTCCGCGCATGCTGTGGGCCCCCCCTGGGGCAAGGCAGCCTCTGTGGAGAGAGGATCCCTGGGGACACCCAGAATTGGCCTGTGGTCACCTAGAAGGGCAAACTGAAGATTTCAGAACCCAAGAGACCCAGGCCAAGGAAGACCATCAGAAGGATGGAGGCAGCCCCTGGACGTGTCGGAGCAGGGCAGAAGTTTATGTCCTGAACCCAAGCAAAGGAATAGAACGACAATCGGTGGTGGTGATTTCTCCCGGCTCTGCAAAGCCAAAGTACTGGGTGTAGTTATTAAATAAATTAATAGCATTTGTTACTTAAAATATCTGTATGTATCGGGAGCTGGTTTCGGTATTTCATACATCCCCCGAACTGGGGAGGGCACTTTCTACCCGGGAATATTCTATGAAACCAGCTCCGGGAGAATTCAGTGGAGATTGGGGAATTATGGTGCTGTATTTACGTTTTTTCTCTCATCTCTTTACTTTCCATAAAAGCTCTTTCATTTTTTCCCGGCAACCATTGTGGATGTGGAGCGAACTCTGTTCCTCCACAATTCCTGTGTTTAAGCCCTACCCCTCAATGTAATGGGATTTGGGAGTGGGTCCTGCAGGAGTAACAAGTGTTAGATGAGGTCATGAGGGTGAGAACCATGAGACGTGATTGATTGGTGTCCTTGTAAGAACAGACCCGGAGAGCTTCCTTGTTCTCTGCCATGTAAGGACGCAGCAGGCAGGAGGCCGTCTCTGAGCCAGAGGGGAGGCCCTCTGCAGAAGGCGCCCTGCCAGCACCCTGGTCGCTGACTCCCAGCTTCCAGAGCCCTGGGACGTGCATTCAGCTGTTGAAGCTTCCCATTCCGTGGTGTTTTGTTACAGCAGCCTGAGCAGACTGAGGCAGCTCTGCTCTGAGTTGGTGACCTCTTAATTTTTTATTAAACCAAAAATGTTTAAACATTTCGATGTACTTTACAAGTTGCATCCACCACTTTCAATGTGGATTTTTGCATAATGGATAAAAATATCTTACTGGTAAAAATAGAAAATGACTTAAATATTTTAATTTCAAATGCTCAATGTAAACTAAAAATATACACAAGCCAGCATAAAGTGAAAGGACTTATTAATGGTATCAGACAAAATGAAAAAAGTGAGAGTAAACAAAGAATCTGAAGCAGTCAAAAGCGTCATTGATTTACGGAAAGCCTCCCGAATCCCGAGACGTGCCATGAAATAATTAAACCTAAGCATCTACCTGCAGTGGCCAGAAACTCTGCCCTTTGACGTGATTGAGATTTTCTAAGATATGTCTTTCCTGATGAGTAAACCCCAATTGATTAGTAAGAACCCGGTTGTGGAAATTCAGCAACCACGGTACGTAGCTGGTCTGCTTCTATTACATAGTTGTTAAACACTCAGTAAATGCCTTTTCAAGAATCATTTTGTCTTTAATTAGCACACACTGGCTGTCCTATTAAACCGAAATTAAGTTCTTATTTGAAGCAGTTAATTTGGAGACTTAACCAAATGTGGACATCTGCAATGTAGTAATTTCAGTTTCCAGCCACTGTCAAGAGCTAGGAATTCTGTAATCATGCAGGCTTAAAAGCTCGCCATTCCTCAGACAAATGCAGGTTCCCCCAGACGGGGTGGAGACATGTTAGTGTGTGTGTGCGCACACGTGTGTGCGTGTGTGAGCATGTACCTGTCTCTGTGTGTGTTTAGACTAAAGACCCCAGAGGCAAATGTTTCCGTCAAAAAAGCACAATTTATTAAGCATACAGTAAAATTACATTTCCATTGTGAAGCTTTGCAGTTTGTTAACTTCAGAAAATTCTACACAGCAAGGTGCCATGAAGAATTGCTTCCGGGATGGGGAAGTCCTGGGTTGGGCTCCGTTCATTCACAGACTTGTTTTCCCAGCCCCTTCTTCCAGCTTTGCTTTAAAAAGATATTTTCAGACTAAATATTTTCTGAGTCCTGCCAGTTCTAAAATTATGTCATGATATAATAATAATTAAATTGCAAGTTTTATAGTTAATTGTACATTGTCTGGAATTCGAACATGTTTAATATTCCAGCAAATTATCATTCTCGGTGCGAGAAACAAACATACTCATTTAAACCCAAAGAATGGACTCAGAGACTCAGAGAACTTACGACTTAAGTAGCTGGGGAGGCTGCTAAGAGCAGACAAAACGAGCTATTTTGCAGGCTAGTAAAGTTTTAACTTGGACTACACTTCTTTGGTTCGGTGAGGGAAACAAGTGGGGAGGTGGGGGGCAGGAGGCTGACAAGCAGGCATTGGTAATCCAAGCAGGGACCTGGTCTATCCTGTTTCTTCTGTAGTTTGCTGACCTCAGGCAGTCCGAGGCACTTTGTCTTGGAAACGAACCACTGCATACTTTATTTCCTTCACAGGGCAGCTATGACACTCCACCAAAGAGGGAAGGAAAGTAGCACATTTCTGTATAAACACAAATATAAACATGCTTCTCAGAAATCTCTGTACTGATAGTACTATGTTCCAGGGTCAGCCGCCTGTAACTAGTCTTTAGCCAACAGATGAACTCAAACACACAGAGGGCACACGTGCCGTTGGATGGATGAAGGCAGGCTCTGTGAGTGCATTATTAGTTCACAGTGGGTAATTTGAAGAGTCTACACTTCTCTAAAACTGTACGTAATCACAAATAGCGGCTGAAAAAGCCTGGAGAGAGATAAGAGGATGTAATCCACACTTATTTTTCCAATTAAACTATGTTACCTACAGAAAATGAGCAGTGTACTGTACAACAAAGATTACTCAGCTAAGTCATTATATAAATAATGGTAATTTACAAATAGTTGTTTTCAATGTGTGTTTGTTATCCGAAAAAATACTGTCTCTGGTAATGAGGTGAGATTTATTGCTTGGTTATTGCGTTCCAACTTCTATACACACGGTCTTATTTAATCTTTATAGTAGCCAAGTGGAGCAAGCTTTATTCTCGTTCTTGTTTTACAAATGAAGCAATAGAGGATCTGAGGGATTAACTAATTGGTGTAAGGTAGCCCAGATATAAGTGCTAACCCTGGGCTCCAAACCCATACTGAGAAGAGGCTCTCTCTGCCTGTCTCCCAACCCCAGCAGGAAAGCTGCCAAACTGCTGAGACAGCCAGCACTTCTAATATTTATTCCAGTAATCTGATTTCTTAAAACAATGTCCAATGTTTGAACTGCACGACGTCTCTAGTGTTTTTGTTCTTTTTGTTTTATTTGCTCATTGAGTGTTTGTGTTTGACTTTTATAAATTGCTGGGAGATCTTTGTTCATTTTTCTATCAAAGTGTTTCTTGTTCTGATAAATATTTGTGTTTTTAATAGTTATTTTTATATAAAGATGATTTTTATACTCTATGGACACATAGTTTAATATGTATTTTGTGGGTTTTTTTTTTTTTTTTTTTTTTACCTTTGGCGTTATGCTTAGGAGGACTTTCTGGGAAATTATGAATGTAAATTCTCACTTGTTTTTATCTTCTGCTTCCACTGCCTGATACAATGTAATTATTGAACACTTAAAATATGACTGCTCCAAAGTGAGATGTGCACACTAAATTGCAAAGTCTTAGTATGAAAAAAGAAAGGAAAAATTCAGTTTTTACGTTGAGTACCTGTTAAAATGATAATTTTGGATCTATTGGAATAAATAAAATTTATTATTAAAATTGATTTCACCTGTTTACTTGTACTTTTTTGATTCAGCTATTACAAAATTTAAATTGCATATGTGACTTATAGTATATTTCTGTTGCACAGTGTTTTTCTGGAGTATTTTATTTATATTAATAAATTTATAATTTATATATATGTACCTTCTAAAATTTGTGTTGATGTTATTTAATTTTTTTTCCTAAATGGTTAAACAGTAGCTCAAAACTATTTTGTAAATAGTGCATGGTTTCCTATGATCTGCAATGCTGAATTACAATATACGACATTCTCACTCAGAGTCAGGTCTGCCTCTGGGCTCACCATTTTTTGATTGGTGTGCCTTTGTAAGACGCTCTATGACTTGGCATTTTAAAATGAATATTTGTCATGTGTTTATTTTTTAAGTAAATTTTAGAAGAATTATGCCATTTTCTAAGCAAATTTAGATAAAATTCATGTTGAACTACCACTTATTTATTAACTAAATTACTATAAAAATTGACATATTCATAATACTGAGAGTTCCATTCATTAGCTTATTTACATCTTTTCAATATGTTCTTCTTTTATGTGCATTAGTAGGGTTAATTTTATATTTATCTCTGTATTTTTTCCTATGTACATGCACATGTGCATGAATGCACCTCTTTACAAATCATATCTCTGTTTCCATAGATTGCATGTGTCTGCTGATATATAGAGTGTACATTTTGTATGTATTGTAATAAACCACCTATCCTATTAGTTCCAATAGTTTTTCAGTTAAGTCTTTTGAATTTCCAGGTAGACATTTTTATCTTCTGCAAATACTGAAAATGTTGTTTTTGTAACCTCCATTATTCATAAATCTTATATTTTTCTTGCCTTATTGCATTGGCTTGAACTGACAAGAAGAGATAATATTAACCAAGATCACTTACTGTTCTTAAAGTTAACATAACTTTCTCTTGTTTTAACTCTAAGTCTGACCTTGACTGTTTTAAATGAGATCTTGAAAACCATATACAAAGACTGTAATTTCCATTTGTAGATTACTAAGAGAATTTTTGATTAGCAATTAACATTTGTTTTTGAAATATATGTTAGCATCTACTTATCTGTTTTTGCCTATTTACTTGTTAATGTGAGGACTTATTTTAATAGTGGTCATATGAAACACCGCTGCATTCCAAGAGTGAAGTCAATTCACTCATGACGTATTTTCCGTCTAACATTCTCTCAATAGTGCATCACTAATATCAGTACTGCATAAAGTAAATGTGGAATTCGTGAATCTCAAGCTGGCAAGAGTATTTAACAAATTTTAAAACTTCAGTAGCAAACCAGGTTGAGACGTCTCAATACCCTTGGGAAGTGGGTACAGTGGTCTTTCCAGGCTGATGCCGCTGCCTTTCTCACCCCTGTCTTAGTTGGTTTGGCCTGTTATAACAAAACACCATCTACCGAGTGTCTTTTAAACAGCAGAACTGTGTTGCTCGGCATTTTGCAGGCGGGAAATCTATGATCAAGGCACCGGCAGATTCAGTGTCTGCTGAGGACCACTTCCTGGTTCACAGACTGTGTCTTCTCACGTCCTCCTGTGGGGAAGTGACAGGGAGCTCTCTGGGGTCTCTTCTCATAAGGGTGCTAATCCTAATTACCTCTCAAAAGAACCCATCCTGATACCGTCACCTTGGGGATTAGGATTTCAACCCAGAAATTTAAGGAGGATGCAGACATTCTAACCCCATCCAGAGGTCCTACGACCCAGGGCAGTCTCAGAGAAGCTCCTGGTTCCCCATCCTTAAACTTGCTCTCTCCATAATATTCTGTGCCTATTTCCTTTTCTGTAGCCAAAATGACTTCACTTTTTATTTTTAACCTTATTTCTCAAATCCCTGTCCATTCTTTTCAAAAGACATTATTTCAACATATTTCAAACATTTTTTGCAATATAACTTTCTTAAAATTATTTTTTCTTAAAACTCCATGATATAGAAAGGAGAAAGAAGTAGTGTTTGAGTCATATGAATTAATTTGAAATGCTCAAATTTATATTTACATTTAGCAAAAATCAATCAGAAGATTGGGAGGTTTGGATTAATACAAACCTTAATTAGGGTTATTTGTTAGACTCCTATTTGCCTTATCACTCAGTTTTTTGGTAATTTCTTCAGCTTGCAAAGCATCAAGAATCTTCTGACTTATAAACCTAAGCAGCTACAACTGGTAGCAACTTTTCTAATTGCTTGACTTGTAGGTTCAAGTTGTGTTTCAGCTGAATTATCATAGAAGCTTAAAGATGAAAAGGTATTGCTATTTCAAAGTTAAAATGATAAGAATACCTAATAGCACCAGACCACGTCTTGTGTTTTCGACGTACGTGATTTAGAGGGAGTCCATGAATCTGACATATATTTCCACAGTCAGTCTGAATCTTCATTCTTTCATATAAAATATTTATCAAATGTGGCTTAAATAGTATCCAATGTCATTTTAATAAATCTCCGATACTTCAGTCTTGACCTCGTTCAGGTATTTACTCAGAGTTTCAAAACAACCAGAATCTGGGTTTACTTGTTTCTTGAATTCCCATTTCTTCGCTGGTCCAAAGCATGGGTCTAAACATTATAACATGTTGACCTTGAGTTGTCTAAATGAGGTTATTCAGCTTATTAAAGGTCAGATAAAAGACATTAAAACTTCCAAAAAGTAATGAATGTGTACTATACTACTGGGGATGTGTTACAATATTTTTTACAACTATGAGGTGCCATGGGAATCACATGCAGCTTTACACTAACAGATACACACACACAGGCTTTGATTTAAAAATGACCACGGAGAGCCCCAGCCTTCATGACAAATGGCCAAGTCTAAACGTGTAAATGGTATATTCCAAAAAAGCAGGCTACCAAAGCTCCTAAGTGGCATGTCAGGGTCTCCACTGGGTTCTGTCTTGTTTACAACGCATTGGTTTGTGTATTTGGCTAAATTTAGAGTTTAAAAACATACTTCTTAGGGTAAAATCAGAATCAAACATTTGTGGAACCAGAGGACCCTGGGTTTTTACAGAACCACAAAGCAGAGACATTGATTGATGAAAATGAGTTGGCATGTTACCCCTCCTGGGATATTTGAATGTTAGTTGAATTACTCTCTAATGTGTGATTACAGGCACTGTGGACAACTAATACAAGATTGTGGGTTAGGCTGACCTTCCTGTCCTTCTCCAATTGTGTTTCAGCGAAACAATCTCATCTGTCACATTAAATTTATGTTGCAGTTTGAATTATACAGGATTTGAAATTTTGCTTATATTTAATTTAAAAATCAGTTTTAGTTTTATGGTTGTATGGATGATACAAGCATGAAGACACTTGTACCCACCATCCTATTTGTATGTATTTAGAAACATTGTAATAAAAGTCAATTCAGATGAACACGAGAGACTGAGAGTCTACAGGAATGACCCAGATTCAAGAATCATGGCTGGCAGACTTTAAGTGGAAATTTTAAGCATTGTTATTTTAAACCCTTTAACAAATATAGAAAACATTGAAAACATATAATTATTAAAACTAGCCAAATGATATTAATCATGTAAAAAAATTCCAACCTCATAAAAAATTGAACACATTTTCTGGCTTCTCAGGGACAACTGTCCCCCGCAGCCTCAAAGAAGCTTGAAAAAGTAAACTTACCCCCAAGTCACAGGTATGCCTTCTGCTTTGCCAAGGGGTTTTAAGGAAGAACAGAAACATGTCTACTAGTTCAATTAGCCAAGGCCGCTTCAACAGTCAATCAGAGGCCAGCGCCCAGCACAGGGCCTCCTCACAGATGGGCATGTTGTGGCCAGGGGTTCAGCTGCATTTGGCCATGAAGACACCTACACTCCACCTGCACCCCCATCTGCACTGCCCTGCACTGAGCACATCTCTCAAGCCCCTCCTCTAATTCCCTCCCCTGCCTCTGCGGGGCCATGGCCACTGCCACATTGAAGGGTACCTGGGCTTCCCCTAGAAAGGCTAGACTCCTCTGTGGATTCCGGAGGCAATGCCATACACAGCAATCCAGCCGTGAGGACAGTTCCACAGCAGGGCTGCCTGAGTTCCAGCTCAGCATTGTCACTTACTGAGAGTGTGAGCTGCCTGTCATTCCTGTTCCGTAAAATGGCATGTGAGTGGCTCCCACCCAAGGGCTCCATCACTAGACTGAGCCACTAGGGCAGGGTCTCTTCTTGCAGCTGTGGAGGGAAGAGGGCACCTCCTCACTCTCCTTGAAGATAGTCATAATCATGTGACTTGATTAAGCCAATAAAATGGGAGTCAAAGTAACATGGATCACTTCTGAGGAGAAGGGTTTCATTGTCATTGTTTCATTTGCTTACCAATGCTTTTCCTGGCTTTGACACTGGGGAAGGGCACACAGACAGAAAGCTGTCCTGAGACAATGCAACCTGCAGTGCAGGGCCAGCCTGTGGAGGGAGCTCTCCTGGGGAGACCACAGCCCACAAATGACAGTGCTGCAACAGGAAAGGAAGCTTTACCATCCTTGTTACTGTAGCACAACCTAGCTGATCCTGACTGCTACACTATCTGTAGAACAGAGATGAAAAGTGGCTGTGCATAGTAAGCTGAGTGGCAATGCCTGGCCTGCTTGATACTGCAGGGATGCAAGCCCCCTGCTCTCTTTTTCCAAGATGCAACCTTCGCTTGACAGAAGGCTAATTCCTAGGTGTGCTATCATCTTTACTCGAGTGACCTGGTAGAATGGCTGGTGTGTGTTGTTTAGGTGTTGATAAATGTTTGTTGAGCAAAATTAAGAAGCCAGTCGAATAAATGTCACTGATATGATTGGATAATACCAATTTAAATTACATAGGGAAGAAATTAGATTCTGTTCTATGATCTGAATATATCCCCCAAAATTCATGTTGAAACTTAATTGCCAATGGTATTAAGAGGTGGAGCTTTAGGAGGTGGTTGTTCATAAGGGCGGAGCTCTCACGCATCAAATAAGCAGCTTCATAGAAGAGGATGAGGGAAACCCTAGTGTCTTTTTTCCCTTCCACCCTCTGTATGACATGAGGATGTCAGGAGACGACATCCTCGCCAGACAGTGAACCTTCTGGTGCTGTGACCTTGAACTCCCCACCTTCCCAACCCATGAAAAATCCGTTTTCTTCTTTTATACTCAGTCTGTGGCATTTTGTTATAGCAACACAATTGGGCCGAGACACCCTGTTTGAAGAAAGATGCTGAAGTAACAATGAATTCCGCATAGATTCCTAACAAAATTTCAGCTTCCCCCTGATATGGCTTGGCTGTGTCCCCACCCAAATCTCAAGTTGTGGTTCTCACAATCCCCACGTGTCGTGGGAGGGACCTGGTTGGGAATCATGAGGGCGGGTCTTTCTTGTATTGTTCTTGTGGTAGTTAATACACCTCATGGGATCTGACGATTTTATAAAGGGGAGTTTCCCTGCACAAATTATCTCTTTGCGGGCCGCGATGTAAGACATCCCTTTGCTCTTCCTTCATTTTCCACCGTGATTGTGAGGCCTCCCCAGCCATGTGGAACTGTGAGTGAATTAAACCTCTTTCTCTTATAAATTAGCCAGTCTTGGGTATGTCTTTATCAGTAGCGTGAAAATGGACTAATACGCCACCAAATATTCTTGCTCTCCAACACGTTCCAACTAATAGTATTAGAACCAATGGGGCCAAACTCTGTATAAATAAGGTGAGAGAGTAAATATCCCTGTAACTAGATACCCCTGAAGGGAACACTGATAGATCTGATTTTCACTCGGGCAAATAACCATCAGTAAAATGACACCCTCTTCAAGTCAGCACCATGCTCTGATGACTGCCCTGGGGTAGCCCTTTGCTGTCCTGCAGGTGGCCTTTTTAGATGGAGGGATTAATAGCTGATCATTTTGTGTGCATTCTATCTATCTTAACTTCGAACTTTTTACCAGGCAGACTCTGAAAGACGAACAAGGTGCCTATCACAGCTCGACACTGTGTAGCACCTGGGCTTGCCCAAAACGCTGGCTCATGGGCTTCTGTGATGTCACTTGCAGCCAATCAGAGAAGCTGAGGAGCAGGGGGAGGCTTTTCGTAGATGCAGGTGCACGGAGCTCGGATGGCGAGCCCTGCTGTTCCCCTCCTCACCTCCAGGTGGGGAGATGTTTGTGGGACTCCCACTGTGCAGGGCCAGGTTGTTGAGAATATGGAAATACTGGGTTTGCAGCAAGCTATATTTCCGTACCTCACAAAGAGCAGCCACAACTTAAAGATGAAAAATGACGGGAAAGAAAGAGGCAACACTGTAAAATTTTACCAAATGAGCTTCTGTTTGTATATTGACAATAGTTAAATAAATGGACCATAAGACATCTATAAAACCTTCAGAAATGACTCTGTTTTCAACAGCTTCTCTTACAGTTTCAGATATGTCACGCTCACTGTGGTATTAAATCTTCTACATCATAGTGACAGAGAAAAATGTGTACTTACAGTGTAACTATTATAATGCAAATCACTGGATGGGCCAGCAAGGCTGTCAAATGTAAGCATTTTTATAAAAATGCTCAGATCAAGTCCTTCCATGGATCTTCCTCCTTTAACATCGTCTAATTGAATCCAGCTTATTCATGATAGTCCAGGCAATAATGAGATTACCCTGAAATGTTGTGCAAATAAAGTGATATTAAGTGTATTTTATTTAGAAACAAATTCAGAAATACCCACTTAGCCTCTTGAGCTACACTTATACAGAAGACAAAGACAGGGAGACTTAGAGACACACACACACTTTCATAAACATTTATTCTCTCTCTCTCTCAGAGCTGAGGATCTCTTACTCTTCGTTTCGCCCTTTTGATGAAAATACACTGTGATTTTAAAAGAACCCATGCTCAAACATGTATCACTCATCAAAAAGTGCATTTAAGGAAAAAAAAGAACTCAGTTGTAATTCCCATTACAGCTCACCTGTCATCCTGGTGACATTGATACTGAATTTTGGAAGAGTGCTGGCAAAGTGTTAGTAGCAAATTCTGTGTCACAGTCTCCCCTGCAGTACAGCAGCCCACTCTCTGAATGTTTTGTCCAATAATGAGGAAATTTTAAAAAATAAAATGTGCATTCTTTTTGAGACAGGGTCTCACTCTGCCACCCAGGCTGGAATGCAGCGGCACTATCTTGGCTCACCACAGCCTTGACCTCTTCGGGCTCAGGTGATCCTCCAACTTCAACCTCCCCAGTAGCTAGATGACAGGCACATGCCACCCAAGCCCAGCTACTTTTTATATTTTTTTTAGAGATGGGGTTTCACCATATTGTCCAGGCTGGTGTCAAACTCCTGGGATCAAGCAATCCACCTGCCTAGGTCTCCCAAAGTGCTGGGATTACAGGCATGAGCCACCACGCCCAGCCAGATGTGCGTCCTTTAACAATAACCTGGGTTTTGTGTTGGTGTGCTGAAACGGTGACTAGACAAACCTACCTGGATGATCGGGGGGCAGGGCAGCACGCCAGCCCACATCGGAGTGGCCAGGGCTCCTCCAGCTGCAAGGATGGTTTCCTTCTACAGTGGAGCTGATCTGCGGCTGGGGACCGCCATGCAGAAATGCACAGGACGCCGTCTCAGTGTGCCAGGGGCTGATCTGGGAAGACAAGATAAGGCATCTGCGCCCCAGGAATACCTGCTCTCTGGGAACAGCTGCCTGGAGGATCTTGCACCCAGCCCAGGAGGGCAGGACTGGCAGCCTGGGCAGCTTCGGGGATGCAGACAGAAGACTTTTTTTTTTTTTTTGAGATGGAGTCTTGCCCTGTCGCTGAGGCTGGAGCGCAGCAGCACACCCTCGCCTCACTGCAACCTCTGCCTCCCGGGTTCAAATGAGCCTCCTGTCTCAGCCTCCTGAGTAGCTGGGATTTCAGGGGCACACCACCGCACCTGGCTAATTTTTGTATTTTTTAGTAGAGACTGGGTTAAGCCACACTGGCCAGTCTAGTCTCGAACTCCTGACCTCAGGTGAACCACCTGCCTTGGCCTCCAAAAGTGCTGGGATTACAGGTGTGAGCCACCAGAGGACTCTTGCCCAGTGGCTGGGTGTCACCTCCAAATGCTGTTCTTGGCACCTAGGTCTGGATCTTGTCCTGAAGTTGTGGGGGCTACTAACAGCCTTAACTACGCTCACTTTTGCTTTTCCAGTTGAAACCGGTCCTCTTCTTCGCAACTGTGTACTATGACTCATACAAAGTCTGGATTTTCCAAATGAAAATGCCAGCTTAGGTACAATTTCAGCGACACTCTAGATGCTACAGGTCACCCAGTGTATCCACCCTGTGCACAGGAACCATTCCCAAATAAGCTAGAAGGGTGCCCTGGTGTTAATAACAGAGGGTGTCACAAAGGAAGTGCACATTCAGTCCCACACTAAAATTGTAAGCATGTAATATTTCCATTCTCTCAAAGCTCCAGATCTCAGTTGGAGCCTCAGCGTGGCCATTCAGTCCAGCCTGGTTCCTGACTGTGGTCCTGGCTCTGGGATCCCTGGGACAAGCACATGGCCTCCTGCCTTCAGAGTAGACCTTCCTTGGCCCTTTCTACTCTGCTACAGTCCTCTTTCTTGCAGAACACTCTGGAGAGATGAGATAAACTGACACCATAGCTGACAACAAAATGCTTCTTAGGGCCATTTAGATCCTGTCCCGTGGGCTGACCTCAGGCACTGACGGTCCTTAGTCACCGTGAGGCAACGTCACAAGTGCACACCCAGGACTTTGTTATTTCACAGCTTTAGGAGAGAAACCATGCAGCTCTGTGAGCTCTGTAATTCTTTCCCCTGGGGTAATATAAAATTCAACAAGTTTAATAAATGCCTGAATAATAAATTAATAAATGGGATGAAGGAATAAGGAAATGGGGAATGAAGACAAACTGCAAAATCAGCAATCATCGTATCCTAACAATATACATTTTAACTATGATATGTAGACAAACTTGAGTTTTCAATCAGAAAGAGAATAAGAACTACATACAGATAATGTATAATCTTTGCCCAATGGACAAAGGATTATAGCATTTTAATCACTGTCTCACATAAGTCAGTATAAATCTGTAAATAGGGACCAGGTTTTAGTTTTTCTTATTATTAGCTTAGTTTTATTTTGATAAAAATAAACCTCAGACTACACTCTACGGATGTTTAATAGTAAGGGAATAGCTACTTAAAAATTAACTATGGCTTTGAGTTTTCTCCTGAGCTTTTTAAAGCATCTCCATACTGAGAAGCCTGACTCTTAGTACATGGAAAATACATCCCCGACACCAGAAGCCTGATGCCACTGGGTCCCGTCCTTGTTCCAGGCCCGGGGCACTCTGGCTCCACCCTCGCTCAGTGACTGCTGGATGTCAGCGCCTCCTCTCTGGTTTGCCAGACCACCCCCACCCCCTGCTGCCCCCAGACGTAGGTCCCCGGGGCTTGCGTTCACTTGTCCAGGGAGGCACGGACGGCATCAGCTCCTAGCTTTGTGTCCACTCGTCATGAATCTCATCATCGAATCGCACTTGTGCTGAGCCAAGGCCCTCATTCTAACAGGTCCCAAAGTGAGCGAGACTTGATGGGAAAGGGGCCAGTGATTTTTCATTATGTCCAGATATGCAGGTTTGAATAGGGGGACACTGTTTTCATAAACCAATCTTTGCCTACGTCCAGTTATGCAGTTTGGATAGGAGGACACTGTTTTCATAAAGCAACCTCGCCTGGCTGGTGATTTTGCTTCTGATTCACGGGATGGAGACTGACACAGCCTGGGACTCGAGACTCCTTGATTTTTCTAATGCTTTCACTTTTTTGAGGATTTCCATCCTGTGCTTTAATCCCATCCACCTGCCTCCACTTTACCACACTCAGGCTTTTCTCCCATCAGAATCTATGTCATGACACACTTGCCTGCACTGACACAAGAGGCCTGAACTGCCCATCTCTCCAGCCTGGTCCTGTGATTCCAACAAAGGGGTCCATGACCCTTCTCTCCTCCTGAGACCCTCCCAACCTGCTCAGCACTCACCCCTGTGGTCCTAAGAAATAGGGAACCCCTCGTGGTCTCCACTCACCAACCACCTGCTCTTCCTTTCTCTGTTCATGCCCTCAGGACCCTCAGCTCCAAAGCCACAGCCCCACTGGGGTCTTCAATTCACGGACATTCCCGTTGGCTCACTGCCCCTTGCCCCAGCTCCCATCACCTCGTTGATGATGTTCTCGATATGAACTCCCTCCCAGCACACACCCACTCCACATCTGTGTACTAGACCCTGGACACAATTGTGCTGACAGCTCCAGCTTCCAGGAGGGCCGTCTTCTCTGAGCCTGAGGTTCTCTGTGCAGTGCAGCCTGCACCTCACTCCATCAACCCAACCCCTTCCTCTCCCACCCCAGGCCCCAGGGGTTGGAGGATGGTTTCATATCTTCTCCTCCCACATCTACCTCGCCCTCCTGCTCCCAGCTGGTGGCCTTGCTTCCTGCACTCCCAAGAAGATGGAACCTCTGCAGAGACTGTCCTCCTGCTCCAAGGCCACCCATGCATGCCCATGTCGGCACCTGTCTTCTTGGTAGTCACTCTCTTAGCACAGAGGAAACTTCCCTGTACCTGCTAGGAGCCAACTCCCAACTTGTCCCTTTTGGGGGCATCTGGCTCTCAGACTGCTCAATTCAGGGCCAGGGCAGCTCCTGGCTACCTTTTCAGAGCTAGGGCATGAGGAAAATCTTGAAAAGTTAATATCATGATTTATTCTTATTCAAATTTGGGGCAATCCTTTTTAAACCTCATTTGTATTATCTCTGTTTTTCTTCCTTTTAGGCTGCAAATCCCAGCTGGAGTGACATCAACACAAATTCTCACTTGCTGTATCCTACACCAGGTGTGAAATAACCTAGGAATAATGATGTCAATCTTACACCAAAAATATAAATATTGAAAAGAGTTCTTTTCTGTCTGTTTTTGTCGTGTATGTGTTTGTAAACAAACACAGTAGAAACAAAGCCTCGAATGATCTTTGTGAGCTCACTTGAAATGGTTGCTCTCCTGAGTTCATTGTCTGTTGGTGTCTTTTGCCAATTTCTATTTCCTCTTGTCCCTTTGAACCAGAATGCTGGCCCCACCACTCCCGGAATGTTGCTCCTGTCAGAGGCACAAATGACACGTAGGCTGCTGAGCCCCGGGTCCACTCAGCAACAGCAGGTGACAGACGATTGCTTCCTGCACCAGGACACTTTCTGAGTGTGGATTTCAGGACCCCACACTCACGGGTCCCCCCTGACCCCCTGTCTGTGCTTCAATGTGAGCATCTTATTTCACAATCATAAGAAATCCCTGCTGTGCAACAGAAAGAAAGTGAAAAAGAGCCATCAGTGTGGAGGGAACTTGGCGCCTTTGGAAAGGTGGGAGGAGTGGATGCTAAGTGAGTCGAGGTGGTGGCAACCGGGGCACGTTGGTCTTGACCACAGTATTGGGAAGGAGAAGGCCTTATAAAAATGTGCAATTGGACACACTGGGGATTCTTCTTGAGAATTCACATTGAATGAATGCATGGAAGAGAAAGGGCCAGAACATGAGTGGATCACAAGCCTTTGTCTTTCTTTGTTCTCTGGTGTCTTTGGCTGGTGCAGTAAGGCCTGGAACTCAAGAACTACTTCCCAGTGCCTAAGCGGTTTCTTCTTGGCCCCTTCCTCCCAGAGACTTACCCAGCCCTAGTGATTCCATTTCTGGGTCCAATGGAGGCCCAGCGTCCCTTGCAGAAATGTCAGACTGTCCCTGGGATCATCAACAGCTGCTGCCCTGATCAGGGGGTTACTTGGCCAAATGGAACAAGGCCATCATGAGCCCTTGGCCGAGTTGAAGACAAAAGTATTAACTTTGGTCCAAGTGTTCCCTGAGCTGTATGACGAGCATGCAGCCCTTTCTTTGAGGAACGGTGCCAACCTTCTGTAGGACACGGGTGCTGTGTGGAACCCAGTGTGGAGATGCTGCTCTAGGATGTGCTGGTGTCTCATCTCCTGTCACACTGAGAAGGGGCTGCTGCTCTCACTCAGGCTAAAGATCTGGGCTGGGGCAGACCACCCGCTGAGCGCAGCCTGGCTGTGGTGTGCTAATCTCTGAGATGCCAATAGGAGTGTGATCACCACAGGGCACGTGCTCAGGGGCCCCGTGGGCAGCTTCCTGCTTGGTACAAAGACACGTAAGACATTGCCTTCTCCTGAGTCACAGGCACCCTCATCACAAGACCAGACAGCAGCATCTCACCCCGGCACACTGGCCATCCCAGACACACATAGCACTGTGCAAGGACAGAGACCACTGCCCATCTCGGCCACAGAGACTGGCATGGGAGCACTCCTTGGAGGCGGTGATGCCACAAGCAAGCCTCCAAGGACACATGCTGAGACCCTTTCTGCCTCTGCAGTCCTGGGTAGGCAAGTCAGCTTTTTCCCGCCCCTCAACAATGCTCCAAACCTGCCCACCCTCCCTGTGGAGGAGTGCTCAGGTCCGTATGGACTCTGCAGAGGGGCTGTACGTTCACTTTTCCATTTCTTAGCAAATGCTTGAGAGCACACTCTGCTGGTTTTGCACCCGGTGAGCAGTACCTGTGGAGCTGGTGTCTCCAGAGCGTGGACATAGGAGGGGTGCAGCTAGGCAATCCAAATGCACATCTGGGTCGGCGTGGTCTCCAAGGCAGTCCCAGCTGCAGGGCAGGCAGACGTCCCTGGAGACGAAGGGTGAGCACTGAATGAATGACTGGGACTCTTTTCTTTGCTCATCTGGATTTCCTACTGTTCCCCAGTGAACAGGGATTCCCTGTGCAATGCAGGGCCATAGGCACAAAGATATAGATCAAAGAGAAATTTGTCATTCCCTTCCAGTATTTTCTTATTAAATTTTTAAAAAGCCTAGTGGATCTTGGTCTCAGTTTGAGGGACTGCAGGCCATGCCTGGAGGATTTCATAAAAATCAAATGGAGGCGAGAAGCTCAGTCACCAGCAGAGGTGGAGTCCACCACCCAGCCAGGCCTCCAAGGTGGAGGTTTCCAGCTCTTGGCCTGGTGCTTCTCAACCTCAACTACACACAGACCACTCGGGGGCTTCAGAAAAGCCTTGCTCCTCCCACACCAGTGGGATGAGCCCAGGGAGAGGGCTGGTGAGCAGGTGTGCCTACTGTTTCCAAGCTCCCTTGCAGGTGGTCCTGCCACCTAGGGAGAGGCAAGGGCTCTGCTCTGGAGCCAACCTTGGTCATCTGAGGTGTGCTTCTATTTAGGAGGCAGAAATGTCTCACAGTCTTGAGTTAGACAGCTGGGCTTGTCGACCCCGGACTTCACAGAGGAGTGAGTGGGGTAGAAAGATGAATAGGAAATAGAGCTCTAAACATGGCCCATGACACATAGCTCAGTTTCTATCACAAGAGAAGAAAATCCCTTTGGTTTGGGTCTGTAGTTCCTAGCTCAGAAGTCTGTGTTGTTAAGATTTACATTTCTCTATATTATATGAAAAGGGGCAAAGAAAATGTTTAACTCTTGGTCAATGCATAATAGTTCAGTGGTTACCATGGTTTGAACATTAATATATGTAGAGAACTTGGTTAAGTGTTTTCACTTTTATTTTGCTGAGAATCTGTGGGTAGACACAGTCCCCACCTCCCAGGAAACAAGCAAATATCCCCCAAGGATTGCAGCCTCTCTGTGCTTCTCTCTGCTTACTACAAGGTAAGTCCACAAATATTATTGAGTCCTGCACTGTGTACATGATTGAGTCTCATTTTATTCTATGAAACAACATCTATTAGGTGGGCACTGCCTTTTAGCCATATGGTCATTGAGTAACTTTAAATGTGTTGTTGGCTTTATTTGTATGACTTTTGATATGACCTGTCTGAGTCACTCAAAGCCTGAAAGAAGGCCGGGAGTGGTGGCTCACGTCTGTAATCCCAGCACTTTGGGAGGCCAAGGCTGGCAGATCACGAGGTCAGGAGATCGAGACCATCCTGGCTAACACAGTGAAACTCCATCTCCACAAAAAAATACAAGAAATTAGCTGGGCGTGGTGGCGGGCGCCTGTAGTCCCAGCTACTAGGGAGGCTGAGGCAGGAGAATGGTGCGAACCTGGGAGGCGGAGCTTGTAGTGAGCCGAGATCACCCCACTGCACTCCAGCCTGGGTGACAGAGTGAGACTCCGTCTGAAAAAAAAACAAAACCTGAAAGAAGAGAACTGTGGAAAGAGGCACACCTGGCCAGCCAGAAGTCACAGCAGAGTAAACCAACTGACAGTTCAATTTGTGCCTCTACAGTGTTCTTTGGCTAAAGATTTTGGATTTTTCAAAACACACAAATATGGCTGTTATTCAAATTAATTTTAAATTTAGAAATACCAAAAGAAAAAAAAACATTAAAGAAAGGTGGTTCTAGTGTACCATATTGGGTTTTCAAAATGTGTTTGAAACAATAGCAAAATTCTTCCTGGAAGCTAAAAATCATTGTCTCTGAGGAATCATACAGGATTTTCATCAGATTGGAGCATTACTTGAGAAGTCTTGTCCAGCCTTGACTTGTTCTGTTCTCCCAGGTAGGAAACGGAGACCTTTTCACTTACTACAGACCTGAATACAATGAAATATTGGCAAAGAAAGAAAAACACATATGCATCTACACTTATTAAAATAATTTTAGTGAAGATTTATCTTACTGTCCTTTCTTCTTTCACACATGCGTGTGCGCGTGCACACGCACACACACACACACAGTTTTCAAAGTGCTTGTGTTTCTTACATTTATCCCCGGGTATCCCCATCTTTCCTATTTAAGTTCTCCCTGAAGGCTTAGTCATTGTTTATCATTTTCTTGTGTATCTTCTCCAGCAACTCATGTGATCAGAAGTGCACAGCCCGGGGTTTGGTGCTTAGTAGGCATGCAATACACTTTCACAGACCTGAGGAATGATGCTTCAATTCATCAGAGAGAGGAGAACAGGGAATAGGGTGCAGTGAGTCCCACTGTGGCCTCTGAAATTAGGTCACAAACTTGCTGACTTTTTATCCTGGCTGAGTTACCTGTCCTCTCAAAATCTTAGTTTTCTTATCTGTTAAAAGGGGATCATAACACTACCCAAGTTAGGGGCGGTCGAGAGGCTTACATAAAATATGTGTATCAAACAGTTAACAAAGCATCTGGCAGCTTGTTAAGAGTCCCCTGCAGGGACTCGTAGGACTGAGGAAATGAGACAAACTGTGCCCTACAAAGTACAGTCACTCGTCTCTTCAAATCACAATGGGAACGTGTCCTGAGAAACGCATGCTCAGGTGATTTCCTCCCCGTGTTGACGTCCTTGTCCTTATACCCACCTCAAGGGTCCAGCCTGCTACACCTGGGCTGTATGGCCCAGCCTACCGCTCCTAGGTTACAGACCTTCAACTGTGCTGAATAATGCAGGCAGTTGTTACACAATGATCAGGATTTGTATCTAAACAGATCTAAACATGAAATGCTACAGTAAAAATATGGTATTACAATCTCATGGGGCCACCATCCTATACACAGTCTATTCTTGACCAAACATCCTTAGGCAGCAGAAGACTGTATGCATTTTGTTTAATTGCTTTTAAAGTATATGGTTCTGACCGCATTGTGGATCATTCCGGCACCCTCATCTTGGGAAACAAGTCAAACCAGAGCACACCACACAGCCCAGAGCTTCCAGGGGGTGTGAGGTCAGGTCTGAGGTTCCCTGAGCACTGCCTGTGCCAAGTAGGGTTTGTCCATCCCCCGGGGGCAGAATGCGCCGCCGTATCCCACGGGGTCATGGTTCTCTCTTTAAAAGGAAATAGCGCTTTGCTTCCATTCAGGATTCGCGCTTGCCCAGAGCTGTTTCCCGTATTCTCTCCATTCAGTGGGATTGTGAGATCATAGCCGGCTTATTAAATCTGAAGAGCTCTGCGACCTTGAGGTTTTTCTTCCTCGGAAGCTCTCTTCTGGCAGTCTCGAGATGGGCCCGGCTCGTCTGCGAGGTTAATTGAAAGATGGTCCCAGATGAGGCTGTGCATTGGCTGCACCACAGGCATCCTTGCAGGAAGGAATTCAGGAAAATGGAAATAGCATTGGATGGAACATAAAGGCAGGGATCATCAGCAGAATCACAAAAGCTGTGCGGCGCGGTCGCCAAGCCTGGGCTGCTGGGCAGACGGCGGCACAAAGAGCCGGGGGCTGGGCCCCGCCAGCTCTGGAATGAAAAGGCCTGTCTTGAAGTCGCAGCTTCGGAGGCTTGGCGTGAAAGGCAGCGGGGAGAGAAAACGGCACGTTGAATGAGGGGAGGGGAAGTGGGCACTCTGTTTTTAAATCCCTGGCACTGACCACAGGTTCTGAAGTGGGTGGGAACAGGCCTCGCGGGCACTCTGCGACTCGGGTCCCTGGGGGCTGCATCCTGGGTGCAGCATGGTGTCCCTGCTGCTGGCTGGCTTGTCTGGGCATTGGTGTGGCTCTCAGTGCCTTAGTGTTCCCCTGAGAAATGAGCATCGAATGGCTTCTTTGCAGGAGCTGGGCTTTGAAAGGCACCTTTTCCCAGTGAGCTTCATGAATGTGGACAGAGCATTCACTGTCCCCATACACAGAGGTACCAGGCAGCCTCCAACTCCAGCGAGCTCTCCTCATCCCCAACAGGGAAGGGTGGACAATGCGAAATCCTGTTTCCCAAAAAGCCAAATGAATCCCCCTTTAGCCTCCAAAACTTCTTTTTAGGGTGTGTTTAAATCACTTCCCTTCATCATTCCTAAAATGATTATATCACCTTATTCTTTTCTGAAGCTGCTGACAGAATTTCACTGCCTATGGACATCACGTATATTCAGCCGTCACTTTGCAGTCACGGCCTGCCCTGAACTGTAGGACAGCAGGGCCTCAAAGCCCACTGACACACTCAGGGAGCGTTGCCCTGAACTCTTCTTAAGAAGGCCTGTACTGGAATCCTGTGGTTTTATGCTTCCTTTGCTGATAGACTGCTTGGTCTTACTCCTCTGCGTCTGAACATCTCCAGGCTTATTGGTGTGGGACTCTACAGTGTTTTAAGTGTCCACTCCTGGTTTTGCCGGCCAGGCTGGAAGGCTCCAGGTGAGGTTGCAAGCTCCTCCTCCCAGTGGCATGCTTTGCCTCATGCCGCTTCCTCCCTGCGGAGAGCCCCATCCCTCACTCTACTGGCCAAACCTCTCATTCTTCAATGTCCAGCTCCGGTTTGCCTCCCCTGTGAAATCCACAGCATCACAATTAATTGTTCTCTCTTCTGGATCCCACAGTCTCCTGATCCGATGGCCGGTGGTACCTGCGGCTGACTTCCTGTGCTTCCTCATCTGATGTACGGTGGGCAGGAACTACTCAGCTGTGGTGCCTGCTGCACTTACCACATTGCTTGGCACACAGCAGGGAGTCCATAACTAAGAAAAACACACCTGTGGATATAGACTCCAGGGCACCTATTTTGCTAACTGAGAATATTCTTTCTCACATTCTAGTTTTTTTTTTTTTTTGGTGTTCTAGATGTGTGTGATCAGTCAAAAGTTTAGCCTGGAAATCAGAAATGACACTCATTATTTTAGCAGAAACATTTTGACATAGGAAATTGACTAGATAGATACTGGAGGAAGAAAATGTAATATGGGAATCCTGAAATAGAAACAGCTGTGCCCCTTTCACTGAGGTCCCGGGAAAGGGGGGAGAGGCTGTGAGGAGCTGGAGTCAGAACCCAGGCCCCTGAGGAGGAGCGGGTGTTGGTGGCTGACTTGGGGTCTTTATGGCCGTGAGATGAGGCTGCATGGGGACTGCAGAAGCTGGACACCATACCCACCCAGAGGCCATTGCAGGAGAAATGCTGTCAGGAATAGCAGCAGCTTAGGAGGAGGAAGGGGCAACCCAGCCCTGTGCTTTCCACTGGTGCCCAGGTTGGCGGAGTCCAACACGATCAAGTTGTCAGGGAAGAGATGTCCTGGCAGAGTCAACCCTCATGCAGCAAGGCCGGGTTTACTGCAGGAGGGAGAGTTTGGAGTTGAGCGGCCACAGCTCTAACAGACACAAGGAGCTCGGCCCAAACTGAATTACAGACAAGCAAGATGTTGCTTCTCTCTTCAACCCCGAGAGGACTGAGCACCATCCACTGTGCAAAATTTTCAGCTTTAAGCTTCCATGGTGGATCATTTAAATCATGAGATGTGTTTTGCAGGGACTTGACAACCACCCCCTCCCTCGGCCACACTGGGCCTTTCTGGCTAGGAGACTGCCCGAGTCTGGGTGGATAACGTAACATAGCTCCCCGCAGCTGCTGGCAGATGCTGCAGTTTTGCTGTCCCGTGTCCCTGGAGACTGAGTGGGAAACACGGATTTCCTTGTACCTCAGAGGACCCCAAACTCCAGATGCCAGTCGGCAGTGAGGCATGGGCACCCAAAGCTGATGATGCCAGTTGGCAGTGAAGCATGGGCACCCAAAGCTGATGTTTTCTTTTTACAGTGCAAAATGGAGAGAGGTGAATTATCTGAAAACAGAGAGTCTTAAAAATTAAAATCAAAGCTTGTTTTAATTTTAAAACATCCACAGTGGTCTCTCTTCTCCCACCTGCTCCTCTGACACTGCAGTCTGACAGCTTTGTGTGGCTCTCGGTACAGCTAGGGCAGCAGAAAGTCTGGCTTGTGAGGCACTGCGACGGGTTTTCCAACCGTAACTCCAGGGCCACCTGAATGCTTCTCTCAACTTTCTCAAAGGTCCATGGTAGAACGTGGCCATGGTGTCGGCGGCTTTGGGTGTGCCAGCAGTGGTCTGTGTGGCTTCTGACCATGATGGCAACTCTTCCCATCCCTTGTCTGGGGACACATATTTAATGGAAACGTTCTGAAGGGTTTCAGCATAGACACACACCTGCGACACCGTCCCCACAATCCAGGTAGTCAATGTGTCCATCACCTCCAAAAATTCTCTTGTGATCTTTTGTGGATTTTGTGTGTTTATTAAGACACTTAGCACATTTTCTCTTATTTTAACATATTTCAAAGTGTATTAAGAAGTCAAAACCAGATGTAAATCTTACCTCAAGGAACTTGAATTGTGCTTCATGTGCATAAAGTCAGGCACTGTCCCAACGTCTTAAAATCCAGAGTTAAAATGCACCTTTTTCCCAGGACCCCAAGTCCCAGTGTGTGACCCGGGATGGCCCCGAGAAGAAGGCTGGGCCTTGCTAGGCCTGGCACAGCAGCAGGCTCCCAGGCACCTCCTGAGAAGCTCCTGAAATCGACGGCCCTCATTCGTTCTACACACGAGGAAACAGATTTTTAAAGTCTATTGGCATTTATCACCACACATCATTTAAATTCCAAGATGTGTACAAAAATCTTCACTCTGTAGAATTCGCCACTGGATTTCGGATTGGTGGGGCAGTCAGCAGTGTCTCGGTGGTTTCCCCCTTGTTATGTTTATGGACAACAGGCAGAAATACATGTGCTTCCTCTGCTGTGGGCTATTTAAATCTAGCTAATTTTATGGCTCTCATCTGTGAAATAAAAATGAGAAGAGCAGTCCTCTCCATGTAATGTTATGTCAATTAATTAACTGGGAGTTAAGCATATGGAAAAATAAAAATGTCAATAAATACATTAGTGGCATCATAAATCTCCATCCAATTAACAAAAACTCTGTCTTTACTTTGGGGGTCTCACCTCTCTTACCAGTTTACAAATCTTCCTTGTGACGGCGTGTTTCTTTCCTGTGTTTAAAAAGAAAACCTCAAGCGAAAACACTGCCTGCTGGCATTAAGCATGGAACAGGGCACAGTTTCCACCCCTCAGCTCTGGTTCCACCTGCGGGCACTGGATCGCTTCCCTACCTGGGCCCTAGTCACGTTGCCCCCAGAAGTAAATACCCAGCCCTGGATCCCCGGAATGGCTGCAGGGAGCAGAGCGGCCTGGGAGCCCCAGAGCTGAGGGCTGCCTCAGCCACACTGGCCTCCCTTCCAGGATGGCTGCCTGCCTGCTTCTTCCTCTCTCCCAGCTGCAACATGTGAAGACTTCGGTACAGCTGGCACAGCAGAAATCTGACCTGGGAGGCACCGTGATGGGTTTTCCATCCATAACTCCAGGGCCACCTGCTTAGTCGCCTCCTGCCCTCCGAAAGAGGGACTGACTCAGGCAGCCTCAGGTCCCTCCTTCACATCCCGCTGCTGGTTCCCCTCTGCCGCCAGGGCCCTCCTCTCCTCCCGGGGATGCAATGCCAGCTCCTCCTGTCCCTGGGGCCTCCTCCCTCCTTCTTATGCATGCCTCCCCTCCTTCCAGGTGACTTTCCCTTCCCTGAAGCCCCTCACACACGTGCTTGTCACACCTCTGGACTTTGATGGATCCTCTTAATGGCGACGTTCTGGCTCCCTCACCTCTCTAACGGCCCGGAACCGGGCACACACCTCACTGTTTCCCAGTGCTCTCCCACTGCCGAGCATGGCCTGGCTCATGGGGCTGGAGCTCAGTGAACACATTTGTACTTTAATGGAACCAGCCAGATAACTGGCTGGTGGGACTCATTTTGAAGGCACCACCACAGCCTCTGGCTGAGACAATGCAGTCCCTCAAAAGGAAGATGTTGTGGATAAAATGTCTATCACATCACAGCACATGATTCGCAGCCAATGGTTTGCAGTTATCCAAGTGCTTCTTTGGTTCATGGGGCCGGAGGGCATAGGGCGACTTATGAGTGACAGCCTAGGTCCAGAGTTGGGGGCAGAGCGTCCTCAGAGCATGGAGATGGGACTCAGAGGACAAACGTGCAGCAGCTGCACACTCAGCCTCTGACATGGTGATGCTGAGCGTTCTGGCTCCTTCTTAGAAGCAAAGGAAAAAGGCACAGGCACCAGTGCAGTCCAACACGTGTTTGATCAGAAATGAAAATGACCGTCTTTCACCCCTTCTTTTATTCTTTTTCTTTTTCTTTCTTCTCTTCTTTTCTTTTTTTTTTTTCTTTTGAGTCTGAGTCTCACTCTGTCACCCAGCCTGGAGTGCAGTAGTGCCATCTCAGCTCACTGCAACCTCTGTTTCCCAGGTTCAAGTGATTCTCCTGCCTCACCCTCCCAAGTAGCTGGGATTACAGGCATTTGCCACCACACCCAGCTAATTTTTGTATTTTTAGTGGAGATGGGGTTTTGCCCTGTTGGCCAGGCTGGTGTTGAACTCCTTACCTCAAGTAATCTGTCTTGGCCTCCCAAAGTGTTGGGATGACAGGTGTGAGCCACTGTGCCCAGCCCTTCTCTTTTCCTATTTTTCTATCCCAGCGTATATATTCGAACGGGAAATTGCTGGTGACATTTTGCCCCATTCCTCACGCAGGAAAAGGTGAGGATCCGGTCTTCCTGTGCAGCCTGATGGCTTTGTGTGGCTCTCAGTGGCAGAGCTGAGCTGGCATAGCCTGGCACTTTGCACAATGTCTAGCAACAGATCAACTATAGCACAAGAAGGCAAGAATCTGTTTAGGGAAAAAGGAGTTGTCGCTCTGCTCTTGTACTTCTTCTCCCCGGACAATTTCAAAGGCACCAGCCCCTCTGCTCATAGACCTGGGGTATGGTTTTGTTTGCTGCAAGAGGCGTCCCCACAAAGGTGCTGGCAGCCTCCCCAGCCTCTGCCTCCTCTCTTCCGCAGCCTTCTGATGTCTTTCCAGGTTGGAGCTCCTGCTTAGATGAAACAGATGACTTTCTGGGCCTGCTTCTGCTCACAGCAGGCAGGAGCAACAGTGACTGATTGGTTGAAACATGAGGATTAATGGGTATTTATATTTCATTAAATTTTATGCTCACTGGAGAATAATGTATCACTCGCAGATATTGAAACATATGTCAACCCTATCCACTTACATATAATTCAATTTGACTTAAATGCATTGATCAAATTTTATTAAAGTCCAATATATCTTCCAAAAAGGCTGCTAACACAGGATTGTCCCTTCAGAGTCACCCGACAAAAGGAGGAGCCTGTGCTATGATTCTATACTATTTTTGTGGAAAACAAATAGGTTATTGTGGATGAAGTACTCATTAGAAGGTGAACAGAAAAGTGAGATTCTCAAGCAGATTCTCAAGCAGTGGCCCCACTATAGTGACCACTAGAGACAGTCGAGAGGATGCTGCTGTGCTTGTTCCCAGAAAGCACGCTGCTCATCCCTGGGTCACAAAACCCTCCTTAGAAATCCTCACTCTGAATCTTCCTTTGCTGGCTTGGCTGCAGAGCTCCCTGGGGGCTTCCAGCCTAGCTGGGCGCTGGGCTCGGAGCTCTGAGCTCTCTGCCTGCGCCTCTCCCTTCCTCTCTTCCACTCCTGTGTTCCCACCAGGACAAATGTGATTTTTTTTTTTTGAGACAGAGTTTTGCTCTTGTTGTCCAGGCTGGAGTGCAATGGTGCTAACTCAGCTCACTGCAACCTCTGCCTCCTGGGTTCAAGTGATTCTCATGCCTCAGCCTCCAGAGTAGCTGGAATCACAGGCATGCGCCACCATGCCAGCCTAATTTTGTATTTTTAGTAGAAACTGGGTTTCTCCATGTTGCTCAGCTGGTCTCGAACTCCTGACCTAAGGGGATCCGACCCCTCAGCCTCTCAAAGTGCTGGGATTACAGGCGTGAGCCACTGCGCCTGGCCGGCAAATGTGGTTGTATTTGTTTAACACCTATCTGCTTACAAACGCAAATAAGTGTGAGTGCACTTCAGACCAGACGTCTCTAGCATTCAGGCAGTTCCTAGTTTATTGTTTACGTTAGACATTCCACAAGGTAAGTTGAATAGTGAACACGCACAGTCGGTTGGACATTATTTCTACAATTAAATGCTCACTTGCTAATGAATACACACTATGCCCATGCTGGCAGCGTATGCACATATTTTGGATAGAATTTGAAAATAAATAGCAATTCTTAAAACATTGTTGCCCAGGTCTTTCAGATGTTATAAATATGATTAAACTATATGGAGACTCCTGCACCTTCCACTTTATAAAAGAATCAATAATAAAAACTACTTTCCTTAAGCATATTGATATGGTTTGGCTCTGTGTCCCCACCCAAATCTTATCTCAGATTGTAAACCCCAGTGTTGGCGGAGGGGCGGGTTGGAGGGATTGAATCACGGGGGCGGGTTTCTCCCCTGCTGTTCCAGCGGTGGTGAGTGCGTGCTCACAAGATCCGATGGTGTCACCAGGTGGCACCTCCCCCTTCACTCTCTCCTACTCCCTTGTGGTAAAACGCGCTTGCTTCCGCTTTGCCGTCCGCCATGATTATGTTTCCTGAGGCCTCCCAGCTATGCTTCCTGTTAAGCCTGTGGAACTGTGAGTTAATTAAACCTCTTTTCTTCATAAATTACCCAGTCTCAGGTAGGTCATTATAGCAGTGTGAGAACAAATATCTGTTCTAAAAGTCAAAATAGGGCCATAGCTTTCAAATCGTCAAATTAACTTCCTGAGAGACAGCCTGAATATTGCCAGAGGAAATACCTCTCCTCTTTTCAATGGAGAAGCTGGGTAAGTGGGAGCAGCCTTCATTCTGGAGGATAACACAAGGCCCTGTCTCCTTGTGAACTCAGAGCTCACTCCCCGGGCACTAAGCAGACAAAGCCTCCTCTGCCAGCCAGATCAAGTCACATTATGTGCCAGTTTGCAATCATAAAATACAAATATCGCCATTCATTAATAAACCGAGAGTCGCTCCTCACATTCCCCAGCAAAGCTCGGCATCGCACTTCAACAAGTGCAGCAAACTGGGCTCACAGTCTTTAAGGGCAGGGTCCCAGAGGGGCCACCTTTTGCTCCCTTGAGCCTGAGATGACACCAGCCTTTCTGCACCACAGACAGTTCATGGAGGCTGAGGACTGCAGTCCATGGAGGAGCCCTGAAGGTCTCAGGCTCAGGATACTCAGAGGCCCACAGCACAGAGAGACGGGAGCAGACTGAGCGACAAGTCAGGGCAGGGCAGACTTGGTCCAGACACTCCTGAAGCAGCAGCTAATCCAGCAGCTCGCTCTCCTCTCAGGCCCAGCACAGGTGGGGCTCTCAGGACCCCCTGGCTGCTGCAGGTCCCTCGCCAGTGCTCCCAGATGGCCACGTGCGTGCTGGGAAGGGAAAGCACAGGCCGGCTCCATGGCCTCACTTGTTTCTACTTCCCTAACCTGTTCATCCCACTGACTTACCACCTCTGGAATAAACCCCCATAAACATGGAAGGGAGACTCCTGTCCAGTGCCTGGGCTGTAGTCTGCATGCTGCTCTCTGTTCCATTTCAGGAGTCTTTTCTTAGGAAACTCAGTGGTCCACTGAGTACCACGCAGTCTTGCCCTGTGCTGTTTGAGTGAATAGTCAGCCGTCATTCACATCCTAACTTCACCATAAGAGCCCAGATGAGCCATTTTTTTCTGCCTGAAGGCATCCTCTGCCCCACGTTTGTGGCAAACTCCCTGGAGTTTGAACTACTTTGAGTCTCATCTTCAAGACTTCCTTAGTCCCGAGACATAGGTGAGGCTATTGAGGTGGCCAGAGGATTGCTCATTCCATGGCTTCATGACCATTGTCTGGCTGGTTTGTCAATCAACAGTTTGAAGGCCTCTATGGCCACCGAGCCCCAGTGCCTGGGGCACCCACAGTACCTTGATCCTGGGGCAGTGAGGGTGTGCACTGGGGCAGTGCAGTGACGTGCAACCCATACTACCAGTCAACAAGACCTTTAATTCCCCCAGCGAACACAGGGACAAGGGCTATACACAAGCTCTTCATAACCCAGAAATGAACGCAAGAATCATAAGGATCCGTAAAACTGTTAAGATGTAAAGAAAGCAAAGGAAATCAGTAAACAAATTCTAGTAGCCAGGATTTCCCAGGATCTAGAAGCAGTTTGAGGCCTTTTTGCCAGAAGGAACTTTCCCTGTCTTCTCCTTGAAAAGGCAGAGGAGGTGATGGTGTTGGCCTCGCATCCTCTTGAGACTCCTCACAGAAGGAGAGAACAGACTGTGGGACCCTGTACCGAAAAGACTGTTCCAGAAGAACCACCACCCCTCTAGGTGGGCTTCA
The DNA here is from genome assembly GCF_002776525.5 of Piliocolobus tephrosceles. Taxonomy (NCBI): domain Eukaryota; kingdom Metazoa; phylum Chordata; class Mammalia; order Primates; family Cercopithecidae; genus Piliocolobus; species Piliocolobus tephrosceles. The sequence goes on from NC_045437.1 coordinate 2,147,919, forward strand.
TGTCTGATGGGGATGGGAATGTGATTTCTGTCCAGGGAAATTTCTCCAGCATGTAGGGGAAGCAGGCAGGCTCCCTCCTCCGAGAGCTCAGGAAGGGGTGGGTGCTCCGCCCACCCACCTGGCCTATCGCTACCCACACTGAGCCAGCGCCTTCGTGCCCTCCTGACCCGGACGTCCTCCTGCATCCATCAATGCTGTCCACTCGGCAGCTCTCAGGCCTGGGAGACACTCAGTTAAAATTGTTAGAAGATAAACCGAGGCACATTCTGGTTTCAGAGAGCTGGTTTGGGAGGATGGGGATGCAGGAACCCGGCAGCTCTGGACAAGCTGGTCCTGGCTTCACCGGCATGGCAGGAGGAAGACTGCATGGTAAACAGAGCCAGGCAAGGAGAATCATTGTCGCCTGAAGAGGGCCGGTAGCCCTGCTGGGATCATCTGGGTGGACGATCCCCAGTGAGTACAGCGGGCAGCTCCTGATTGTTTAAGCCTGGTTTCCTCTCACTAGGATCATGGAGATGGACTTACCGAGAAATCCAAGCGCTGGAGTCACGGCTCGCACTGTCCCGGCCTCACATTAACGGCTTTCACCAAGTTAAGTATTTACTCTAGACTAGAGCCTTTATGATGCTCACAGGCACTTAGGGCAGACACTAGATCTGGGCAAGTGCCCCGGGAAGCCAGTGTTTCAAGAGATACCTAACATGAAGGAACACTGATACATCACAGGGCACTGTTTGCAAACACCACACTGGAATCTACATTCCTGAAGACAGAATTACTTCTGACTCATATTTTGATCTCTAGTGGTATTTAGGACATACAGGATATGATCAAGAAATAAAAGAAGGAAGGAAGGGAGTGATGGGGACAAAATGTAACTTAGGGCCAAAGCAAGTCTACTGATTCTCCTCCACAAACCACCCCAACCCCTAGCAGAGAGACTAAGTGCCTTTGCTAATGTCTGAATGAACAAATGAATGAATAAATTTTTCATTGAATCAATCATACCATATATGAAGAAGCTGAAATTAATCTAATTTCACTTCTTGAAATACGAAGGTAGAAATATGAGGCTGTCTCTGGAGGTGAGCCAAGAGACTTGATGGGAAATTACCGTGTGACGTTGAAAGCTTTGTTCCCAAAGGCTGCTGCTCAGAGCTCACTTGGGCTGCAAAGCACACGATCAACCTGGAGAAATGGGACCAGTCTCTAAGGCACTGTGTGTGTGAGTGTGTATTTGTGTGTATGTATGTGTGTATGTGCATGTATGTATTTGTGCATATGTGGGTATTATATATGTGAATGTGCATGCATGTGTATTATGTGTGTATATGCACTTATGCATGTGTGTATATGTGTGTGCATACATGTGTGTATGCATGCATGATTCATGTGCATGTATGTGTATATGTATGTGTGTGTATTGTGTGTGTGTGCATGCATGCATGTATATATATGCATTTCATGTGTGCATGTATGGGAGTATATGTATGTGTGCATGTGTGTATTATATGTGTGTGTGCCTGTGTGTATGTGTGTATGCCTGTGTTGTATATGTGTGTGTTATATGTGTATGTGTGTGTGCCCGTGTGTATATGTGTGTCTGTATTATATATGTGTGTGTGCCTGTGTTGTATATGTGTGTGTGCCTCTGTGTGTATGTGTATTATACATGTGTGTGTGTGTGCCTGTGTGTGTGTGCACTCCCTCGTTTCAGCACTCATGCAGTACATAATTGTCTTTTCTGTGGTCTACTTAGTGCCACATGGGTGTTTTGTTTTTTGGGTTTTTTTTTTTTTTCATTTTCGTGCTTTTTGTTTGTGGTTTTTCAGTTTAAAACACTCCCCATGCATACTGCCACAGTGCTGTCCAGGACAAGAAGGCTATGATGTGCCTTATGGAGAAAACAGGTGTGTTAGATGAGCTTGCTTCAGGCATGAGTTATAGAGCAGTTGGCTGCAAGTTCAGTCTTAACAAATCAACTATAACCAGTCATGTGTCACTTAACAGTTCACTTAAAGAAGAACACTTTTTGTTCTGAGAAATGCATCTTTAAGCAATTTTCTTATTGTGTAGACATTGTAGAGTGTTCTTACATACACCTAGATGGTCTAGCCTACTACACACTTAGGCTGTGGGGTACACCCTATTGCTCCCAGACTACAAACTTGCACACCGTGCTACTGTATTGAGTACTGCAAGCGGTGGTAACACAATGGTAGGTATTTGTGTATCTAAACATAGAAAAGCTACAGTGAAAATACAGTCTTATAATGTTATGGAACCGATATCATCTATGTGGTCCATCATTGATTGAAATGTCTTTATGAGACACATGATTGTATATTTAATAAGTTGTCTTTACCCAGAAACACATATAAAACAAAGTTATGTATTGATCGATTGATGAAAATATGACTGGGGGATTGCAGGACCTGAACCCTGTATTTCCCCAGGAGCAGTGGTTCAGCATTCAATAATTCAAGATTTGAGGTGATTTTCTAGAACACAAGGACAGTGAAGAGAAAGAACCCACTGTTCTTGTGTGAGCCTGGCCTCTTAGTGAAAGCAGATTCCTCCAAATCAGTGATGAACGAGAACTTCATGTAAATTTGTTCTCAAACTTGGGTGCACATTGAATTAACTGTGAATCTTTTAAAAAGGATCACTGACACCTACAGACACTGCCCTTCTCAGGAGTCTGTACTAATCAGATTGGTAAGAAGTCCAGGCATCAGCATTTTCAAGAACCTCCAGGTGGTTCTCCATATATCCAGGGTTAGAAATCTCCAGTGTATTAAGGAAGTCAAACAACTCAATAGCAGAAAAACAAATAATCGATTTTTAAAATAAGCAAAAGAATAGAAGAAATGTTTCTCAAAAGAAGACATAAAAATGGCCAACAGGGCTGGGTGCGGTGGCTCACGCCTGTAATCCCAGCACTTTGGGAGGCCGAGGCGGGCAAATCACAAGGTCAGGAGATCGAGACCACGGTGAAACCCCGTCTCTATTAAAAATATAAAAAATTAGCCTGGCGTAGTGGTGGGCGCCTGTAGTCCCAGCTACTCGGGAGGCTGAGGCAGGAGAATGGCGTGAACCCGGGAGGCGGAGCTTGCAGTGAGCCAAGATTGCGTCACTGCACTCTAGCCTGAGCGACAGAGCGAGACTCTGCCTCAAAAAAAAAAAAAAAAAAAAATGGCCAACAGGTATTTACAAGAATGTTCAACATCACTAATTATCAGAAAAAGGCAAATCAAAACCAAAATGAGATATCACCTCACACCTGTTAGAATAACTACTATCAAAAAGACAAAAAATAAGAATTGTGGGGATGTGAAGAAAGGAGAATCATTACACACTGTTGGTGGGCATGTAAATTAGTAAAGCCATTAGGAAAACAGTATAAACAGTATAGAGATTCCTCAAAAAGCTACAAATAGAACTACGATATGATTCAGCCATCCAGCTACTGGGTATATATCAAAAGGAAGTAAAACCAGTACATCAAAGAGACACCTGCACTCCCACGTTTATTTCAGCTTTAGTCACAGTAGCCAACTTACGGAATCAACCCAAAAGTCTATCAGTGGATGAATGGATAAAGAAAATGTGGTACACGTAGGTAGTGGAATAGTATTCAGCCATTGAAAAGAAGAAAATCCTGTCATTTTTGACAACGTGGATAAGCCTGAAGGACTTTATGTTAAGTAAAATAAACCAGACTCAGAAAGGCAAATGCTGCGTGATCTCTCTCATGTGTGGAATCTAAAAGGTTGATTTCATAGGAGTAGAACAGTGGTTACCAGAGGCAGGGAGGGAAGGGGCAGGAAGATGGAGAGAGTGTGGCTACTGGTCACAAAGCTAGTTGGACAGAAGAAGCACGTGCTGGGGTTTCTGTTGCACAGTCGGTGACTGGAGTTAGCCATCACGCATGGCGCATTTCCAAGTAGCTAGAAGAGAAGTTTTTCAGTGTTTTCACCAGAAAGAAATAACATGTGTTTGAGGTGATGAATATGCTAATTCCCCTGAGTTGATAATTACACAATGTATGCATGCACCAAAACATCACACGGCACCCCATAAATAGGTACAATTATCATCTCTCAATTTAAGAAAGAATGAAAATGCCCAGTGTAAACACAGCACCAGCTGGAATGTTTCCTAGAAACAAAACCAGAGTGTCCTAAAAGTGAACGAAAGCTGCCCCCACACTCCTAGAAGCTCAAAGATATCTGCTGGTTTCTCCACATGCAACTTCCCTCCCACCTGCTTTAAGCATCAAGGCTGGCTTCGAACCATGTGATCCAAGGTCCCGTCCTTGACAAGATTCCCCATGTGCAACCTCCAGTGTGGCCCAGTGACCAGAAGTGGTTTCTGGGGTCTGGCTTTCTGGACTCAAACCTCACTACACACCTGCTGTCCCATGACCTTAGAAAATCACACACCATGGCCATAGCGTGGAGACGGTGACACTTCACCTTTCAAGAAATTCTTTTGAGATTTAAAGAACACAAGCACATGAGCTGTTTGCACCTGACCTGGCATGTCTTTACTGAATTTGAGGGAGCTGAGAATGTTACCTTCTTGTTTTCTTTGCCCTAGTTGGAGCCAATGGGAAAAGACAGAGTGGGGACAGGTGCTTGCTGATCAGGCCATGGGGGCTGAAAGAGCTGATTTGAAGAGGTGGACAAGGTGGGTGACCAGGGCCTTCTCCCTGTGAGTCCCAGGATAGAGGCAGCTCCTGCTCCGTCGTGGGCTGGAAAAGCACAGGATCTGCAGGTCGATCTAAGCAGCTCCTTGACCTTGGTACATCTGTGGGGAACTCACTCCTAGTCTACCCTTAGTGCCCAGCATAGGGGATCAGAGATCCAATGCTGTAGGAAGGCACTCAGATAACAAAATGCCCAAATAAATGATAAAATCGCAGGGAAGTATGGACGTCTCTATGTTGAGTATGAAATGTGTTCTCTCCCAGCTTTTCCTCTGCTCTGCCTCAGGTGAGGGGTAGCTGCCGTCGGAGACGTGAGGTCATTCTGCAGCTGCATCTCATGCTGTCTTTGCCCAGAATGAATATATTAGTCGTTCCTGTGGGGCCTGTGGAATTGTTTCAGATAAAGCGACATCCACGTGCACCTTGCTTTCTGAAGGGTTACCGAGACACCAGATAGCATCAGATCACAGACTCTGCACCCCACAAATGCAGAACACCTAGGCTCAGGGTAGTCATCTGCAGAAGTGTGTGCTGCCCAAGGCCAACCAGGACTCCACAGCATCAAGGTCAGCTGTCCAGCATCTGTGACCTGCAGCCTGAAACTCAGCCATGCCTCACAGACCAGCAAGAGTCCAAAAACCCATTGGCCTCTCTGATCTCCCTGCCTTCTCCAGTTCCTCTTGGAAGTTTCTTTCCATCTCATGCAGGCCACACAGAATCTCTCATTTCCATTTTCCTTTCCAACCCTGAGTGTCTGACTTCAAGGTGTGGGGACAGCATTCTCAGGGCTGGGCCATGGGACTGCCCGATTGCCTCTCTCATTCACCCCCCTAAACTCCCACAATGGCTCCAGCAGGACAATCACCCTGCACCGCCCTTTGCTGGAACTCCTTGTAACATTTACTAGAATATAATTTGCTAAGAAACCAAATGTCTTGTAAAGTGTGTTCATGTACCATGTCATCGAAGGAGTGTAGTAACTGATTTACCAAAGAAGACTTGGTCTAAAATAACTCATCTTAACACAGTCTCACACTGCGAACCTCTGGAAAAGCATCCTAACAAGATTCCAATAGAAAGTGCATGCTCTTTCATGTCTCACACTGGCTTGTGATTAGTTTTCCTTTAAAATATGTCTTAAGTTTATTTCCTTGCAGGTGAACAGTAATTCAGCCCTGAGGTGTTGGTCAGGAAGGCAGAAACCAGCGACCCAGAAAGAGAAAAGCTCCTTCCCGGCCATGGGCTTCTCCTCCAGGGAGAGGCCCCCAGTCCCTCCCTGCCGTCCGCGGGTGGCTGCAGCATATGGCGCAGCAGCTGGAGAGTAGGGTGCCATGCTGCTATAATGAGACCCCTTTGAATCATTAAATAGCATCACAAAGGAAAAAGGCCTTCTACAAACAGAGCCCTATATTTAAGTTCATGAATCAATTAATCTTTAAAACACAGAGTTCACTTAATAAGCTGGCATCAGAGGGCAGCAGCTACACAAGACGTGGAAGTCAGGGCGACCACAGTGTCAGAACCCCGCATCTGGCAGGATTTGTAGCCATGCTATCTTGAGAGATAACAAATCATGAGAAAACAAAACAAGGGTCCTGCAGCTCCATCCTCAAAGACTCTTTCCTCCCAACCCCAAAAATAAACCCACCACTCGCTCAGTCCCAGGCACCAGGTGCGTGGCAGGTGACAAAATGCCCAGGGCCCCTGAAACTCTGGTCCATCTTGGAACAGGACTGTGAGAGAATGCAGGGACACTTTCTTAGTAAGGGCGAGTGCGCAGTCTGCTATGACTGCTACGCGTTTCAGCTCATGGAATATTGATGCGTCCATGCTCTCGGCCAAGGTGAGATGGAAACTCACACAATTAAAGATTTATTTTTGTCAGTTTGGACAGAATTAAGGGCCACACCCAGCTTTTTCTAATTTTCCCCACAAGTTCACAGAACCCAGGAATCACGTATAAAGTGAGAGCTTAGATTTTCTTTTCAGTGAACTTGCCTATGTTTCTTTAAATTTTCTTACGCAGTATACTTTTATTATGGTTTTATTGTCATTATTTGGCCTCTTCATTTTCAAACAGGTTTTTGTTTTGTTTTGTTTTACATGCTCACTGTTTTGAGGAAAAGACAGTTGAAGTCCATGAATCTCTGTAATGATCTATGATTGGGTGGAATCCAGAGCAAACTGGTCTTTGTCTTGCTGGTCTCCTCTGCGCTTCTAAGAGTCCTCCTCCATAACACACACAGAAAGACACAACACACACAGACACACACACACACACACAGACACACATACAGCAACACACAAAAGCACACACACAGACACAAATACAGAGACACAAAGACACACAGAAACACACACACATAAAAACACACCCATACACATAGACACACACATGCAAACACAGAGACATCCAGACACACACACACAGAGACACAGACACACAGACATAGACACACACAGAAACACATGCAGACACACAAACACACAGAGATACACACACATACAGACACACAAACAGGCACACAAACACAGAGACATAAATAGACATATAGACACACACACAGAGACACACGCAGACACACACAGACACACACAAACACACACAGACACACATAAAGACAGACAGATGCATAAACACACACATGCAAACACACATAGACATACAAACAGAGACAGACACACAAACACATACACAGACACACAGACACACACAGATACACAGGCACACACACACACAAACACACACAGAGACACATGCAGTCACGTAGTCACACACAGACACACGCAGACACAGACACCCACACACACAGACACACACAAACACGTACAGACACAACAAAAACACACGCACATACAAACAGAAACATAAACACGCCCACGCAAAGACACACACCACAAACACATACACACACACACACACACACACATGCGCCCCATGGAAAAAAGAACACACTAGAATCCAGAGCAAAAAATCAAATGAATTTCTAAGTACAGGCATTTTCATGGTTGCGATTGTTGGCTATACCTTTTTATTTTGCTTTGTTTTTAAGTATAAAGCAGAATCAGTTCTTGGGAAAGACAGAACGTTTTGTTTTTTAAGACTAGGATTTTTCCATAAAACAGTGTTTTAGGAAGGGCAGATTGTTGTTCTTTAAATTAGTTGAATATGCAGAGCTTGAGCCTTGAACTCAGAGTTCATCCAGGAGCAAGAGTCAGGAGAAATTTTTCCTAGCCAGGGAAACTCAATTCAAAACTGTTCTCCTGGACTCTGAAGAAAGTAACATTTGCAGAAATTAGGGAAGAACCGATATAATCAAGGCAGAGGTGGAATCCTCCTTCCCATCACCCTCTCTGCAGCCTAAGGCAGGAGGGAAGGAGTGGCCAGATCTCCACCAAGGACCCCCAAGAAGGGACCGGCCCTGCCTGTCCAGCATGCAGGGCATCAGGAGAGCCCCCCACCAGTGCTGTCTGCAGCTGGAAGGCTGCAGGGAGCTTGTGTCTGGCGAGGGAGCCCAGAAAGTGTGTGTGTCCTCAGAGGGGAGCCCACATTGCTGAGGGCGGGCAGGCCAGCTTCTTCGTCTGTGACCAAGTGTGTGTCCCGAGAGACACAGCCTGTGTCGGCTGGAGGACACTGGAGATGACCTAGGAGAAGGTGGGTGACCACCGATGCCAGAAGCCATATCAGGGAAGCTGCCAGGATGGGCCCACAGCGTGCCCAGTGCCTCAGGAAAAGGATACAGATGCAGCTTTGAGGAGGAGGAGGAGCCTGGGACTTGAATGGGAAATCACTGAATTTGATGAAATACTCCTGTAAAATTAAAATCAGGCGATTTTTCATCAAGCAGAAATGGAAGTAAGAAAACACCAGGTCAGTTAATACAAAATGTGGGAAGTTCTGTGGTCAAGGGTAGACTTCTTGCAAGTCTGCCATTCTATGCAGTAGACACTTCCAGTGACCCCCCAGACACAGGTTATGAGGACGTGTAAAAGAGACAGATTTCAGCAGCATTTCAGAAACCTGAACGTGCCTCTCAACAGCTCCAGAAGCAAGTGAAGCAAAAGCTAGCCTTAAAGGAAATTATATTTTCCAAACAGGTGTTGGAAAAATAGAGTACCTCCATTTCAAACAAAGTAATAAAGCCAATAGAAGCTGTCACTATGGACAGGAAAGTGTGTCCTGCTGTGGTTTTCAAACTCTGGGCTGTGACCCACAGCAGGTGCTGGAAGCAACTCACCAGCTTTTGCCAGCATTTTAATAACAAAATAAGAGTGAAACAGAAGAGAAAATACCAGACTGTACTGCAGGTGGTAAAGCCAAGCATTCCTATGTGATACTGTGTGTGTACAATTTCTAACAGTAGTTTGTAATCCGGGATCTGAGAGCCGCTGAAATAACATGCCATCTTTGAAATAAATTATTAATACATTTATGTTATTTTAACCATATAATCCTTCCCATTGTAATTTTGGATTATCCAAGCATTCCAGTTGTCTATTGTTGTGTAACAAACTACTCCAAACTCAGTGACTTAAAAGAACCACTGTTGGCCAGGTGCAGTGGCTCATGCCTGTAATCCCAGCACTTTGGGAGGCCGAGGTGGGCAGATCACCTGAAATCAGGAGTTCGAGACCAACCTGACCAACATGGTGAAACCCATCTCTAATAAAAAAATATAGAAATTAGCCAGGTGTGATGGTGTGCATCTGTAGTCCCAGCTACTAGGGAGGCTGAGGTGGGAGAATCACTTGAACCCAGGAGGTGGAGTTTGCAGTGAGCCGAGATGGCACCACTGCACTCCAGCCTGGGTGACAGAATAAGACTCTGTCAGACAAAAACACACACACAAACAAACAAACAAACACAAAAACATTATTTCATACTCCATGATTTGGTGAGGAGAGTCAGGAATTGTGCAGGGCTCAGCTGGGTGGTTCTTCTGTTCTCAGGGGCATGGACAGAGGCCCTCCAGTGATGCTCAGGGGGCAGATGGCTGCTGTGGGGGACTCAGGAAGGCACTTCTCACATGCCTGGTTTGTGGAGTGGCTGGAAGCCTGAGCTCAGCTGGGACTTTTGACCTGAGCATCCACATGTGGCCCTCTGGTGCAGTGGGCTTGGGGCAGCTGTATTTCTGATGTGACAGCTCAGGACGGCAGTGGGTTTTTGAAGTTAGAGCCTGCGTTGTCTTTTATGACCTGGCCTCAGAAGTCACATAACATCACTCCTGCTCCACTCTGTTGTTTTAAGTGGGATCCAGGGACATGTGGGCTCCACCTTCCCAGGGAGGCAGGCCAATGAATTTGCAGCCATGCAGATAAAGCAGCCACACCCCGCCAGAGGTTGTAGGGCTTTCCAGGATGACTGAAATCTCCTCATAGAGTAGCATGTTCTAATGAGAGTACCTGCACTGATGAGCTGTAATCCATAGCTAGGCACCAACATTTGCTGGACTTAGCAGACTACATCATGTACTATCAGTTCTTAATTCTCAGTTGCAAATTCAGGGTATATGAACTTGAATTGTTTTCAGCAGTTAGGAAAAGCCTATCTATGAACAGATAAACTCATCATCTACTCCTGATGAGTTTGGTAGCCTCCGTGCATCCTCAGTCATACATCTCACAGAGTTGTTATACATAAATAGAAGTCTGCAGAGGAAGCACGATGTATAGCAACATCCTAAGACATCATCTCATGTTGCAACAAGTGATCAAAGTCACAGGGTCTGAATATCAGCTTCAGAAACCCAGGGGCCCCTGACATTCTGTGTGCCATGTGGGGTGCCATGGGTGTGCAACTTGTTTCCATTTCCTAAAGAAGTAAAACAGTCTGCAAAGGATTAGAAGCTATTGCCTGTGTAGTTGTTTCATGATTTCCTGGGTCTTAACTGTAAAATAATTAGGAAAACTGGAATGCTGGCATGTTATTTCTTTTCTTCTTTTTCTTTTTAATTTGGTAAACTGCTACTCCAAAATATATTTTAGTTAGAAGCTATACTTCTAAAAAAGATGATGAAAAACCATAAAGGTGCTGGTGAATAAATTCCATGTTGTTTGTTTTACATTTTTAAAACCGTAGAGGGCAGAAGTTTCAAACTGATTTCAGAAGCCTCCTTGAGTATTTTCCCCTAATGTAAGAATGTTTTTCTATCCATCATCTATTTCACAGTGACTTTCAAAAACAGGGTTTTCTGTGGCACTTCTGTTGTCATTTATAATATGATTCTGCAATATTTTACAGAGTTTTGCAGATCTTAACAATAAGGTTATTTAAAACCATCCTTCTTATTCTCAATTCCCACTATATTCTTTTTTGGCTGAGAATTAGAAAAGTTGTTGGAGCTGTTTTAAGTCATCTCTTCAGATTTATAGATCGAGAAATAAATGAAAGACAGATAATAGATGGATAGATAGATAGATAGATAGATAGATAGATAGATAGATAGATAATAGATCATTATAGACAGATGATAGATAGATGTAAAACAAAGTAAGTAGAGCTGAGATGCTGCATAGAATTCTTGATGTGAAGTAGCTGAGCTGGAGTTTGTGCTCTTTAGTGAAACAATGGCCAGAATGCATGTATTGATGAATTATCTACATTCAATGCACACCCTGTGCCAGCCTCTGTGCCCTGTCTGAGACACTCTACACCACCCTGTGAGGGGACACAGTTGTCCTCTCCATGTCACAGGGGAAGGGGCAGTGACCCAGAGGTTCAGAGACCACCTCACTTATCTCGGCTGATTGGCTGGCCCTGGGCCGATGGACAGCAGAGCGGGTCCCTGAGCAGGGGCTCACAGAGCTGGGAACCAGCTCCCTTCAGTGGAGATGTCTGGGCCTCAATGGGAAGGAAAAATGCTTTGTTTCTTTTTCTCTCTTTTGTTTCTATCTTCTAAAGCAGGGTTCTTCAGCCTGGGCACCCTCTGGCTCTGGGGCTGGAGGGTTCTCTGTTGATGGGGCGGTCCTGGGTATTGTAGCTTATGGTGCCAGTGGCCTCCCTGGCCTCTCCTCACCCACAGCAGCAGCACCCACGCTGGTCGTGACATCCCAAAATATCCCCAGACATCGTTCAATGTCCCCTGCGGGAGCAAAATCACCCCCCACCCAAGTTGAGAACCACTGTTCTAAATTAACCAAACTGCCTGTTACGATGTCTATAATTAAAATTGTGTATTTTTAACACAGAATTTTCATAAATGTAGGAAATCAAATAGAATTTTCTCTTCTAAACGGTCCTTTTAAAAACTTCTTCTTCGGAAGCAAAGACGTCCCCTACAACAGATGCCCACCCTGGGGAAACCTGACTGTTGAGTTATAATCGGGTCATCTTCAGTTGTGTCCTGGCAGAGTCTCCAGGGGCACGGCCTTGAGGGTGACCGGAGTGAGTGTGGCCCTGCCGTCCGCCTCCTCCCACCCCGGGACACCGCGTCCCTCCGTGTGGACAGGGGAGAACATTTTCACGGTGTTCACACCATTTTGCCGGCTGTCACAGGTACAAACTACCTGGATATTTAGATACAAGAGCATCTAACAGGGAACCATCAATCTTTTATGGTAAGAGAGTACATAAATTATAAACAAATATGTCCTTTGGTCTCGTAGAACAGCATAATGATCAAAGAGACACAATAGAAATGCATTTGCTTCTGCAGTCGGCGTATTCCCCCAGCTCGTGGGCTGTGCTGATGGACAGCCCGGGAGCTGGCAGCTTTTGTTCCATCTGTCAGAGTATACTTACCTCCTGTTGTTTTAAGTAATCAATATGGGGCCTGAAATCACCTACTGCTACCTCCGCTACCTCCTATTTTGTCCACTCATAAATTATGGATCGCTGCACAACATCAAGTCTACAATTTCGATTGCATTTGCTAATCATTGATCAATAATTCAGGAGCCTCTCCTCCTTCAAGGGCCCCTGGCTTCCTGCGGCATACTGCACCGGGCTGACAGCAAGCAGCAGAGGCGTCCCTTATCACAAAGAGCAGCCGCAAAAACAACTTGTTTAGAGTTGTTTCTTCTCCTTCCCCTTCTTATTTTTCATGAGGGTGACTTTGTACTTCTGTTCGGCACCTTCCTCCGCTTGTTAGCTCTAATGACGGCCGTGGCTGCCGCCGCAGAATCCAGCCACAGCCCTGTTGGTTCGGTTTGCTAAGACAGGGCACTTAGCAAAACGGTGTCTTTTTGTTTTATTTTGTGGCTCGATGTTCTTGTGTTTGTCACTGGACTGAATCCTGGGAGGCGGTGGGGAGGAAGTGTCTCGTTCCCTGTTTGCACTGCACGACCGTACGTCTGTGGGCGTGCAGCTGGGACACAGACCCCTCATTGTGCCTCTTAAATTCACACACGTGCTGGCTGCAATTCCGGAGGGAGACATGCTACCCTCCAGGAGACTCCTTGGCAGAACAAACCCGAAACGTGGAGCTATTTTAATGGCTCGCTCTGATGCTTTTGTTGTGTTTTTAGGTCTGTTTTCTGTTTTAATCCACTTCTCCATGTTTGTGTTTCTGTGCTTTCATTGAGATGGTGAAGTTAAAAATAACGAGGTTTTCATATACCCTTTTGCAGTTTTATTAGAAAGTATCATCTTCTTCTAACCTCTTGGAGGACAGTGACATTGGACCGTCTCCTTTGGAACCTGCAGCTTACAGGATGCCTCTTATTGATGGAGAAAGACAGAGGAACGGAAAGCAGAGTGTGGAGGAGAAGCGATCAGGTTTCCAGGAGCCATTCAGCAATGAATTTCTGGGAAACCTTTTTCACAAAAGGCAGCCACAGAGGGCCCGGGAGGTTGCCTGTGCACTGGGCACAGCCCACCCGCCCCTTCTGAAGGAGCAAAAGGGCATGAAGGGGCCTTTGTCATCCCCCAGAGCCTCAGGCCTATCTCCCCCTCCTCTGCAGCCCGCTGAGGGAAGCCGCGCCCTGCAGCCTGGCCTTCTATAGAAGCCGCTGGCCTCACCCATTGTCACCGGCCCAGCAGGGGAGCTGTGGCCACAGGAGGCTCTCAATAACTTAAAAATTGTAAAAAGAGAAACAGCAGGAAGGCCAGAGGGGAGGGCGAAAGGAAAAGGTTTAAGACAATCTTGTGGCAAGAAGCGCACAGGGCGGGGGTGTGGGGTGATGGAGGGAAACAAAACTTTTTTTTAAGTGGAAAGAGAGAAAGAGGAAACAGGAAATGGCTTTAAAAATTTAAGTGAAAGTGACAATTAGAATAAGATTGGAAGCAAAGAAGGCGATGAGAAAAGTAAAGGAGACCAGGAAAGAGAGCCTGCACACCATCTTTGCAGTCCTCTCACCTGCCTCTCCTCATCCTGTCTCACCTCCTCCTGATCCCGTCCTGGGCACAGCGCCCACCCCACTGGGTCCCCTGGGAGACCACAACTGTCGATTGACTAGCACGTGCCTGTAGCTGGTTTGGAGTTGAAAATAGAGAATAAAATACAATATCATTTCCCAAAGGAAAATCCTTGGCATTGCCCAAATGACCAGGTGTAAGTCCCTCTCCTGCCCAGTCCACCCCTACTCTAATTACATCAGGGTCCAGCTCCCAAACTTTTCTACCCACCCTCATGCAAGAGAAGTGGTGGAGGTGGTGCTGGCAGGTGCATGCTAATGTTTATGAGGCCAAAATGAACCTCTCTCGCTCACCAGCAACTGGAGAACATGCCTCTGACTGGAGAAGGTCTACCCCACTCCTCCAAGGGATCCTCAAAGACCCTGGTTACTCGGGTGATGCTGAGGAGTTTCCTTTGGGAAATGATATTGTATTTGATTCTCTGTTTTCAACTCCAAACCCGTTACACGTGCATGCTAGTCAACCAGCAGCTGTGGTCTCCCTTGGTTTGATGAGAGGAGGGGACGGATTTGATACCACGACACCTTGAGAAACTCAAAGACATTCCCCTTCTCACTTCCTGTGGCCTGCCAGCAGGAAAGGATCATCTCCAAGGATCCCCTTAGTTCTGGGGTTTGGATTCTGTGCCGTGAACTGGCTCGAGCTCCTCAGAAGGAACTGCTCAGAGATACACACACAGATGCACGTACACACACAGTCACACACACACATACACACACTCTCATCTGCTGGGGCCATCCTTCAGCAGAAGAAGCTCTGGGCCCCTCACCCAGAACTCAGCATCTACACCCAGGGAACTAATCTACTAACAATGATGGGGGATGGGGGCAGCTCTGTTCAACATAGAGAAACTCAAAGTCCCTTCTGCTGTCAGACTGGGAGCCTCTCTACATCAAACAAGAAACATCCCCAGTGACCTCCGCCACCATGATCCCTCTGGTTTATCATACCAGAGTCCTTTAAGACACTCAGGAGTTACATCTTATAATAAGTCCTATGAATCACATGCATTGTCAACGCTTTTATTTTCCCCAAATTATCCATCCATTCCTCTATCTACCTATCTATCATCTGTTTATCCATCCATTTATCCATCCATCTATCCATGTATCCATCCATCCATCCATCCATCCATCCATCCATCCATCCATCCATCCAT
>NC_045437.1:2163153-2238924 GCF_002776525.5 Piliocolobus tephrosceles
CATCCATCCATCCATCCATCCATCCATCCATCCATCCATCCATCCATGTGCCTATTTATCTATATACCTACCTATTCATTTATCTATCCATCCATCCATCCACCATCTCTCCTCCCATTCATCTATCTGTCTGTCTATCTATCTATCTACCTATCTATCCATCCATCCATTTATCTATCTATCCATTTATCCATCCATCTACCCATCCATCCATACATACATCCTCCCATTTATCTATCTATCTATCTATCTATCTATCTATCTATCTATCTATCTATCTATCTTTCATTCATTCATGCATCCATCCATCTATCCATCCATCCATCCATTATCTATCTATCTCTCTATCATCCATTCATCTGTCATCTATCTAATCATTTATCCATGTATCCATTCATCCATCCATCCATCCATCCATCCACCCATTCATTCTTCCATCCATCTATCCATCCATCCATCCGACTATCTATCATCTATCTTTCTATTATCTATCTATCTATCTATCTATCTATCTATCTATCTATCTATCTATCTATCTATCTATCCATTAATCTTATCTATCTATCCATCCATCCATCTGTCTATCCAGTCATCTATCTGTCTGTCTATCTATCTATCTATTATGATATTTCTCATTAGCAAATGCCTTTTTTCTTTCAATATATAAATAATTCACAGTTTTCCAATAAACTAACTGTGGGGGCACTGCTGTTAGCCTGTGTCTTTTAAGTTTTCACTTCTTTTTCAATGATGGATTCAGATTGTCCCAGCCCACTCTGTGTCCTTTTTGAGGAGCAGAAGGGTTTGGATTTGTTGGGTTCTGAGGATCTGTTACAGACGTTGACCTGCCTAGCAACACTGACTGGTGGTTGGGATAAGAGTGACTACTCTAATAATTCCCAGGAAGAATGCAGCGGTGTTTCCCTTTCCGGTTGTGCCTCTCAGAGAAGCTCAGAAAACACCAGGCCAAGCTTTGTGTGGTTGTGGGGATGCACACCACGTCCTGGTGTCATCGCTGCTGCAGAGCCCTTTGCCCTTGTTCACTGGCCACCTCGGCCCAGGTGTCCCAGCCGTGAAGCCATCTGAGGCTTGAACTGCCTGTCACCTGCTGCTGGTGCCTATTCCCTCTCATTATTCTCACTTCACCTGGAGGCTCAAGCCCTGGGATTGGAGTGCACAACCATGAGGACAGGGACCAATGTACTCAGTGTCACACGTCACACAACCGGTGGCCCAGACAGCGGTCTGGTCTGTAGGCTTCACATGCGCGTGCTGCGTTCAACTGACTTCATTAGCAACATAGAGGCCATGAGCAAAGAATCCCTTCCTGGGGCAGACAGAAGAGCCCCACAGCCTCATTCTTGTCCCTGTGCACCTGGGAACCCTGGCTCACTGTGACCAGCAATTGATGAGTTTAACTTTGACCTTTATAGTGTGTTTTCTCTTTTTCAAAAAGTATGTGTTTTCTCCTGTTTTGTTAAAACCTCTGGGTCTTCCTCCTGGATCTCTTGCGCGGTATATGCCTGTGTGCACGCATGCGTGTGCAGGCTCTGCTGTGTGTCTGTGTGGTGTGTCCCTGTGTGCACACATGCATGTGTGGACTCTGCTATGCATATCTGTATATTGTGTGCTGTGCACGCGTGTGCCAACTCTGATGTGCATGTCTATGTATTGTATTGTGTGCCTGTGTGCATGCTCGCATGTGCGGACTCTGCTGTGCGTGTCTGTGTATTGTGTGCCCGTGTGCATGTTTGTGTGTATAGACCCTGCGGTGTGTGTCTGTGCAGTGTGTACCTGTGGTACCTGTGTACATGTTCGCATGTGCAGACTTTGCTGTATGTGTCTGCGTAGTGTGTGCCTGTGTGCATGCTCACGTGTGTGGACTCTGCTGTGCGTGTCTGTGTAGTGTGTGCCTGTATACATGCTTGCGTGTGCAGACTGCTGTGTGTGTCTGTGTAGTGTGAGCCTGTGTACATGTTTGTGTGTACAGACTTTGCTGTGCGTGTCTGTGTAGTGTGAGCCTGTGTACATGTTTGTGTGTACAGACCCTGCTGTGCATGTCTGTGTAGTATGTGCCTGTGTACATGTTTGCATGTGCAGACTCTGCTGTGCATGTCTGTGTATTGTGTGCCCGTGTGCATGCTTGTGTGTCTGTGTAGTATGTGCCTGTGTGCATGTTTGTGTATACAGACTCTGCTGTGCGTGTCTGTGTAGTGTGTGCCTGTGTACATGTTTGCGTGTACAGGCTCTGCTGTGCGTGTCTGTGTAGTGTGAGCCTGTGTACATGTTTGTGTGTGCAGACTGCTGTGTATGTCTGTGTAGTGTGAGCCTGTGTACATGTTTGTGTGTACAGCTCTGCTGTGCGTGTCTGTGTAGTGTGTGCCTGTGTACATGTTTGCGTGTGCAGACTGCTGTGCATGTCTGTGTAGTGTGAGCTTGTGTACATGTTTGCGTGTGCAGACTCTGCTGTGCGTGTCTGTGTAGTGTGAGCCTGTGTACATGTTTGCATGTGCAGACTCTGCTGTGCGTGTCTGTGTGGTGGAGCAGCACCTCCTGATGGGACAAGAGTGAAAGCACCCACAGGCAAGTCCATGGTGTTGCCTCCAAGTCCTGGATGTGTCCCCCTTCCAGCCAAACGCAGCCACGATGTTTTCCTATGGTCTGTGTCAGCGTGGCCTGCGGGGCACCAGGACCAGGAGAGGGTGGTGGCTGGGGTCTTCGGAGGCCTGAGCAAAGGCTTTTGTAAGCTCAGATGGAGTGGAACTGAATGGCTTTTTTCAGCCCAATTTAAAATGATGGGTTTTGGCTCCCTCTGGCCCAAGCCCTTTCTGTTCCACCACAGACTTTATGACAACAAGAAAGCAGTTGTGGGCCCCTCTGAATCAGCCTCCCAGATGTTTTCTCAGAGAAATCAGGCATATGTATAGGGTAGCTTCCATCTCCCTTTCTCTTTAAACATCAGCACAACTAACGGTGGAGGAGAGGAAGGGGTCATTTTCATGTATCCCCCATACCCATCCTGGGTTCTGAAATGTCTGCACATGAACAGAATTATAGCACACCGTCCACTCCACTGCCATCCAAGAAGGCTCAGGGCTGAGTGACATCCATGTGCTCTGGGCTAACATTAGTGGGGACTAGCCCCAATCTTGGGGTGCTCTCAGTCTGGCTAGGGAAGAGAGCCACTAAACAAAGACCAGTAACCCCACCAGGGGTGCTGGGGCCCAGCTACAGTGGGAAGACGCTGCAGAGGACACAGAGTGAGGAGCCCTGCTGTCCCAGAGCTGGGGCAGAGGCCGTGGAGGTGGCCTTGTAGGAGGGGTGAGGATGGCCCATGTGGCTCCCTCCAGGACAGGGAGCCAAGAGGTCCAGAGGCCTGCTGTCCCCATGGAATAGGGAGCTCCCGAGATCCCAGAGTGCCTGTGACTCTCCCTTCACCCCAACCTCAGTAGCAGCTCTGGGGACAAGTCACACAGCTGAGCAACACACTACTGTCTATGAAGAAGTGTGAAGTTTCTCCAAACAGCCCCTTTGATGTTCTTCAAATACTTGATTCTTTGACCTTCCTGGGCTTGGATTAACTGTAGAGCCTGGGAAGAAGCAAGTCAAGTTCAGATTCTTTATAGTTACGAGTCCTGTCTTCACATACCCACTATTTATGTCAAGGGGCAATGGCTGTGAGTGCACTTTCTAATCTGTAAAGTGCACGGTGATTGACGGGGCTGCCCTGGTCATTCATTTCTGTCCTGCCCCTGGGTACCTGCCTCAAGTCACTCCGCAGTCCAGACCTGCACCACTGTGTGCTGTAGCCACACAGGCTGCTGGACATTCAAAAACTGGCCAGCATGAAGGAGGACCTGAACTCGAAATGTCAGTCTTAATTAACTTATGCTGAGATTTTATGTCTGAAGCTGAGTCAACTATTTTCCTATTAAACACAATTTGACTTTTTTTTTTTTGCTAAGACTGCATTTCACTTAAGTGATTAAAAATGTGGCACTGATATGAGATGCCATATAAATGTTAGATGGTCACAGATTTTAAAGGCTTTGTCTGGTTAAAAATGCAAAATATCTCAATAATCATTCATGTTAATGATTCATGGAAGTAATATTTTGTCTATACTGAGAGGTTTCTTTTTAAATTATATCCGCTTCTTTTTACTACCCAAAAATGGCTCCTAGATAGCTGTAAATCACCTCGGTGGTCCCCATTTTATTTCCACTGGCCGACAGGGATCCAGAGGGAAGGAGTTAGGTCTCAGGATAAAGAACACATAAACTCTAAGTGGGACAGGACCAGAGATCCTCCTCCGAGTGTCGCGTGGAACTGAGAGTCCCTCTCATGCTCGCTCTGTCCTGCAGAGGTGGCCAGTTATGAACTGGCCAAGGGCAAGGACTCCTGGAGGCAGCTCAGGCATGTTTGGGCAAAGCGTGCTTTCTCTTCCATTCTGCCTCCTTTGTTCTCCCTGGCAGTGGTTAAGGAGCCACGCAGCCCTCTCCCTACCTTGAAGCTATGCAGGAGAAGACACGAGCAGCGGAACGTCCAAGGAAACCCTGTGACGTGAGGCCTTGGTGGTCCTGGGGGCCGAACATGCACACCTGGATTTTCCAAAAGAATTTGAAATGGGCTGAGGAATTAACTTACCCTAAATACTTTTCATATTTAATCACGTACTAACAGGATTAAACTGAGCAGTTGTGGAAATTGGTAAATGGAGCATGTATCAGAAAATCCAACAACAGACCTAAAACTCATTCAGAGTTTGCTGATCATTTGAGGTGTCTGCTCTTTAGACGTTTCTAAATGGAAAATATCAAACACACGATATTACCTATTCATTATTCGATCATAAAATAAGAATTGGAAATAAGGATTCCTTTTTTCCAAGGAAAAAGTCCTTGTCCAAGGATTCCTGCATATCCACATGCTCTTGGACATGCTGTTGGACAACGACTTGTTTTTATAAACATTTTTGAATAGTTACAGTTGGAGATCTCTGGGTGCCTCTGACGACCTCTCCAGGCTCCATCCCACAGGCAAAGAGCCTGAAGTTTGCCCTGCATCTGTCAAAATAGTCCAGTGTCCACGCACACCCATCAAAAGGTCAATCAAAATAGGTATATTTAGTAGGACTAGTTAGTCCGTTTATACTTCTGGGTTTTGTTGGGGTTTTTTGTTTGCTTGTTTGTTTTAAGACAGGGTCTTGCTCTGTTACCCAGGCTGGAGTGCAGTGGCCCACAGCCTCCTGGGCTCAAGCAATCCTCCTACCTCAGCCTCCTGAGTCAGAGTTACTATGACTACAGGTACATGCCACCGCCCCATGCTAATTTATTTTCTCAAATTTTGTAGAGATGGGGTCTTACTCTGTTGCAGAGGCTAGTCTCAAACTCCTGGGCTCAAATGATCCTACCTCAGCCTCCCAAAGTGCTGGGATTATAGGCATGAGCCATCACTGTTGCATTTTTAATGACATTTACTGAGATATGATTCAAATATCACAACATCCTCCCTTTCGATGTGTACAATCAAGTGTTTTTAGTCTATTCATAGAGTTGTACAACCATCCCCATTATGTAATTGTAGAACATTTTTCCATCACCCCCAAAAGAAGCTCTGCAGTGCATTCTCCCTTCCCTTCTGCCTTTGGCAGCCACTCACCTACTTTCTAACTCTGGTCTCTCTTGCTCTTACAAGGACACTAATCCTATCAGGAGGGAGGAGACCCACTCAGGTGAGCTCATCTCTCCCTAATCACCTCCTAAAGGCCTCCCCTCCTCATACCATCATATTAGGGGTTAAGACTTCAACATTTGAATGAGGAGGCACAAACATTCAGTTCATAACAGGCTGATCCAAATAACTGTGATAAAACAGAGTTGCAAACGACACAATCTCTCTGCAAATCCACAGGCTGTGCTTTTAATAAACATCAAGTTGTAAAGATTGCTCTGATTCAGCCAGAGAATTATAGTCAGGGTCTGGGGCTATATTTAAGCCAAGGAGAGAAAGGAAAACTTACCAGTTGAAGTGACAGCCACGCTGTTGAGTAAAGACAGCATTCGTGGCAGGCAGCCATGGGATGTGGAGAAGAGAGGGCAGAATACACACGGGGACGTCTCCCAACACAAGACCCACGTGAAGCTCGGGGTTCCAAATGCCACCTGCAGACATGTCTTAGAGGCCAAGCGCAGCATAGGTGGTTCTCAAATGCACTTTGCTGTGCTTCTGCTGCCGGCACCGGCAAGGCCACTTGCCCTGACAACAACAACCACGACAGCAGGTAACAATACACTTGCCGCGTGTGAGCCAAGCATAGTGCTGCTTCAACAATGGCCCCTACTGATGGTGTGAATGCAACATTTAAAAATATACCAGCATGAATTGAGCATGAAAACTCAAGCATGTCAGTCAAACGAAGGACGGAGGTCGTCACTACCCACCAACTAGGAGAATAAAGTGAAGCCAGCTGGTCACAGGGAGTGTTGGTGAGGAGGAGGAGCAAGGGAAATGCTTCCACTTTGCTGGTGCATTTCCAGCAAATTTCCAGGTTAGAAAAGAGTCTGGCAGCATGTTCTGCAACTAAACATGACTACCACCCTGCAATGCCACTCCTAGGATCTACCCAAGAGAAATGGAGACATATCCCTGCACAGACACACAAATACGAATGCCCCACCTGCACGATCCACAGCTGCCCCAGCTGGAAGGGACCCGACGTCCATCTGCCGTGGATGAAGGAACAGATCGCGCCACATCCACATTGTGCAGTATCTCTCAGCAGGAGACAGGTGAGCCACACGACACACAACGGCATGCGTGTGTTTCAAAGCGTGCTGCTAAGCGAAAAACACCAGGCAAAAAATATTCATGCTAAATAATTTTATCAATATAAAAATCTAGAAATGGCAAAATAGAGTGAAAGAAAGCAGATGAGTGTCCACCAGGGGCCAGGCTTGGGGAGAGAGGATCAACTGCAAATGGGCAGGAGGCAGTGTTTTACGAAGATAGACAGCTGCCAATATGCACCCCGCTGTACATGTAAAATGAGCGGGTTTTACTGAACATTAATTGATGCCTCAATAATGACAACACAAATAATTTTGTATGATATAATAAGTAAAGTAAAACTAAATAAAGCTGAGAAAAAGTTTTCAGAGGCAAAGTAGTGTGTTGTCTCCTGACGGAAATGCTACATGTTGGTTAATTTGATTAGAAAGTTTCTAGGAGTTCATGGCATCCATCCCTTGAGGGTCGTCGTGACTTCTGCAGCAAATCCTTAAGGTGGGGGAGTGTTCCAGGACACCGAGTTCACCCCTTCACTGGTGCGCACTTGCCACAGGCCCTGGGCAGCGAGTCTGGTGCCTGACCAAACCTGGACCAATTGCAACTTTCTCCAGGAATTTACAGTGGAGATTCGGCAATCAGAGAGGGTGTCTGTTCACACATGTCTGGAACTGAGATGAGAACACTGCATGGAGCAAGCAGGCGGGAAAACACAGAAAGCCAGGGCTCCCAGCAACCCCCAAGGCTCCCAGGCCTGCACTTCTGCAGACAGCCGACCTTGGCAAGGAAGACGTGCCATCCCCCGGCCGACCCTCCCCAGGTGGGTCCCTGGAGTCCAGGAAAGACAGACACAAACCCTCACTGCCTTGGTGTTCTTGTGGGCCTCAGAGGCTGAGCCAAGCTGAGAGTCTGTTTCTGACCTGTCCCCATCCTCTCCGGGGACCCGCTGTCTCTCTGCGTTTCCATGGGCACTGACTCTGCTTTCTAAGCAAAGTCTCAAACTTGTGACTTCAGAGAGTGAAAACAAGGGACAAAGTCAGGGCCTCTAAAAGACACTCACAAGGTTATTGCTATTCAAAGTCTTCATTATTTTATAGCCTTGTGCTTTTTTATTAATTTAATTTCCATAGGTTATTGGGAAACAGGGAGTGTTTGGTTATATGAGTGAATCCTTTAGTGGTGATGTGTGAGATTTTGGAGTATCCATCACCCTAGCAGTATGCACTGCACCCAAACTGTAGTCTTTTATCCCTCATCCTCTTCTCACCCTTTCCCCCTGATTCCCCAAAGTCCGATGTATCATTCTTATGTGTTTGCAGCCTCATGGCCTAGCTCCCACTTATGAGTGAGAACATAGGATGTTTGGTTTTCCATTCCTGAGTTACTTCACTTAGGAAAATACTCTCCAATCTCATCTCACCAGATCCAAAAATCAACTCACGATGCCCTGAGCTTCCTGAAACTTGCTGCCACCCTGCCTGTCCCTGCAGAGGTCCGAGGCAGCAGGTCTTACTCACTCTTCCAGCTCTGGGACATGAGCTGAGTCCCTCTCCTGGGTCCCGTCTACAGCCTCTAACCTGGTGCTTTCTTTAACTCTCTATTTCTTGTCTTAGTTTGTCATTATATTCATTCTCTCGTATGCCCAATACGTTCACAGAAGACAGGAAATTGAGTTTCTCTCTTCACCACCTAGCCCGACGCAATGCACAATTAAGTGCTTAATAAATGTCTTTTGATGGTAATAATGGCCATGTGGATGATAATGGTGCTGAACTCCCTCCTGGGAGAAGTTTGCACACTTTGAGAACTGGCTCTCTAGAATTGAATTATGAAATGGAAAACTCGGCCTCTGTATATCTTCGGTGAACCACAAGGTTAGTGGCTTAATGAAGGGTGGGATAATGGATGCTGTGCTGATTGAGGTGCTGCATTTCTGTGCTAAGTGTTCACCTCGGCTCAGAAGCGCTTAATTCTGCCCAGACCGTTTCAATTCCATGCGCTCCTACTTGTGAATTCAGAATAATGCAGTTCATTTGCGAGATCAATTAGTGTAGAAACACAATGTTCAAAATGGCAGGTAAGCTTTCTAGCTTCACATTAAGTTGGTAACAAGAGAAGTGTAATTTCATCAATTTCAGACTTTATTATTTTTCATTAAATATATATTTCTGATTATTGCATCACATGGCCTTTCCTTGTTACGGTGCTCGGGGTGCCACATTCATTGCCAAGACCACAGTTCACCCATGGGGACATCACAGATTGGCTTCATAGAGAGGGGTAGGGGTGGAACCAGAGGGCTTTGCAGAGACCACAGTTCATCCATGGGGACATCACAGATTGGCTTCATGGAGAGGGGCAGAGGTGGAACCAGAGGGCTGGACCAGCTGTGATTCCAGAAGCCCATGGGAAGGTCTGCAGAACCGCAATCCATTTCAGGGAGTGCTGGCAGCAGGGACCACCCCATGGGAAGGACTCAAGCCAGCTGGGAGCCAGGGGGCTGCTTAAGAGGGAAGGGGTAGGCTGGAAATGGTGGCTCATGCCTATAATCCCAACACTTTGGAAGGCCAAGGGAACAGGATCAGTTGAGCTCAGGAATTTGAAAGCAGCCTGGGCAACATAGTGAGACCTCCATCTCTATAAATTAAATACAAAATTAGCTGGGTGTGGTAGTGTGCATCTGTCCTCCAGCTACTTTGGAAATTTAGCTAGGTAGATTGCTTGAATCCAGGAGATCAAGGCTGCAGTGAGCCGTGTTCATACCACTGCACTCCAGCCTGGGGCACAGAGAGACCTTGTCTCTCAAAAAAAAAAAAAAGAATAAAAAATAAAATGGCTCAGAGCAGGAGTGAGGGTCAGGTACAGATGGGACCTTAGGGTACAACCTCTTGTTACAGTCCGAGTGTGCAGGGATGAGAGTCGGATGAGGGCTCCCAGCATGTGTGTTCATTCATGTGTCATTCCCTTCCCCAGTGTTTGCTGCACAATTGCTGTGCAACTCCTCTGTTCAGGGCTGGGAGATACAGCCCAGCTATAAATGAGGCTCCCATGGCCCCAGTATTCTTGGGATTCCTTTCCAGGGTAGGGACCCAGGCCCCAGGTTGAAGTAGACAAGAAGTCCTGACTCCACTGCTGGACATGAGAGTCACGCAGGGAGGAAGGGGCAGTGGCAGCCACCCAGCTGCCCAGGTGGGAGGGCTAACCTTCCTGACCTGTGGTTGCTTCATCTGTAGGACAGAGGAAGAGAGTCACTCCCACACACAGCAGCCACGAAGAATCCATGGTGTGCCCTAGCACAGGAATGGTACAGATGGACACAAAGATTAATCTCCCATTTTCTTTCAAGCAATACTTCACCCACTCTCATTCCACAGAGAGAAGAACCTTTGTAAAACCTTTGTCTTAAATCGGGACCCAGCCATTCCTTGGGATAGACATCATTATATGTGGCCACTATTTATCTTGCCTTTTCCTACTGTACCATCAAGCCAGGGGCTGTATAGGGCCACCCATCTCCATTCAGCAGAGAAGAAGGGCTTCCAACAGACGCGCCCCAGTTCTACAAAATGTCAAGATCAGTTTTCTCCATTTTTCTTCAATATGACTCCACAGAGAGCTTTCTCGAAAGGTGTATTAGTCCATTTTCACACTGCTATAAAGAACTACCTGACACTGGGTAATTCATAAAGAAAAGAGATTTGATTCACAGTTCCACATGGCTGGGGAAGCCTCAGGAAACTTACAATCATGGCAGAAGGTGAAGGCAAAGCAGGCACATCCCACTGTGGCAGAGCAGGAGAGAGAGAGCGCAAAGGGGAAGTGCCGAACACCTTTCAACCAGCAGATCTCGTGAGAACTCACTCACTATCAAGAGAACAGCATGGAGGAACTGTGTCCATGATCCAGTCGCCTCCCACCAGGTCCTGTCCTCGACACATGGGAATCACAATTCAAGATGAGATATGGGTGGAGACACAGAGCCAAACCATATTAAAGGGTGTCTTCAATTTTCCTGGATCAACTTCAGAGTAAAGAACTGAATTGAACCCTCCAAAACAACCTACTGTAGATCTGCTATGCAGTAGCAAAGAAGAATCAAAATGTCAGTGTCTAATTAAAACCCATAAAGAAAAATTAAATTCCTTTAATGATGCCATTTATTGTCATGGATACTAAGGGTGGAAAACACAGATGAAAATGCATGAAGGAAATTTTGCACATAGTGAAAAATAGACGTTAGGAAGCATAACTTGTGGTGTATTTATTCTACAACGGAATTATAATTGTCTCATTTTATTCTGAATATATGCATCAATGATTTGTGTTAATATAGAGAATAAATGGTCCAGAATTTATTCTTTGAATTACATTTGTAGAGAAGTTTTTCTTTCAGTTCTGAAACAGCAGTACAAGAGTTTGCAGCGCCATGCAAACAAAAAACACAATGTTTCTATTTAAAAGTATATACTGAAAATGTGTATTCTATATTTCAAAATGTAAGGATTTTCAAAGATGGAGTTTTCTGGGTTTGGGGGATGGAATAAGAGAACACCAGCCAAGCCATGTTAGCTCTGAGCCCTGGATTTAAGCATAAAATATGAAGTGTGGTTTAAATCTCCCAGTCTACCCAATTGGAAGAGCCTCACATGGATTCGTTAAGAATTAAGTTAATTGGGTTTGCTGTAAGGTTGGTGTCCTTCCTGCTGGAAACTTTCCCAGGTCTTCCTTGGCGTTAGTGCCCACCAGCCTCCCCGGTCACCCTCTTAGCCCAGACTTTAATTAGCTCTGGCGTCCTCTTCATAATGATAAATGCAGAGATGATAAATCGAAATGCAAATGACGGTGAAGTGCCTCAGCCATCAGCGCTGAATATCATTAATACCTTCCCACTGTTAAATCGATCACTGTCATCCCCGGATGCCGGCGTGCGGCGGGGCGCATGGCTGCCAGCCAGAACGCCTTCCAGAGCCCCGGCAGGCCGGGCTTGGTAGGGTTTTCCTCCCATATGCTTTTATTCATCTTTTGCAGAATATTTGTTTGGCAACCAGAGTTCCAATATATTTCCAGCTGAGATGATAACTATTTTGGGTCAATAAGCAAATAGCTAATTTAGAGCAAAATAATACCAATAAGCAACTGTTCCTTGAGCATCAAGATCTGAAATAAGGTAATGTAATGAGTATATCTGACCCATTTCAAAACTGAAAGAGCTACTTTTAAGCTGTGTATAATGTTGATCTTAAAGAGAAACTTCTATCTACACCCCAATTTAAATGATTTTTTTATTTCTTTCTCCCCAAGATCTTGGGCCACCAAGTAGTGTTATGGCCACTGTGATAGAATTGATTCTCCCTGAAACTCATGTTTTCACAAGAATGAGATGCCTCTTTTCTAGGCAGGAGCCCCACAAAATGCCTCAAAAACTCATGCCACTGACAGCTCTGGTCCTCTCCCCTGGCAGCTGAAAAACATTACCTACTCTTGCATGGAACTGGGCCTCATCTATCAATTTAAGGGTTAAGGTGTTGCTTTGGCCCTTTTGTTTTAATTAGCTGAAAGGGTACACTGTAAAACAAACACACACACACACACACACACTAAACTCAACCTCAGAAAAGCAATAAATTCTACCCATACCTCAATTTCTGATCCACCCCCCATTTCTCCAGCCCCCTCTCACTTCACTTCAGCCACACTTCTTTCCTCTCTTTCTTCACTCCTGTGTGCTAAGTCATGTGACATCTCCAAAAGGGGCTTGGAGGTCTTCATGGCCAACACCCTGGAGATGCTCCTGGTGAGGGTGATATTGGGCACCATGTTACTTGAAAATCTGCCCCCTTCCCAAGCCAAAAGGTGACTCATTTTGATCCTGTTATCCAAGATTTGAGACATCAACACCTGGAGAGGTTTACCTGCGCACACAAGCTCAAGACGTGTAATAGTCTATTGTGCGTATGCTAACAATTTTGCTCAGTCTTGAAGGAAAACTCTCAGTAGAGTGAGGCAAGAAAGTCGACCAACACACTCTTGACTTTCTCCCCAAATCTGCTCCTTCCTCAGTGTTGGTTCCCTTCTCAGAAACAGATGCCACCGTTAAGATGGACTTCATTACAGAAATCTGAGGCCCTGGTGCACCTCCATGCCACCTCCCTCCTGCACCATGCCCATGTGGCCTCTCCATCCTGTGTCCCTCCAAACACATCGATGCTTTGTCTCTGCTGACTCCGCCTTCATCCATTCTCAGTCTTCCCCATGAGCAGGTGCAGTAGCCTTGCCTGGATCCTGGCTTCTTTTCATGATGTCCCATTTTCCCCGAGATTCATTTTCCAACAGCAAGCCACAGTGACCTTGGGAGATGACTTATGTCACCGGGAAATTCCCATGCTTAAAATATTTCAGAGGTTTTCCTTCTCCCTGAGAAAATCTTAACTCCCAGACTTGCCTCCAGAGCCTCCTTCCACGTGCCCAGGACTCCTTTCTGGACCCCTTGTGCCAGTCCCCTGCCCTCGTTCCTGCCCCTTGCACTCCCTTTCTTCACCCTGCCTGAGTCCTCGTCCACCTGAGGGCAGGTACACACAACACCCCTGTGCTACTAAGCTGGGAAAAAATCCTGCCGGGTATTTTATGTGACATCATGGAGGATAAATCTCATGCTGGGTAATAGCAGACGGGTGGTTCTAGCCTCACAGCAGACATGACCTCAGCAGTTGCTTGATGCCTTCTGCCTCAGATTTCTTATCTCTAACATGAAATATTAGCTACCTCTTAGGAAGGTTGTAAGGACTAAATGAGGAGGAATATGTGTGAAGGTGCTTGGACCCTCGGCACATAAACATGGTAAGTTTTTAATGGCTTTACTTCCTATTATCTTGATGGTCGCTGCAGGAGCATCACTGGGTCCCAGGGGCTTTCCTAGAACCAGTGATAAATTGTGTTTTCCAACAAATCTGATTGCACCACTGTCTTCCATCCCACATGCCCTTGAGCAGTAGGATCTTGCCCAGCTCCCGGTTCCCATCGTGAGATGAGGCTGTTTATCTGACCCCCATCCCTCTGGGTGGGCTCTAGGATTGCTCTGCTGGAGCAGCTCAGCCTGTGACACAGCGACAAACTGACGGAGACTTTTGAGAGCCTTGGGCTCCTTCTCCTTGCCCTTGGGAATGTTCACTCTTGGATACTCCCTCTCGGATGCCACCCACTGTGTCCTGAGAAGTTCAAGCAACAGAGGGGTCATCTTCCAAGCTCTGACTGATACCCGAGCAGCCAGGCTACAAGCAGGATCCACCGCCAGCCGCGCCAGGGCGCCATCTTGGGTGTTCAGCATGGCGGAGCCTCAGGCGGGTCCAGCCCCAGCAACATCTGACTGCAACAGCGTGAGAGGCCCCAAGCGCCAACGGCCCAACTGAGGCCTGGCAACCCTTGGGCTCCGGAGAGCTAGAGCTAAAGTGGCATCCTAACCCACCAAGCTTTGCTTTCGGCTATCAGAATAGATCCCCTCACAGGGCCTTGGGATATTGATGAGCTCAGCTCCACCCCGTCATGGTTTCTCACGGCATTTCTCAATTATCATTTCTCCCTCACGAGAACGAAATTCCCCTGAGGACAGGGACCACTTGTTTTTGTTTTCAGCACTGGATGGAGCCCAGTGCCCAGTGGGATCTCAAGAAACATTTGCAGAATAAGTGAATGTGGATAAATGCTGCGTTCTGATCGTTGGTGACACTGCCTCGTCTCCTGGCCAGCAGGCTGACTTCAGTGAGTGATGATAGGCGGAAGCTCAGAGAGCTGGCTCCGGGGAACTCATGGGCTGAGAGCTTCATAGATCACAAAGGGCCAGCCTTCCAAACCCAGCCACGGGCTGCACTCGGCCCAGCCAGATTCAGGCCTGTCTATTCTCGGGATGAATGCAACAGCCACTTCAATTATTTTTAAACGTTTATACTAGGAATAAATGCAACTTCGCAAAGGAAAATCTTAAGTGGCAAGGCAAAGAACTTATATTTTAGTTCCATTTTTAAAATTTTGGTGCATTTATTCTGCTTATCATGTTAATAATTTATAGACATGTCAGCTTAAAAAGACAATGAAGATAAACTGTTTCTCTTTCCCTTAAAGCATTATCTATAGCTGTAAGGTATCTTTTAGAATTACTGTTTTATTAAAATTAACATCTTAATATTACAATTTATAACAATACCTCCTTTTTTAATGAGATAATAAGAGATTATAAAAGCACCTTTATTTAAGGCCAAGTAATTTCTTCATAAAATAAATAAAGATAAATTAATTTCCATCTAACTATAGGTTAAATATTTTATTTTATTTGTATAATGAAAACAGAAAAATAAAAGGAGACAAATATTTTGTTACCTTGGTACCAACGAAGGTTTTGGCATCCTTTCTAGAGAATGCTAGCCAACTTCAATAACATCAGGAACATGAGGAAATAAATTAGACATTTTAATTGTGAGATGATAACGTGCTGATGGAAGAACTGGGAGTAAGCCAAAACAAATGTTAATGACAAAACAATAATCTAAGCAAAGTAGGAAACATTAGACTCTATAGGCTTCGAAAGAAAATAAAAAAGGCAAAATTGGTAATGCTTCTAAGGTTATGAAGCTCGTAAACTATAGCTGATATAAATTGTGAATGGAGTTGACAAGTTTATTATAGATAACGACGACTGCTTTAAGCAGTAAATCAGAAGCATAATTGGCTAAAATTTTAGGTAGCATGAATGTTTGATGTTTTAAGTAACTACAAGAAAATTGTATCCCTAAGGAAAGTAAAGAAATTTCAAAGTAAAGAGTACACAGTGCCCACTCGTTGGTGACCAGCAATGAACATTTACACCATTTCATACCATTTTCGTTCGGAATCGTGACCATGGATGAGCAGTCTTGGATGAAAGAATTTTACTTGTCAGATTTTCCAAACAATAGGTCTGTTCTCAATACAATTAGTAAGTTGGCAGAGGTGCGAGCCGGATGGAAGCTGCTGATGCCGTGAGAATTGATTAGCCCTTGATCTCTACCATCCCGGGATACAACCACAGGCATTCAGATGTGACTATGCATGGTAGCCAGTGGTGGATATTCTGCCTTGGTTTTGCTGCTTCCCTGGGGGTGCTGCATGCTTCACTGTCTCCCCCACCCAGAGTCGGACACAGGACAGTACCGATGGTTGCAGAGAACATGACATAGAGAGCTCAGATGGCTTTGTGAACTCTCACTTGGGCTAACTAGCTTTTAATCAGCTCTATTGGAGTGTAACTGACATACAAAAAAATTACACATTTTAAGTGTACAGTATGATGAGTTTTAATAAACATGCACTTCTTAGTAACTACTTCCCTCAAGATGCTGGAGATTTCTCAAGTCCCAGAAAGCTTTCTCAGGTCTTTGCCCCACCAAAAGACACCTCTCAGGTCAACACTGATCCCATTCCTAGTAGTCCAGATTGATTTTGCCTGTTCCAGAAACTGACATAAATGGTACTGCGTAGTATTTATTCCTGTGTCTGGGCTCTTTTGCTCAACAAAACGCCTGTGAGGTTCACTTATGCTGTGTGTGCTGGTAATTCATTGTTTATGTTGCTGAACATTCTTCTGTTGCACCAATGCCCTGAAATTTGTTTATCTATCCATCTACTGATAAACAAGGGTGTCATTTCCAATTTGGGGATATTATAGATACAGCTGCTTTGAACATTGTTTTACAAGATATTTTTATGGGCATACTTTTTCTTTCTTCTAGGTAAATAGTTAGGAGCAGGTCATATAGTAAGTGTAT
This sequence comes from Piliocolobus tephrosceles, assembly GCF_002776525.5. Classification (NCBI taxonomy): domain Eukaryota; kingdom Metazoa; phylum Chordata; class Mammalia; order Primates; family Cercopithecidae; genus Piliocolobus; species Piliocolobus tephrosceles. The sequence continues at coordinate 2,179,734 of NC_045437.1, forward strand.
AGTAAATATATGCTTGACTTTATAATTGTTATGCAAAATGGCTATGACATTTTATACCCTTACCAGCAGGAGATGAGACTTCCATTAGCTCTGTCCACATCAACATCTTGCACAACGAGTCTTGTAAAGTTCAGTGGGATTGGGGATCATTGTGAATGGACTGTGAATATATGTGACAACTTATTATACTGAGCACCTTACACGTGCTGGTTGGTCACTTACATGTGTTTTTTTGTGAAATGGCTATTTAAATAGTTCACTCATTTTTATTAGGGTGTTTATCTCATTACAAAATTTTTTATTATTCATTTGCATACACGTGTGTATATCTATGTGGATACATGTGTATTACACAAATGTATGCATTACATACATATATGTGTATGTGGAGTGTTGTACAAACACATGTGTATATATATTAATAAATATGTATGTAGAAATTCTGGATACAAATCTTTGGTCATATATATGTGGTGTGACCATTTCTCCCAGTCTGTAGGTTGATTTTTTCATGTCCTTAACATCATCTTTTGAAGCTTTTTTTTTTTTTTTTTGAGACAGGGCCTTGCTCTATCACCAAATTTTGGGTGCAGTGGAGCCATTATAGACCACTGCTGCCTGGGCTCAAGCAATCCTTCCTCCTTCCTCCTTCCTCCTCGGCCTCCCAAGTAGCTGGGACTATGCCACCACACCTAGCTGTCTTTTGAAGATCTCAACATTTTAAAATGGAAGACTGCATGCAGTTTATTATTTTGCTTTATAGCTGTATAACCAAACCGACTTTCCCATGTTAATTTTTGCATGCTATATCTGTCTCTCATCCTTTTACTTTCAATGATTGTCTTTATATTTAAAACACATTACTTGGAGACAGAATTTAGTCAGATCTGGCTTTTTCAATCAGTCTAAAATCTCTGTCTTATATTTTCGTGTAAAGAGTCCATTGATTTTAATGTACTTGATATGACGGTTAAATCTACCATTTTACTCCTCAGTCCTCATTTATTCCTTTACTCTTTAACTTTGTTATTCTATTGCTATTTTGTTTGAAGTAATAAAATAGTTTAATATTCCTGTTAGTTTCACCTTTTAGCTTCTAATCTACAATTATTTATTATCATTATTGGCAGTTATCTAAGGCCAATAATAAGCATCCTCAACTTACTAGTCTACTTAAGTTCAATATTTTACTTTCTCTCACTTGAAACTTTTTACATTATGCCTGATATTGCCTGCATCTCACTTTAAATATGTCATAAGTTTGCTCTATATAATCCTATATACTTCTTCCTCATTGTTTTTGAAATTACCATATTATATGCATGTGTGTGTGTGTGTATATATATATATATATAGGGGTGTGTGTGTGTGTATATATATAAAATATATAATATGTACTTCTACAGAGATAAAATCCACATCATACAGCGATGTAGTTTTTTTCTCTGGCAAAAGTCAGTTGTATTTTAAATAGATTATTAAAGAAAGAAAAGAAATTATTAAAATTATTTTATATTCATCTCATTCATCTCTTCAGATTCCACTTTCAATATATTCTTCCCTGTGCATTCATCTCCATTGTATATAATGTCCCTTCAGCATTCCCAGATTTTTTAAATCTTAAAATGTCTTTATTTCACTCTTATTTTTAAAAATATTATATTTGAATATAGGATGTCTTTTTCTCTTCCTCTTAGCACTGTAAAGATGGTGTTCCATTGTCACTGGTCTCCATTGTTTCTGATAAAAAATTACTAATATTCTTATCCTTGTTCTCTGTACCCCTTCTGCTGTTGTGTTTTATTTTGTTTCTTGGCTTCCTTCAAGACTGTCATTTTATCTTTGTTTTGGACTATTTGGCTATGATGTATCTAGTTGTGGTTCATTTTCAGTCCTTCTGTCTCTATCTCTCTCTGCATCTTTCTGTCTCTCTCCCACACTCCTACTACTGCTACTACTACACACACACACACACACACACACACACACACACACACACACACACACGGGATTCACTGATATTCTTGGATCTGTTAGTCGGTGTCTTATAAATCAAAATCAAATTCAGGAAGGTTTAGTAATTTTTTCTCAAATATATTTTTTCCTACCCCAAATTCGCTTTCTGTTCCTTCTGATGTTCCAATTCACTGAATGTTAGACCATGTAATGATTTTATGCAAGTCCTGAGGCTCAGTTTAATTTTCTCCAAGTCATTTTCTGTCTCATTTTAAGAATGGGTAGTTTCTTCTTTTCTGCCTTCAAGTAAAACTTTTTCTCCACATCATCTACAAGCTACTAAGAGCATCCATTGAATTTTATTTGTTATTTTTTCAACTCTGAAATATTATTTTGATTTTTATACTGTTTATTCTCTACTCAGATCCCTTCATTATTTGATTATGACCGTAATTTTCTTTACTTCATGAGACTGTATGGGTATGCATGTATACATATCTGTATCTGTAGCCATAAATTCTTTGGTGGCTAATGGCATTTTCTTTTTTCTATATACCTTAATTATTTTTGAAGGAATATGCTTTAGAAATTCTGGCCTTCATTTTCTTTCCCTGAAAGATTATGATTCTTATTTTTGCAGGCAGTAAATAGCTGCCTAATTTCATTTAACTTGTGCAGACTTGGTCTGGCACTTTGTTAGGGTAGACCCAGAACATGCCTTGCTCTGGCTGATGCTCCTTGCTCCTTAGCTCAGCCTTTCTGATGTGTCTCCTGGATGTCAGGGGTGTAAGCAAGGTCTTCAGAGACCATCCTACTCTGGCAGGGCAGAAACTCCAAATGCAGCCTGCATCCTCTCTTAGCCATTGCTGCCCCAGCTCCAGCATCTCCTTTCTCATCTCAGATCCATAGCAGCTACTGTGTGCCAAGCCTCAGAAGTTCTCACGCCACATATGCGCAGCCCAGCTTCTAGCCATGGACTTGCAGGGGAACTCCATATGGAATTCTGAGATCCCTCACCACAAAGCTCTCTTGTCTCAATGCCTCATCCCACAGATTCACACTAGTCTTGGTGACTTAAACACTGACCTTTGCCTCCTCAATTCAGTGGGATTATCTTACTTTGCAAAAACCAGCACATTTTTCTACAGCTGTGGATTGTCCCTACATGAGAGTTGGGTGACCGTGGAGTTCACATCCTGAGTTTAGCTTCTTTTTCTACTCCCTGGACATTGGCTGAACAGCACTGTCTCATCTCATCTGTCCATTTTCACAGCTGTTCACAGGGGGAAGGCTGCCCCAGCATCAGTTACTCCATCATGGATGTGAAATTCTGACCTGAAAATTTTATGGTGACAAATGAGCATTTTGGGGGTAAAGAGAAATGATTTGGATGTTTCAGGAAGTAACAGATTTGTATTATCTCATCTAAAGCTGCAATAAGAGAAAATGAAGTAAAAATGTAACAATTAGCTGCTTAATTTATTCAACATAGATAACTGATTCCAGTAATTATGTTCCCAGAGTTAAATTGTTTGGCTTGAAATAATCGAGTTGACTCTTCTTGATTAAATAACATGATATTTACTAGGTCGGACTTTGCCTAGTGTCAGGTAGACATGGTTTGAGATACCATCTTTGGATGAGGAAATAATTAGTCCCTACATTATTTTCTCCATTCTCTCATTAATTTATTATCAGCTCCAGTTTCATATGTGCCATTAGGCCAATTATTTCTCTTGATTTAAGAACTTCTCTTTTGTTCACATGGAATCATAATTCAGATGGAATTTAATTGTTAATATATATATTTTCTCAAGTTTTAACTTCAAATTTTTATTCTTTGCTGTTTCCATGCCTTCCAAATGATTCCCTGTGGAGAAAGTGACAAATTCAGTGACATTGACAGGGTGACCCCCATGGAGAATTGGTGTCCAGTCGAAGTGCTTTGGGTCACAACTGCAACTAGTTGTGTGGAACACAACACCAGTACTTCAACGTGCGCATTCACAGTTCCATTCTCATTCTGCTTTCTAAATTGTTTTAAGTTTCAGCACAAATATATAAACATCGAAAATGACAATTTCTGCTTTTGTGCAGAAGTTTCAAAATGCTTGTCATGACTGAAGTCTCTCCCTACTTACTTGCTTTGGTGTTGAAGAAGCGTGACTTCTACTGATACTCCCCTGTTTAATGAGTCATTCATGCATCTCACATCTTGGCGACAATAATTGTGGTAAGTGTGCACTGTGCTTTTGACCTTCTAGAAGCTTATAGAACAACAAGAGAGAAACACCAGATAGCATGAGAAAATAGGGGAAAGCAGCACATGTTTGGGGCTAAAAAATGAGCGGTCTTATAGAGACACTTTGCATGTGTTGGGCAGGGTGGGGGTAAGCTTCAGGGGAAAATAGGAACCGTGCCCTCCCTTCCTGCTTGTCCGAGGGCATGTAGGAGTATGGGGAGGGACAGGCATGGCCAAGGATCCTGCGGTGGTGAGAGTGAGCAGAGCCGTAGCTCCGTGTTGAGGACTTGTGCTGGGATGTCCCATCTAGAGCACAGAAGGGTGCCCCCCAGGATGCAAAGGCACCCTCAGGTCACTGGGAGTGAGATGTCTGCACCTTCTCCAGAGTCCCCTCCTGACCGTTCACATCGCTCCCAAAGAACTGGCCTCTGTGGTGTTGGGCTGCTCCCTGTCCACCAGCTCTCTCTGCAACTCCACACCCTGGCAGGGGCCGCCAGATCATAAGCAGGTACCACAGACATCAGAGAAACTGTGCCCCGATGTACCCATCTGGCTGTGGTGCCCCAGCCATGGGGTGTGGCCGTGAGATGGACTTCTTCATGAAGTCTTCTGTTCCTGCTGGACCAAGCCTGGCCCCCTGGACCCTCCTGGATGTGTCTTCTCTGGGTACACCTCTTCCTTCACACCTGCCTCTTTGCTTATTCCTGCAGACACTTCCTGCCCACACATACTTCTCTGAAAATAAGTCCCTCATGCCAGGTGACTCTTCTTCCTGGGTCTAGCTCTGAAAACACATCAGGTCACTCCTCTCCTGGTTGATGAAGGCCGTGATCTGGCCAGTCCAGTGTAGCATCTATCGGCCTTAGGCAACCTGGAACCAGGGATAACTGAGGATGAAAACACTCTGCTGAAATATACAAAACCTATCACCTGACGCTGAGGCCACCAGGCTGGGTATAGAGTGTGAGTAAAGGCCATCATCCTCGAGCTGCTGATTGGAGCTCCATGGAGCTCCTCCTGCCAATACTCCACTCAGGTAAGCCACACCTGCAGCGTCTCATGTGCTGATGCTTGCCCTCTGCCCTGCTTCCTGTGTTATCAACACAGCTGATCTTGTCTGCCATTTAGGAACTAGGTTATTTGACCAAACTAAATCACACAACCATGCAACTCTCTGACTTCTGTTACCACAAATAGTGTTATAAGTCAGTACAACAGGGTTCATGTTCTTATTTGCATAGTGCTTTCCACGTTCCAATCTCAGACAGGCGCCGAGGCTCACCTCAATCCCCAACGCTTCATGTGGAGAAGGGGTGTGGGGGGCTCAGGGAGTAGGTGACTCATGCAGGGTTACATGCTGCATGAGTCAGGGGACCAGGATGTAGGATGCTGTAGAGCTGGGGTGATTGACAGCCTGAGGTGTTCACTCTCAAGCATGTATTAGCATGGCACCTGCTGAGCCTTAATGGTGAGATGGCAGCAGAGCCTCTCCTGCGTGGTTCCATCCCATCACACTGTGAGCAGCGTCCGGAGTGCAGCATGGCTCTAGTGAGGCTCACCTGCCTGTCCCTGCTGCCTGCTGCAGGCCGAGCAGAACAACTGCACTTGCGATGCTGCACCTCCACATTGAGATCCACCCTGACCCACAATGCACTAGGCTACCAGACAGTCCATTTCTACGTGCCAATTAAAGACAGCAGTATAGACGTGTCGAGGTTTGACATTCTTTGTTGAAGACTCAGAACACGGTAATATCTCTTTGGGGAAGTCATTGACATTTTTGCTATTCTGAAAACCGATTCTAAACAATAAAAGCACATTTTAAGAATCACACAGACACTCCGTTCCACGAAAGTATTTACACAAACACACACAGGCTGCCTCAGGGACTGTGCAGCCTCTCTGTGTCCAGCTCCGGAGCCAGAGAAGCAGATCGTGGCACGACGAGCCTCCCCTGGGGCTGCTCTGGGCACAAGCCAGGCCCAGTGGTCCACACTATGTTATCAGTGGTTCTCTCTCAGAGGCAGAATTATGGGTGATTTTCACTTTTTAAAAATGAGCATATAGTACTTTAAATTCCTCATTACAATGAGCATATAGTACATTAATTATCGGAAAAATATAAATTCTATTTCATTTTAGAAAAAAAAAGAAGGAAATCAATTGCATAAGATCAATCCATGGCTTCTTCTGCAGTTTACACTGAGCCAGTGAAATTCTAAATTGCATTCATACAGGGCAAACATCATAAGAATTATGAGAATTATGATGATCAAAAATGCATTTATAAGCACATTTTAAAATATGTATATATATAGCATGCCTGTGTTTACATGTGAGTGTCCAAGGATGTCCTAACTTCGGAGTTAACTTTACTTGACATCAAAGAACAAGTGGCTTATTTAAAAGGGAGGAATGCAAGCAATACTTTCATTTTTCTTTTTGCAAGATGTGGACCTCTGCTATTATAAAAGAAAGAGAGCCAGCTAACCTAATAGGCCTTTTATTTGCTAATCAAACCTCTCATTAACAATTAATTGGATCAAAAGTTCATAGGCCATTATTGCTGTGTCAATTAGATGCGCAGGCCTGGGAGGCTGAAACGGAATGACCCGCTCGGGTGATAAATAATTTCCAACAGCTACTCGCCTTACTGCAGGCCGCCTGTGTGGAGGTCACCATCCCGGCCTCAGCGGCCAGCACAGGCTGTCCTGATCACAAGAAAAGATGCAGCCGCTCTTATCGCACATGCTAATTTAAGCTCCGTAATCTAAAACGTGTGAAACACCATCTCAGGGCAAACAGGAGATGCCGTCGCTGTGTCGTTACTAGAGCCCTACAAATGGTTGTGTGCTCTTCACAAGAAGAAAAAGAAACAGGAGAAGAAAAAGAACTTGTCAAGCTTGAAGGGCTGCACAGGCTTGCAATCACGAGATATCGTGGGCTCCTGACCATGGGCTGCCACGTGCAAACCCCGATAAGGTGGGATCTCCTGACAATGTCATCAATGTAGAGATGGATGCATCTGCTTTATATCATCCTTAGTTCAAGTTTAACTCATTTATTTGATTTCCGCCCTTCAGTAAGGAAAAAAACTTTACTTAGCGTTGGAGTCTGAAATGTTACATTATCTCAGAGATTGTTATTCCACACCAAACTCATCAGATGCCCTCATGAGTCGTGTTGCAGTCATGTTGTTCCCTGGACAAAAATAAGATAGCATCTACAAAATTACAAGTTAATTGAAGCAGGAGAAAGCTTGTGCTATTAAAAGTTCTAAAGGATAAATGTGAAATACAGTTGAGTGTTCGTTTTCAGCACTGGGATTAACTTACAGCTCTTTCCTCTCTCTGTTTTTTTTTTTTTTTTTTTTCTTTAGGCACAGCAGCCTCCAGGAAGGTGGGAAGCACATTCTTTTAACTTTATATTCTCCAGGTTGTCCCTGTTCTATGGGAAGAAAGTCCATGAAAATGTGTTGGAATTAATGAAATTTGAATTGAATTCAATGCAGGCTGTTAAGTCAAGCCAGGCTAGCAAAATTCCTTATGAAATTGTGGGGTCAGTCATCTTGATTCAAAATCCATTTTGTGTTTGATTGTGAGATGCTACAGTGGGCTGTGCTCAAGGACAATCGTGTTCTTAATCGACTCCCCCAGTCTATGATCTGGAACATGGATGCTTTCAGGACTGTGAGGTCACCTGCTCTCCCCCCACAGAAACGTGCAGGTTCTCTCTTCCTGATTCTACTCAAACGGATGGGAGCATACTGGGCCTGAGGTAGGTGGAGGTGGGGGTCTTTGAATGAAGTAGGGTGAAGGGGTCTAATTCCTTTCTCTGGAAACGATGGCAGAGGGTTTGCGTTCCACTCCCTGAAAGCCTGTAAGGATTCCATAGTTCTTTCCCACCAGGGAGATACCCACACCCTCCAGGGCCCACCTTCCTGCCCCCTTCCCATGCCACCAGCCCATAAGCCTTCTCCTTCTGACCCTGTCTCTTCCTGAAGGGCACCTCTCCCTATCTCCTTGCTTATATTAGTGTAGAGTGTGAACATCAGTCATACATATTTGTTAACTGGCATTAAATTTCAGCAGAAGAGAAAGTCACCTAAGGGCCCACACGTGCGGCATGATGAGATATCTCTGATTAAGAAATGTAGACTGGCTGTAATGCTGCCTGGAAGACTAAGTCGATCGAAATGTTGGTTTTAGTTTACAGTTGTTGCAGACGCAAAGACCACATGCTCTGGCTGCTGTAGAGACTCCAGGAATGTTAAGTAAGACCAAAGCCTCAGTACTCTAAAGGCATCTATACTTGCAGTTTCAGACTCTCAGTGAAGTGCCTGGGTCCTGAGCAGTGACCCGGCACCTATGTGCCCCTCTGCAGCAATGTCCACCCACAGCTGAGGGGTTCATGTAACACAACCATGCTACAAGTTTCTTCTGCAAGCTTCAGAGCAAGCCTGAGTGTTTAGGGGCCTATAGGACCAAGACTCCTTCTATAGAAACTGAGAAATACACGGAATTTCATGGAAATACACCGGCACTTTCCCCGGGCACACACCGTGAACACTGCCTTAGGCGACTGCCCAGCTCGTCTACACCCGCTGCTGATTCGGCACTTTAGTTGGAGCCCTGCTCAACTGTGCTTGTAAAATAAGTGGATTTTAGGTCTTTTTGCAAGGCAACAACTTTTTGATATGACCTTTGATGAAGAGATTTAAAAACAAAAACCAACTCACAGCAGAGGCAGGAAGGAACTGACCTTCCCTTTTCCCTGGCTTTAGCCGAACACCCTATGGGTATTTAGTCATTACGGATCCAAACCAGACTCCCAGTTCAGCAGGTTGTTTAAAAGTTGTGTATTCATCTCAGCTTTGAGAAGGTGTGGGTGCAAGGTATTGAGTCATTTACAAAAGGTTTATTTTGTATGCAAGATGAGAACTAGAATGGGAAAACAGAATAGGAAACTGTCACACAAGAGAAAGAAGACAATTTGTGTCTAGGTGATGTATTTCTTGCTCCTAATAGCCATTGCCATAGTGGGGGCCGTGGATTCCTGACAGGGAGAAAAAAGGAAAAGATTGCAGAACGATGGGACGGCTGTACCTACCCAGAATGGAGCAGAAGGGGGATGGGGTGAGCACAAAGCTCGGTGTGCACAAGAATGTGGTCCGCTCTCCAAACATGTGCAGGCAGCCCCCCAAACGCAAGGCAGGTGCTACCACTGTGCGTTTCCTCATGTGACAGACACCAGAGATGAACCACGCCTACATATGAGTATGAAATGTTCTTATGTTTCATAGGAATTAAAATCATTTGAGAGTCATCATTTTAAGGTGAATATGTCCATTCTGGCAGCTGATTTTCAATCAACATTTGTATGGTTGTATTCATGGAAATACACTGAAGGAAAAAGGCATTGCCACCGATCATTTACATAGATCTACTATTCTTTTATTATCAGTACATTGGGACAATCTAAAACGTTGGCCAATTTGCGTGCCCATGGGCATAGCCTCTGGTGCAGCAAATTACAAACACAGGCTGCGGGAGAACTTTTCCTGAAGGATTGGAAATGTCTTCTATTCTTTTCTTTTCATTGTTAATCTTTTTAAGCTATTTTTATTAGTAAAGCAAACATGGGATGTATAACATTAAATAAGTCCAGGATGAAGATGTTTATTTTATTTCTTCATTTGCCTAAATATCAAAGCAGCTGCCTTGGTATATAATAAGATGTTGATATTCCAGTGAAAAAGAAACTTTCGGGTACGTATTTCCTACTTGTCAAGACTTCAGCTTAAATATTCTGGGTGGAACCCTGACTTGATCTCCAGTGTCAAAATGTGGGTATCCGAATTTCATTCATGCCAACACAGCTTCCTAATGCTCCCCTGGCAGCCACAGCCCAGACGCCCGCTTGGGTCTGAGCCCAACTGAAGGGTGCAGTGCTGTGGCTGGTCCTGGAGCTTAGGGGTGCGTCATCGGCCTGTGTGTGTCCTCCTTCCTGTGCCTGTGCTGCCAATGCACAGCCTACTCCACACCCTCTGTATGTGCATCGGCACTTTCCCTGGGCACACACCGTGAACACTGCCTTAGGCGACTGCCCAGCTCGTCTACACCCGCTGCTGATTCAGTACTTTAGTTGGAGCCCTGCTCAACTGTGCTTGTAAAATAAGTGGATTTTAGATCTTTTTGCAAGGCAACAACTTTTTGATATGACCTTTGATGAAGAGATTTAAAAACAAAAACCAACTCACAGCAGTGGCAGGAAGGAACTGACCTTCCCTTTTCCCTGGCTTTAGCCGAACACCCTATGGGTATTTAGTCATTATGGATCCAAACCAGACTCCCAGTTCAGCAGGTTGTTTAAAAGCTGTGTATTCATCTCAGCCCACTCAAGAAAACAACCCAAGTCAGTTGATGGGACAGGGGTTTTACAAAGGTGCTGGGAAAACTGAAAAGTCAGAGGATTCAGCAATGGGCAGGGTGACGGTAGCTATCCACTTAGTGCTTCCGGGAAGGAGGGGCTGAGGTGAGGGTGTTGCTGGAACACAGGACTGGTGGGACTGAAGAAGGCTAGACCCAGCGACCTCGCAAAAGGGGGACCATTTGCAGCTAGAGGAACCTCAGACTGTGGCACGCACTGATGGAGGTGCAGCCAAATCAGAAAAGGAGGAGGAGAAATACCCTGGCTCCCCTCCTCCCACTCTGCAGTCTCCTGCCAGCGTCTGCCTGTGCCTGCCGTTGTGTAGGCACCCAGAACCATCAGCCAGTGGGTAAGGGAGTTGGGGAGGACAGACAAGAGCAGGGAGGGCCCAGGCAGTGGACGTGAGCATGGCCAGACCAGCATCAACTTGGTGACCGTGCAGAACCCACATCTGCGCTGCGGTTGGGGCACGGCGGAGACTATCAAGGCCGCAGCAAGCCTGGAGAGCTGGGCCTGCTGAATCAGGGCCTCGGCTGCTTTGGGACTCTGGGGGCCTCAGTTCTTACTGAACATGACAGGCTCCCCAGAGCTGTTGGTGCCGCTCTTGATCTTGGGCAGGGCTGGAAGAATCACTCCTGGCATCCGCTTCTGAGAAGTAGCTACTGTAATTCCCACCACCTCCATGGATCAGGCCTTCCAGAGGTCAGGACATTCTGGCATCCAGCCACAGAGTGGAGGTCAGTGGGAGATGCCAAGGTGTGGGGGGTCCTGGCGGTTGGAGGCTTTGTGTGTTCCCCTCTTTGGGAGTGTCAGTATCTGACACTCCTGAGACACAACCGGAGGACTCTGCACCAAGAGGGAGACTGAGGCTGCTGATGGAACTGGAGGGCATATCTCTCCTGCAAGGCTGTGGTCTATGTACAGGTCCTGATGTTGAGTTACCCTGAGTGGCAGGGTGGGAGACGTAGCAGACATCGTGTCAGAGCAGCTGCAGCAAAAGACAGCTGTCCCTGAGGAGAGGAAAGAAAAGAAGACGGACCCCAAGGAAAAGCTACTGGGGGTAATGTGGCTAGACTAATAGTGCCTCAAGCCACCTCTTCAATATAGCAAAATGCAATAATTACGGTTCACAATGATGACCTTGAGTCATCAAAAAACTATTTAATCATGTTCGAATAATTTTGTTTCCAGAGAGTTCATTTCAGTTCAACAAATATTTATCATCAGCTAATTACATGTTGGGGGCTCTGAGCACACTGGGGTGAGCTTGGGGGAGGGTGTGCTAATTTGAGCAGTGAGGCTGCCGTCCCGAAGTAACCCGTCGGTGAGGATAAATTTGATGGCCAGAAAATGACAGCTCTGCCTCGATGTGCCAGCCTCACACATGGAGACGCAGCGTCAAGGCAAATGCAGGCTCGATTCTGGACTCAGGGACTCCATGACCCCCCGCCGTCGCCGCCCCCATCTCTGCCTGGAGCTCAGCTCTGCCTTCCTCAGCTGTGTGGAGCCCAGGGGTCACGGGATCACTGCTGTCTGCACCAGGCCTCCTTCTCCTCTTCTTTGAGTTAGGGGAGGACAGAGGATGCTGTTTATGAGATTTTTTTTTTTTTTAAAGAAAGGTTTCCTAGTCATGTCAACAAAGAACTGGATCCAGATCGACCAGGGCAAGGCCGTGAAGCAGAGTCAACTGATGGGATTGGACTGGGGACTCTGCTGCTCACCTGTGCCCAGGGCTGGAGGGGCTGCCGGTGGAGGAAAAGTACCAAGGGAAGAAGTGGCGATTTCTCACCCCGTAGGGAGCATGGCGGCTGGTGGTAATGAGTGCATGAGCTGGAATCAGAACCGAACCTGCAGAAAGCTCAGTGCTTATTCACCCCTTCACCATGACAAAGACAACTGTGAAACTTCTGGAAGATACCTGTTAAAACAGATCCTTATAAGTTCAGAAATGTAAAGGGAAGGAGAGCCTTACAAAGAACTGATGGGTTACTAAATAACAGTAATAAACAACCGAAGCTGATTCTTCTGGGCGAGGCTTCCCTGTCGCCATAAATACACACCAATTAGCTTCTCCAGAGAGGCCCAAGATCCACTTGGGATGGCTTTTGGTGTCAAGTGAGGGTGGAGACACATCACAGAGAATAAGGCAATGCATTCCAAGAAACGGTTCAAATTGAAAGCCTTACACTTTGTCTACAATTGTAAACAAAATATTACTTTGTTAATATGCAGGTCCCTGCTGAAGCTGAAACTGTCTCCCTAACAATACATAAAGAAATATTAATTAGAATAAATAAATGCATAAATACACAGCTGAGTCAGAAAAAAAACAGGAAGTCCTTGCATATCAAAAACAAACAGGGAGCTCAAAGCTGCCTCAGAGAACCCTTGGAGTGGGGGCCTGGGCTTGGGGTTAGGTCAGCCTCCATGAGAGACCTGTTCCCTGGCTTTGGGGCCGTCATGAGAATGGGCCTCGCAGACTCCAGATGAAGCGTGGGTGGGAGGTCTGGGGTTGCTGGTGTTCTCCAAGACTCATGGCATATTTTTGTAGACACCAAGTTGCCCGGGGGCTGCCTCCGTTTGAGCCCTGGGCCTCCCCAGACAGCCCACACTGGCTGAAATACTCTCTGAAGCTTAACCAAGCCTCCCTAGCGTCCCTTTCCCCAGTTTCTCCCTTGGCTTCTCCCCTCATCGGAGCCTTCCATCCTGGTTCCGTGCTGGCCAGCCTGGCTGTGGCTCTCCTGACTTTTCCACACACAGACATTTCCCCCAGTGAGACTCGTGCTAGTGTCTGCTTCATCAAGGGCCTGGAAGAACTGTTTCTGCACCATGTGAAGTGAGATGGCTTCTCACTGTGGAGGTGCTTGAGGAACAAAAGAAGACCCCATCTGCTAGACTGGAAAAGCAAGAAGGTAGCTGGTTATCTGCTGGAAGCTTAAAGAAAAATGTTTCAAAAAGATCCTACAATAACAAATACATGGAACCAACCCAAACGCCCATCAATGATAGACTAAATAAAGAAAATGTGGCACACGTACACCATGGAATACTATGCAGTCATAAAAAGAAATGAGATCATGTCCTTTGCAGTGACATGGATGAAGCTGGAAGCCATCATTCTCAGCAAACTAACACAGGAACAGAAAACCAAACATTGCATGTTCTAAATCACAAGTGGGAGTTGAACAATGAGAAAACATGGACACAGAGAGTGGAACATCACACACCAGGGCCTGTTGGGGGGTAGGGGTCAAGGAGAGGGAGGGCAGTAGGACAAATACCTAAGAAAAGAGGGGCCTCTAAGGAGAGTGACAATGAGATAGTCAGGTAGACCTCATTAGCATTAAGGGGGACAGAAAGAAAGGAGTATGATTACCATATTGTACTGCCAGATGATAATGGTCCAGCGAGAATTCTGCACCCAGCAAACTGTTATTAAAGGGTTAGGGTGGGGTAATGAGCAAAAAAAGGATACTAAGATTAATTGACCTTCACTGAAAAACTCACCAAAGGATGCACTTGAGTAAGGAGAAAATTAACCCAAATAAAAGGACCAGATATAAGAAGCAATAGTGAACAAGGAAAGTGGGGAAACTCGATTAATCTAAGCACACCGTGACTGTAGCAACAATAGTAATCAAGATGAATAATTTAGGGGTTAAAAGGAGGTGGAAAAATATTGAAAAGAATAATATGAAAGTTGAGATGTCCTTAGAGAGTTGGAGTAAAGAGTAGAGATATTGATTAACTTTAGACTTTTGTAGGTCAAGTATGCTTGTTGACATTTTAAGGGTAATCACCAAAAGAATATAAATAGAATACATAACTTACATACAAACAGGGGAGAAAAAAGTAATAAAAAAGTGATCAATACAATACAAGATTGAAAAGGAGAAATAAAAAGAGCAAAGAACTGGCATGGAAAGTCATGAACGCAAAATAATATAGTGGAAATAAATCCAACCGTAATACTAATTATATATCAACTGTTCAAAAATAAAGAGTTCTCAGAGTCCATGTTTTTAGAAGTCAGTCATGTAGTATCTAAAAGAAACATGCACAAAACAAAAATAACGTAGACAGATTGGAAGAAAACAAATGGACAAAAGATATACCGAACATATCCATCGGAGTCCCACCCCCAAACTAGGCAGCACACAGAATAATTGAGGAGAGGCTGGGTGTGGTGGCACACACCTGTAATCCCAGCGTTTGGGGAAGCCAAGGCAGGAGGACTGCTTGAACCCAGGAGTTTGAGACCAGCTTGGGCAACATAGTGAGATCCCCGTCTCTACAAATGATAAAAAATTAGCTGGGCATTGGGGTGTGTGCCTGTAGTCCCAAGTGAGACCCCCGTCTCTATAAATAATAAAAAACTAGCTGGGCGTGGTGATGGGAGCCTGTAGTCCCATCTACTCAGGAGGCTGAGTTGGGAGGATCATGTGAGCCTGAGAGGTCAAGGCTGCAGTGAGCCATCGTGGCACCATTGCACTCCAGCCTGGGCAACAGAGCAAGACCCTGTCCCCAAATTAAAAAAAGAATAAGTATGACTGAGGAGAGTTAATGTACAAGCTATTTCCAGAGGGTGGTGCAGCCGCAGGGCAGGTGAACACCAACAGATGCAGCCTCCAGGTGTGAAGGGATGGGAAGCAGGGAACATTCCCTGGAGCCTGGAGAGTGAGTGCCCTGTAAAGTCGGATGTCTTGAGAGGCACAGAGGGAACCCAAACGTGGGAGCAACCTGGTGTGTTTGGGGAGTAGGGTGGGTAGGAGGAGGCAGGCGTCAATCCCTGATCCCTCCAACCTCTTCCTCTTGTCTCCTGTGGGCTCCTCAATGGCCAAAGCCATCTGGAAGCCAGACTACTTGGGAGCTGATGGTATGGCCCACGCAGGTCCCCTCCTGGGGCGAGGATCAGGAAAGAGAGGGTCCTGAAGAGCCAGAAGGAAAAGGAAACACAGACATTCTGACACAAGGGCTGATCCTAACCTCGCTTCCCTCCCACCTCCAATGATCACAAAGCAGTGCTTGATGTTAGCATTGGTTGAATGGACTCTAAGACAAACATATTAAGATTAAGGAATCATTTCACCATGAAAAAGACTGGTATCGTCTCATCAGGGGTACAAAAATCTGAATCTGTGCACACACTTGTCAACGTGGTGTCAAAGAGTACGAAGAAGACGTGGAGAGAACGGCACAAGCAGCTTTTGAATCCGCAGTCGCCGTCGAAGGCTTTAGCAGGCTGCTCTCAGAGACGGATAGGTCAAGCAGATAATCTCGAGTAATGATCTGCAAGACACGAGCAACGTAATGAACAAACGTGGTCTTCCAGTCGAAGAGAAGCCAAGGCCTAGGCTGCAGGGGCCGTCGCGGGCAGCGGGGAGCATCCTGCTGTAAGTTCACACCTGAGAAAGCACCCACAGGCAGGAAACACACCCAGGGACCTCCTCCACAGACCGCTGGACCTGCACTGAACACACTCCCCCAAGTGAACCACAGCAGAGAGGAAGCTGCATCCCAACTTACATATTAAGGCAGCTCTTCCAAAATCCAGACTAGGAGTCCTCCTGGGCGTGTCACGCTGCCCATGTCACAGACTCCCAACTCTGGACAACGCTCAGTGTCATTCTAGCCTATCAAGAGGGTTCCTGACTTGTCTAGTGAACCCTGGTGAACGTCACAGAGGTCAGATGAAAGGATGAAATTCAGACCAGGCAGGAAAGACTTCTGCACAAGCTGCCAAGGAAGCTGAAAGTCGTCCCTGTGGGCTTGGACCTCTCAAGGACATGAGATGCCTAACAACAGTCTCAGGGAAGCTGAGGAGCAGAGATTAGGGCAAGGATCTGGGAGACAGAGAAGCAGGGATGCAGGACGAAGCAAGAAAGTACAGCTCTGCAGGCAAGAATCTTCCAGAAGGTGGAATGCTGTGGGCCACTGCGATCCTCACGTCCCGAGGGCCAGGCTGCCCACTGCCTGCACCCCTGCAGGCTCCCATGGCGAGAGAGGACGTCAATAGCAGGCCCCTCATTTTCTGCAGACCCTTCTGAAGACTATGCCCTGAATCTTAATTCCCGTCTCCCCCTGGGCCCTCACACGTGGCTGAATATTCCTGATGCCGTCTCCAGCTGTGGCCTCTTCTCTGAGGTCACATGCCCATGACCATCTCCTCTGAGACATCACCAATATGCCTTCAGAACCTCCAACCCAAGTCTTTGTTACTCTCTAACCAGCTTCTTTTACATTCTTTCGAGGAAGAACCACCAACATGTGGCTGCTGAAAGGGAAACCCAGGCACTCTTGCTCTTTCACTTCACAGCCTGCACCTGCTGCAGAGGCAGACACTGCGGCCTCCTCGGCCTCCTCTTCTCTGTCCTCCTCTCCAGGCTCTCGCAAGCTCATCTACCTGCCCGGGTGGACCTTGACCCTCTCCTGCCCTCAGGTTCTCCCTTCCCAGGCCCCACCTCCACCCCATCTGTCCCCTGATATAAGGGTCATCTAAACACAGGCACACCTGTCCCCAACATGGCAATTTGAATAGGACACAATTCTGCACAACTGTTGGTCATGCTCACATCTTCAGGGGTGTGGGGAGTTTTGTTGTTGTTGTTTTGTGTATTTGCTTTTTGGTTTTGTTTTGTGTTGTTCACGTTCTCACTTTTAGACGTAGAATAAAATCCAAAGCTACCAGGGAGGCTGCCGTGTCAGTCCATGAGCCCTAAGTCAGTCCAGACCCCTGCAGTTCAAAGCAATGTACGAAAAATTAAAACGCACCGGGAAGCCCAGACACATTTAAATCCACTCCCAATCACTGGTACTTTATTCTGGAAAGCAAAATAGGCAAATGAAGAGCACAGCGCTGAGACTAACACCAGGCTCTTCGTTCCTAGATGTACTCACTGCTTGTACAGAGGCATTAAAATCAGTGGGTCAGCATCGGGATACACGTGCCGCTGCTGCACTCTCCATTACCACATTTAGTGCCTGAATGTTTGTAATCGTCCCGAGGCAGTGCCAGGTCTTGCAAGAAGTGACCTCAGAGGGAACAGATGTTGGATAAGAATATCTCAACCCCATTTTGCGAGCATCACATCTCTGAGCCTTTTCCAGACAATTCTTTCACCCTAATAGTCCTCCTTCCCTGTTAGAATTACGAGGCAAATGTTTGAAGCATTTTAGAGAAATGTTTTCAAGATAAGCACTTATAATTAAACAGTTATGATAGTACCAAATCATTCCTAACTATTCTAACAATGCAGTAATACACAGGGGTGAGAATGTGCTTTTGGAGTCAGAAAATCTTAGCTCATGTCCCAGTTCTCCAACAACTCACTGTGCAATCTGCACAGATCATACATTCTCTCTAAGTGCATAGTATTGCTTTGTTTTATTTACAATAGGGATAAAAGACATACCCATCTCATGGTAGTTGCATGTATATAAAGGGATAATAATATGAAATACTTAGTACAGTGCTGAAGTATTAGAGGGATTCAGCAGGGAGCTACTGTTCTTACAGATTTATTAACTCTGTTCATTAAAGCAAGTTTTCTAAAATAATTCTGCTACTCAAACTCTCAATAATTATGACTGTTTCTCCATGAACAATGCAGGTGAAGACATTAGCTCCTAGTCCATCAATCCCATGTAGTCCTGCTTTTATTAGAGAAATACATTTTTGTTGAATAATCATTTAACGAGTATGTGAAAAAAAAGCCACAGTGGGAATTGGGGTTTGATTTGTTTGTTTTGCTTTGCTTTTAGCATGAAGACATTTTCCACTTCTGTCTAATAATGTTTATTCAACCCTTTGAGCAGCCTGTCATTGTTACAAATGAACATACATTTCCCTTACTTTGAGCAGCCTAGAATGAGCAATGCCATAAAAATACAAGAACCTAGGACACGCATGCTGAGAAAAGAATGTTGATGAACACATTAGGTAGTACATAACCTCAGAACATAGGATGCCTCTGGTCCTAACTTTCCACTTCCTCAATGCCTTCCAACTCACCCATTCCTTCACTCCCTCACTCTCAGACCATTACTAAGCACCTCCCATGCTTCAGATGCTAGGTTCAGACATGGAGGTCTTATTGGTAGCACCGAACCCACCTATATGCAGTCAATGTTTGAGAATGTAACAGGCAGTCAGAACCACAGAGGAAAGTATGAGGACTGTGGCCCAAAGTGTCCCAATGTTCAAAGGAAGCTGGAAGGAAAAGGTGTTTGAGATTCGGAGACACTGGGAATGGAAAGCCTGGGTGTGAGGGCAGGTACCCGCTTTGGGAGTGTTTTAGAGAATGAATATGTGAATGTACCCTGTCCCTTTTCTGCCATGATTTCAGAGGCATTTACGAAAGGAAGTGAGGAAATGTAACAGGCTCAAGCACCTTGATATCAATTCAATTCATCTCTGTGCCCCTGAACCTGAGGCCTGGGGCTTTCTCAGCATCCTGCCCTAAAATCAGGAATGAGAGATGAAACATCACTACAGCTCCCACAGATGGTAACAGAAAAATAAGGGCATAGTATAAGCAGCTTCACGTCAATAAATTCGAAAACTTAGGTGAAGTGGACAAAGTCCTTAAATGACACAAACTACCAAATGTCACTGAGGAAGAAAGAGTTGATGTGCATAGCTCTGTTTCTGTTGAAGACATTGAAACCATACTTTGAAACCTTCTCACAAAGAAATTTGCCAGCCCCAGTAGCTTTAGTGGTGAGTTCTATCAAACATTTAAAGAAGTGATGGTACCAATTCTAAAGAAACTCTTAAAAACTGGAAAATGGAGGAACATGTAACACCTCGTTCTATGAAACCAACATACTGATAACAAAACCAGGCACAGACTTTACAAGAAAACTACAGATCATAAATATATTAATAATGATAAAATTTCTTATAAAAATGTTCGTTAATCAAATCCGGCAATTAAAAAAAGATAATATATTATGACCAAGTTTGACGCATTCCAGGAATGCAAAATTGGTTTAACATTTGAAAGTCAACAAATATATTTAACCAATGTGGCTAAAATAGTTAAAAGTTACAGAATCCGATGAATAGATGCAGAAAGCATTTGGTAAAATCTGATACCTCTTCATGACAACAACTCTCAGACAACTAGAAATAGAGAGAAAAAAACATAGAGGTTGGAAGGGAAGAAGAACCATCTCTTCAGCTTTAGTGACTTGGTCATGTGTGTCAAAAATGTGAAGCAGTCTACACAAAAAGCGCTGAAACTAAGAAAAGTTTACTGGGTGGAGGAGAGTATACCAAAACCTATTGTGTTTTTATATGCAAGCTACAATTATTTAGAAACGAATTTTAATGCCATTTACAATAGCATCAAAATACACAAAACATTTGATGATAAATTTAACAAAATACATTAAAAATATTAAAAGGAAAGTGCAATGGATCTATCATATCCAACTCAATTTTGAGGAAAAAATAATGAAGGATATCAATATTACTTAAGATTTATGTAAAGTTACAGTAATCAAGAAAGTGTGATATTACCATAAGGAGAGACATGAAAATAATAGAACCTATTAGAGAACCCAGGAATAAACTTACATATAGGCAGTCAATTGAATTTCCACAAAGATGTCAAGGCAATTCAATGGGGAAACGAATTGTGCTGAAATAATTAGATATTCATATGTGAAATTAAAAAACCAAAGGAGATGTGTACCCTTACTTTACACCATATAGAAAAATTAACTCAAATATTTCATAGACCTAAACATAAGAGCAAAAACTCTAAAACTTCTGTAAAGGACTTCTGAAAAGTCCTTGTGACCTTGGACGGGTCAGAGTTATTAGATACCAAAAGTCTGAGCTCTACCATTTCTAAAATAAATACATAAATCGGACTTTTAAAGTGTTTAAAATGTGCTGTTTCAAAGACATTTTTAGGAAAAATGAAAATGAGGCTTCAGACTGGGAAAAATAAAACTCATATTGTCATTTTAAAAAATCTTGTGTCTGCAAATATAAAGTACTTTTACAACTTGACAATGAGACGTAGAACAAGACAACCTAATAAGAATACAGTGGGAACAACATTTGAGGAAATGTGAAACAAAAGAGATATATATGGTACATAAGTGCAATAAATAACCAGTGATTCATGTTCAACCTCATTAATCACCAGTTCATTAGAAATGAAATTAGTTATTTTAAGATCTGATAATAACACCAAGCATTGATGAAGCTGTGGCCATTGAAACTTCCATGCATTGTTTGCGGGAAAGCAAAATAGTAGTACAGCCACCTTGAAAAACAGCTGGCATTTTCTTATAAAGTTAAACGTACACTTAACATGAGTCAAACATCCCACTCCTAAGCAGTTGCCTACGGAAAATGAAAACACGTCTGCACAAACTGTAACCGAATATGCACAGCTGCTTTATTCTTAATAGATGAAAATTGGAAACAGCCCAAATGTTCATCATCTGATGGGTGCAAAGTCAGCTGGTGGCCCAGGCACACGATGGAATACTACTCAGCACTAAACAAGGCAGACCACTGATGTGCCCACCATGGGCAGATAGATCCCCAAGCACAGGACCACGTGAAAGTCACCAGGAAGAAGCACACCAGCTGTGGGAGCAGTTCCATTCACCTAAAATTCTAGAAAATGCAAACTTAAGTAAGTCACAGGAGCAGGTCAGTGATTGCCAGAGGTGGGAGGATGGATGGACCAACATGAGGGACAAGGTGCCTTTTCTGTTGGGTAAATGCACTAAGTCTTTATCATGGTGACTGTCACCTGCTATACACATATGCAGGTCACATGGTATACATATGCATGTCACACGGTATACATATGCATGTCACATGGTATACATATGCATGTCATATGGTACACACATGCATGTCACATGGTAACATATGCATGTCACATGTATACATATGCAGGTCACACGGTATGCACATGCATGTCACAAGGTATACATATGCATGTCACACGGCATATACATGCATGTCACATGGTATATGCATATGCAGGTCACACAGTAAACACATGCATGTCACACGGTATACACATATGCATGTCACATGGCATACGCATATGCATGTCACGTGGCATACGCATATGCATGTCACACAGTGCACACATATGCATGTCACGTGGTATACATTCATCAAAATTCATCAGCTCTGCACTTAAGGTGGGTGAATTGGACTACATATAAACCATACCTGAGTAAATATGTTATTTTGAGAAGTCACTCTAGTGGTCATATGAGGAAGGAATTAGAAAGATGGCCCAGGGTAAAAAGGATGCCAGAAACAAGGCTCCTGTGGAATCCCAGGATGAACATGGTAACAGCAATAAGTGGTGGGGGTGGGAGGGTGGAAGGGAAAGACGCTGGTAACGTGAACTCAAAGTCAGTTTTCCCTTTAAGAAATTGAATACTTCTGGGGAAAATTCCATTACAAACAGAAATGTTTAATAGTGACGTATGTTTTGTATTGAAAACATGATACATTGCATGCCAAACCAAAACGCCGCCAAAATGCCCCTAACAATATCCTTTTGTTTTCCTCTAAGAGAAGTCACAACTTTTTTATGATGTGGTTCACACCCTTGGCCCGATCTCTGCACAGGCAAAACCAGGCAGGACCCCTGAGCATGATCCCTGCTGTGTCCTGTCTCCGTCCTTCCTGCTAGAAGCCTCCCGAGGGGTCCAGCTTCATGTGAGCTTACGAAACTGTCCCCTCACCCAGCAGGAAGCCTTTCCAACCACATCCCCTCCGAGGGGGGCAGGGGTCCGCTCTGTGCGCTTTGCCTCCTGGGCAATTCTAGCTGCACATTAACTGCTAAATTCCAAGAGAAAATGAGACTCACTGAAATTTCAGATTGTTAAAAAGTTCTCTGCTTAAATGAAGTTAACCCTTCAACAGTCAGGACGTGCTTTTTTTATTTGCACCCTCACTGACTATGAGTTCCATGGGAAGAGTAAAGTATGCTCATCAACTAACTCTCCAAAGAATGTGTGCGCTTGTGGATGGGAACTCGGAATCCACTCAGCTGCAGAGGCTTCTCACGTAGGAATCCATGTTCTTCCCACTGTTTGGCTCTCATCCACTTACTCTTCAATACTCTAGACATTTTCCAATATACATTTGTGCACATGTCTCAGTGATTTTTATCTCTTTTTGCAACACTAAGCATTGATTTTTCTTCTCTGTGATTAAGTTATTCCAGATAGTCAGTAGATTGTAGAGGGAGAAGACATTTTATTAGTTGATAATTTCCTTACAAAGCTATTTGACTCATGGCTGAATCATACGTTTTTATGGGCTACTAGGCCATTGAATCAAAGGCAGAAGAACTGAAGCACATTTCTGCTTCTGGAAAGTTTGAAATGGCCCTAATATTTTACCAAGGAAGAAGCTTCGACCATTTCAAATATTTCAGTGCCACCTTTCCTTATGAGCTTTCATTCAGCTGAAAATTCAGTGGACTATAAAATATTCACATCAATTATCACCAAAATAACCTGGAAGGGAAAATATTAGCTAACACATTTATAGGGGCTTGAATATATTTTTGGCTGCAATGTGTATTGCCTGCTCTTAAATCAGAATATCACCACGCAAAAAAGAATTTAGCAATAAAACATCAAAGAAAATGAGAGTTTGGTGATGCAAAAAATTATCTCTTTTTCTTATCCAGGTCCTTTACCTGAAGGAATAACCAAGAATCTCTGTCATACCCTGCTTCTCATAGGATCATGGAATCACAGCTGTCTTGGTTTTCTTCGCTCTTTCCCTGTGGTGTTGCCTTCCCCCAAATTCATCGTGTCCCCCTAATATTTCTATGTTGATGTCCTCAACTCCACAAGTACAGAACAGGATTGTATTTCAAGATAGAGTCTTTAAAGGGGTAATGAAGGTAAAGTGTATTTTGAAATAGAGTAAACTGGAGACTGTATTTCAAGACAGAGTCTTGGCAGAGGTAATTAAGGTAAAGGGAGGTCATATCAGTGGGCCCTATTTAACACGACTGTGTTCTAACAGGAAGAGGAGATGAGGACGTGGACACACAGAGGAAAGACCGTGTGAGGACATGGGGAAGAGACAGCCGTCTACAAGCCATGGAGAGAGAACTCAGGAGAACCCACAAGCCACGGAGAGAGGCCTCAGGAGAACCCACAAGCCACGGAGAGAGGCCTCAGGAGAACCCACAAGCCACGGAGAGAGGCCTCAGGAGAACCCAAGCCTGCAGAGGCCTCCAGACTTGTGAGAATGTAGCTCCTGTTGTTTAAGCTCCTGGTCTGTGGGGTTGTGTTACGGCAGCCCCAGCAGACAGTCACAGGGCAATGCGTCTGGCCCTGGAGCCTTGGCCTCTCTGGGTAGTGAAATGCAGTTTTGGAGTTAGCAGGTTCTCATGTCTGTATTGTTGTGACTCTGAGACACGGGGTCCTCTTGCCTAAAGCTAAACCAGTGCCCGTGGGCTGACTCCAGCCCTGCCAGACAGAAGCTGTAAATGGGTTCCAGCTCTGACGATGTCGACCTCAAGCCCTCTGGCCACAGGGTAAGCCGACTCGCTCAAAAGTGGCTCCAGTCATGTTTGAGAATCCCAGGTTGTGAATGTGGGTCTGCCTTGTCCCTGTGCCCCTGCTGTGGCCGCCGTGTACCAGCATGCAGACCCAAATCCACTTCCAGAAGCCACACCCCCACCCCGCCCTTCACCACTGCCCAGAAAGAGCTTGGCGGACTCCTGGGAAGCTGGTGCAGTGAAGCAGCCTGGGGGTCCTCTGCCAGCCCCGTGTGACCTGGGCCAGCACCAAGCTCCCCCAGCACCCCGGATTCTCACGGGAAGAAACCTCTCCACTCCCTGCCTTCAGCTCGCTGTGTCCTGCCAGCAGTCCTCCAGTTTCTCAGACACAATGGAGCCACAACCCACATTTAGAAGTTTAAAGAGATGTCTGCAGGCACTGCAGTCACACCATCGCCCTTGAGTGGCCTCTGCTGATGCGGAGGGTCTCCACCTTCTTGGTCTGATTCTGACTGAGGAGCTGCGTGCCTGCCCAGGCCAGGGTTGGGGTTCTCCAGGCATCTGGGGCAGGAGGAGAGCAGCCGTGCTGAACTCAGGGGCTGGGGTGGAAGCTGGGCTGGTGGTGACTGCATCAATGGGGAGCAGGAAAGCTCGTGCGGGAAGAGGGGGGCTGCCTCATTGCAGTCCCGCCTGATAGCCACTTGTCATGTGGCCACTGATCAACCCTCGTAAACAAGAATTCTCAACTCCCTTGAGCGTGTGTCTGTTGCCGTCTGCCCCTTGATTTCTGAGCAGAACTGTGGTCCACTCGTGGAAGTAGGGGCTGAGTTGTGAACAGCATTGGCCAGCTTCATCAGTGTCGCTCCATGCTCTAGCAGCTAAGCTAGCCACTAAGAGTGACCAGCGCAGAGTGGAAGCTGGACAAGAAATCTGCCTCCTGGAGGCTGAGCAGAGAAAGTGTCTTTAAAGCCATGGGTACAGAAGCTGCAGTGCCAGCT
Source organism: Piliocolobus tephrosceles (assembly GCF_002776525.5). Taxonomy (NCBI): domain Eukaryota; kingdom Metazoa; phylum Chordata; class Mammalia; order Primates; family Cercopithecidae; genus Piliocolobus; species Piliocolobus tephrosceles. The sequence continues at coordinate 2,204,876 of NC_045437.1, forward strand.
CTCAGCCCAGCACGGGTGGGCACTTGAGGGCCCAGATCTTCTAAAAATGCTTGAGGGCACAAACGACGGCTCCTTCATTTTCTTCTCTGAATTTTACGCTATTTCTCCAAACGTTACATGTTCCATTTGGTCCAGGTGTCTCCATCCTTTTACCCCAATCCTAACCCCCAGAAAATAGAGTAGGCTTCTAATAGGGTAGGTGACTTCTTCACCACCCTCCGCCCACAGACTTGAAGGCAGTCCAAGATCCAAACCCAACGCAATGGAATGTGGCCATTCTCACTGCATATGTCACGTAACCTTTGTATGAGACACAGCTATTTAAAATGTTATCATCTGTCTATACAAATTATACAAGATGGGTAGCTCGACAACATAGATGAAAGTGAAACAAATCGACTTCAAGCTCCTTTAAGCTCTTTCGGAAACTCTATGTGGCAATTATCATCATAACGCTTAGCATCTTCAAAGCCTCTTTAAACATTAGCAAATTAATCTCCACCACAGTGAAGCGAGGTAGGTGCTCTATTATCACCTGTGATTTACCCGCAGGAAAACTAAGGAAAAGTGGCTATATGAATGCCCTGGAAACCACACGTATGCACACGTGTGCACACACACACACACAGACACACATACACACACACGCACAGTGGAGTCGGAACCTCAGGCATCCAAGCGGTACCTGTCCTTGGGGAAGGGGCGCCCAGCCCCATCAGTGGCTCGATTATTTTAATGTGCTTTTCTTTCTTTCTAAGCTGCGCACCTGGGTCACCTGACTCCACCCTCCACCCTTCTCCCTGGCAGGTCAAGCTCACAGCAGGCTCCTAACTGGGTGTCTGCACTCCTCGCTCCCAGGGGACTCTCGGTGACTTTGCATATGCAAGTCTTCTCAGATCTGGTGCCATAATTATCTTTTGAACCAGCAAACAACCACCCATCTCCTTTTTCCTGTGAGCACTGGTCTAATATTGTGTCTTGTCCTCGGGCTGTTGGATGCCTGTGCCCTGTGTGCCTGACCCTCCCCTACATGCAGAAGGCCCACCGGAATCTTGGGTGGGCAATCTCCAAGGATCAGCTATGGGGCTGCCGGAAGTGAGGTTTTAGATTCAGTAGATGGCACTCTTCCCTCTGAATCAGCCGGCATCAGTGTGACTCTGCACAGGAACACCTGAGAAAGGGGAGATAACCTTGTTACACTCTGAATTTACAGTAAATAGTGGAAATTTTGAAAGTGTGTCCTCTTATGGTGGAAATTAGAAGCTCTTTGCAAGCTCCCTAAAGGGGCCTGCCCTATATTCTTTGACTAACAACTTTGGAGAAATATGCAAAAGTACTGAAAGAAGTGGAAATGGTTTGGACTATGAAGTAGTTCTAGCAAAAGACCTTCCAGAAGGTTCTTTAAAGTGGCCCGGTCATCAGCACCAATGTCATTAGCTTACTTCAGTTCACACATATCTCCTCTCCCATCAGCCATGTTTCGGATAGACGCTTCCCTGTAGATATGTCTGTCTATTATCAGGTAATGCTATCTGTCCTGTGTACTACTCATTATTTTTGTCTCATTACCAGACAGAAAATCATTATGACAAAAATAATCAATGGTATAAGATATAAACTAGATAAACAGCCAACTTATTAAGTAGCTTTGACATCTTTGCCATCTGTTTGTTTTTCTGATTTTGTACTTCTTGAAGTCTCAAGCTGCAAGAATAAGACAAATTAAAACTTCAACAAGGCCTCCTGCCATGAGGAGGCACAAAACTGAAAACCACCCCAATTCCCTCAGGAAGCAGTACTCACCGTGAAGCTGCTGCTGGACTTCCTCCTGTGTTTTTAGTGAGGATTCCCGTGGATGCAATGAGAGAAATCAAATTTGATTTGGCTGAAAGCAATAGGTGACTTAACCAAAGCAAACCTTGGAGTCCCTCAGAGTTCAGAATGGACACCATTCAGGGGTGACCTGGAGCCAGAAGCTGCGTGCTGTCAGGACTTCCTCCCTCACCTGAGTGTCTGCAGATCTCTCTGTAGCGCATGTTGGAGAGGATGCCTGCTGCTCACAGAGCCCAAACTCAGAGCTCCTGCTTTCCAGAGAACAGCCTCTCTGACTTCCATTGTCAACTCCCAGAGAAGGCTCTCCAGGGTCCAGCTGGGGTCATGTGACACACCAGAGGGCCAGTCATCTCTGCTGGGGCTTAGGACACACAGTGCCTCCCAAGCTACTAGACAGAAAGGTTCAGCTCCCAGAGGAAGCAGGGGTGTGTGTGTGTGTGTGTGTGTGTGTGTGTGTGTGTGTGTGTAAGATGGGGAGGCATTGAAAAAAGCAGAGAGAGAGGAATATGGGAATGGAAATAAATTGGCAGCATTACAGAGTTTATTTTTGGAATTACATAAAGAAATTGTCTTTTTAATAAAAGTGACATCTTAGAACAGTGCTTAAATCTCCATCACATTTCTTAAACTACTATTTGTTACATTTAGTAATTCCTAGATTTAATACATTTAATGATGATGCATGCTTGAATTATTTCCATATTTTTCTAAAAATCTGATGGAGTTGCCAGGAATGGCATAGTTCTTCTTTCTTTTTCTCTCTTTCTGTCTTTCTCCCTTCCTTCCTTCCTTCCTTCTCTCTCTCCTTCCCTCCATCCCTCCATTCATCTCCCTTCCTTCCTTCCTTCCTTCCTTCCTTCCTTCCTTCCTTCCTTTCTTTCTTTCTTTCTTTCTTTCTTTCTTTCTTTCTTTCTTTCTTTCTTTCTTTCTTTCTTTCTTTCTTTCTCTTTCCTTCCTTCCCTCCTTCCCTCTTTCCCTCCCTTCCTTCTTCCCTCCCTCCTTCCCTCTCCCTCCTTCCTTTTATTCTTTTGTTTGTTCTTTCTTCTCTCTCTCTCTCTTTATTTCTTTCATCTTTTTTTTGACAGTGTCTTGCTCTGTCACCCAGGCTAGATTGCAGTGGTGTGATCTCAGCTCACTGCAATCCACCTCCCCTGTTCAAGCGATTCTCCTGCCTCAGCCCCCCATGTAGCTGGGATTACAGGCACCTGCCACCAGGCCCGACTAATTTTTTTTGTGTTTTAGTGGAGAAAGTGTTTCAACATGTTGGCCAAGCTGGTCTCAAACTCCTCCTCACCAGAGTTGGTTTTCATGACATTCCCTCAGCGGTCAGTAAATGGAATTTGGGCAAGAGGAACATGGGTCCCAGGGTGGCTTCCAGAGGTGCTGATCTGTCTCCTGGCCAGGCATGACTCTCACCTTTCCCCAGAATAGTGTGGAGAAATGTGGAAGGTCCCCTGCAAAAGCTCTGGAAATGAGGGTCGAAGGGGACAGCGAGGTCTCCTCTTGCCTCTCCTCTAAGCTGAGCTGCACATTCTCTTGGGCCTTCCTTCCAGGAGGAAGGAAGAAGAAGAAGCTGGTGAAGGAGAAGGGTAACTCCCGTGGGATGGCTGGGAGCACTGGTCCCAGGAGAGGGCCTGGAGATGCGTGTGTGCTTCCTCCGTCTCTCTTTCTCTCTCTGTCTTCCTCTGTAACTCTCTCTGTCTCTCTTTGTCTCTCTGTTTCTCCGTATCGCTCTGTTTCTCTCTGTCCCTCTCTCTCTCCCTCTGTTTCTGTCTCCCTCTGTCTCTCTCTGTCTCTATGTATCTCTCTGTCTCTGTCTCTCTCTGTGTCTCTCTCTGTCTCTCTCACATTTTTTAGCCTTTGTTTTGCGCCCTGCCTGGCACGGTGCTCTTGTCCCCCCAAGCGCTGCCACAGGCATGCGTGTGCATGACAGCGTTTGGGCCTGTTTCCTTCTTTTGAAGCCCTTCCTGGCTCTGATGTGCTAGAGAGTCATTGTGCTCTTGCACATGCCCCTGCTGTGGGCGTCCAGGTCTCCATGAGTCCAGGACAGCTGCTGAACAGGGCTCTGCCCACAGTCCCTGGGCAGGGGCACACTTGTCTCTAGTACTGAAGTCCAGAAGAGGAGCTACTGGGCACAGAGCTGCACAGGTGGAAACTGGGAGGATCCCAGCAGTGGAGCATGAAGAGCTGGATCAGCATAGGCACCCACTGATGCCACCTGGCTGTGTAATTACCACTGAGCCCTCCCCAACAGGGACGTAATCGGATTTGGAAACCTTTATTTATATTGGTCTTGGTCCAACCCTTTCCTATTTCTTCTGGGCCTGGGACCTGTTCCCCGAGGCTGTCTTTGCCCACACACTGTTTTTCAACTCTCTCTTCTCTGCTGGCTTATTTCTTTCAGCATCTACACACGCTCATCTATTTTACTTGTCTCTCCTACATGTGGGAAGTAAACTCGCAAATACACACGCACTCATGCCCACACTCATGCACACACTCATTTACACCCGTTCATGCATGCCTACACTCATGCACACACACACAGGCTCATGCACACATGCACACACACTGATGCCCACATTCATGCACACACGTACACACATGCACACACTAATTTACACATGTGCATGCATGCCCACACTCATGCACACACACACACATGCATGCACTGCCTTTTGCCTGTGTGAAATGTTTTTCTTCTCTGTGAACTGCTTGTTCCTGAACATTCCATCTTCATGCAGGGTCCCCATCCCTGCCGACAAGCTGATGTGTTTTACAAAGGTCACCCCTGACTTCCTGATTGCAGAAGCTAATGGGAATTTTGGAAAATTCCACTTCCATTGTCAATTTTTATCACTTACTGTGGAAACTATTGCAGTTCTCTCTGTCTTTCTATTCTGTGACTCCACCTGCTCCTGTTCCACCTTCTCTCTCCTCTCCTGGCCCTTCTCAAACTCTTCACAGTTGGGTTTCTCTGTGGAGACGGCACCCTGCTGTTTCCTCAGGGGCTCCCATGGCTGCTGTGGCCTCTTCTTCCACCTGCACAGTCCTGCATTGTCACTGCCCAGCATCCCGCAGCAGCCTGGTGGTATGAGGCCTCCCTCCAATGTCCCCTCCACCTGTAGTGCTGCCTTGTCCTACCCACCGCCTGGTGGATGCCAGGGTCCATCTCTCCCATCCTGTCTTCCAGACTCTCCATCTAGACTGGCTACTTTGGGGAACCTTGTCTTGTCTCCCCTAACTGACTTTCTTTCTCCCTCCAGTGCCTTCTCAGCCAGAAGGAGTTCCCCAGTCTCAGCTCAGCTAATGTCCTTCATGCCTCCACTGAAATGCCCTTGGTCTCCTCCCCAGGCATTTTCCATGACACGCCTGGACCGGCTGCTTCTCTGGGTGAGTTTCTTCACGCAGGGCTCTGCACGTTCATTCTGACATCTCACTTGCCAATGTGAATGGGCTGTCCCCATTCATTATTTGTTGAATGAGGGAATAAATAAAAAACTTGGTCAATTGATGAATCAAAAGATTCAGGCAGAGAGAGAGAGTGGAGATCCATTTCTAAGGGAGATAAGCAGGAGAAGGTGAAAGCCAGTGCAAAGAGTCGATTTAAGGAAGAGATTCAGAACAAGCTGCCCTAAGCGATCAAAGATTGCAGAAACATTATGTAAATGCAATTCACTGGCTTAAAACATGGAAGTTGTGTTCATTTTCTATTGCTGCAGTAACAAATCACCATACACTTAGTGACTGAGAGCAGCAGACATTTGTCACTCTACAGTAGACTGGGTCTTCTGATCCAGGAATCCTGGGATTCCTCCCTGAGCCTATCCCTGGGCCGTTATCCAAGTGAGACATTGATTTTGTCTCCTGGACATGGACTGGCACCTCTTCAGAGAAAGAGGCGAGGGGAGGGGTAGGTTCTCTTATTTACTTTTACAGAGGAGAAAGCTTGAGGTTGAAAGATTAGGTGGTTTGTCCAAGGGTTTGCTTTATCTTGGACCCAGAATAGTGTCTGATGTACATGAAGTGTACACTGTGATGGATGGATGGTTGAATATATGGGTAGAGGGTTGGGTGGATGGATAGGTGGAAGGATGAGCGGATGGACAGATAGATAGATGAACAGGTAGATGAGTGGATGGATGGATGGGTGGTTGGGTGGATGGGTGGATGGATGATTAAGTGGATGGATGAATAAGTGGTTGGGTGGATGGGTGGTTGGGTAGACAGGTGCATGGATGATTGGGTGGGTGGATGGATGGATAGATGGACAGACAGACAGGTGAATGGGTGAATGTGTGTATGTATGTATGTATGGGTGGATGTATGTATGAATGTATAGGTGGATGGGTGGTGGGTGTATAGAAGTTTGGGTGGATGGATGGGTTGATGGGTGGATAGATATTTGGATGGATGGGTAGATGGATGGGTATATGGGTGGATGGGTGGATGGATGGAGGGATGGATGGATGGATGGATAGATGGATGGATAAATATATGGATGGATGGTTGGGTGAACAGATAAACGGATGAGTGAGTGGATCTACAGATGGATAGATGAACAGGTGGGTGAATGTGTGGATGGATAGATGGATGGATGGATGAGTGGTTGAGTGGATGGATGGATGGGTGGATGGGTGGATAGATAATTGGGTACATGGGTGAATGGGTGGATGGGTGGATGAACGGATGGATGAATAGATGGATGGATGGATGGATGGATGGATGGATGGATGGATGAATAGATGGATGGATGGTTGGATGGATGGATGGATGGATGGATGGATGGATGGATGGTTTGGGTGGATGGATGGTTGGGTGGATGGGTGAATGGATAGGTGGTTGGGTGTATGGATGCATGAACAGATGGATTGTTGAGTGGATGGATGATTGAGTGGATGGATGGATGGATGGATGGATGGATGGATGTTTGGGTGGATGGGTGGATGGATGAGTGTATGGGTGTATGTATGTATGTATGGATGGATGGATGGATGAGTGTATGGGTGGATGGATAGATGGATGGATGGATGGATGGATGGATGGATGGATAGACAGATGGATAGGTGGGTGGATAGATGGGTGAATGGGTGGGTAGGTAGATGGAGAGACAGATGGGTAAATGGGTGGATGGATGGATGGATGGATGAGTGGTTGGGTAGACAGGTGAATGTGTGGATAGATGGGTGGGTGAAGAGATGGATAGATGAACAGATTGGTGGATGAGTGGATGCATAGACAGGTGGATGGGTGGGTGACTAGGTGGTGGGGTGAATGGATGGTTGGGTGGATGGGCGGATATATTGGTGGGCGGATGGATAGGTGAATGGGCAGATGGATAGACGACTGCATGGATGGATGGATGGATGGATGGATGGATGGATGGATGGATGGGTTGATAGATGAGTGGATGGATGATTGGGTGGGTGGATGGGTGGGTGAATCGATGGGTGAATGGGAGGTTGTGTGGATGGTTGCATGAACCAATGTATAGGTGGGTAGATGAGTGGATGGATGGATGGATGGATGAGTGGTTAGGTGGATTGGTAGATAGATGGATGGGTGGATGAATGGCTGAAGTATTCTTAGTATAAACTTAAAGTAACCCTAGATGTCCTGGTTTTCCATTTCATACCACACCTCCTCATGGGTCCTAGAGCAAACTCAGGACTGGCCAGCACCCCTGTGCTACTTTACTGAACAGGCGCTGGTTCTGGGTGCTGGAGATACAGCTGGGAACCACAGTGTTTTCCCTCTGGGATCTTGTATTTTTGTCTCCTCTCAGTTCTTTCTACTCTAGGCTCTCCTTCTCCCCATGCACTGCCTTAAAGTGGAAATCACTTGTTGGCTCATGCACAACTCTGGTTTGAAGGAGTCTCTATCTGGGAACAGATATGGCCCAGCAGAAATACCCTGGGCAGCCAGGGTGAGCCAGCATCTCAAGGGCAAGGACCTTGTTCTCCTTTACTGGAGGAGACCCCACATGTCACTCCAGTCCTCCTGGGGTTCTCCTGGGAGTCTGTGTTGGGGAAAACACAGAAGCCCTGTGTGGGTTGCTGGAAAGTAGCCTCTGTGCCTATTCCCAGTCTCTGCACAACATTTAACTTTCTTCCCAGTTGGTGGTTAGAGTCATCAGAGCCATTTGGCAAATTGTGTCTCCCACGTAGGGATGTAGGACCCACTTGGAGCAGTGGCCAGGAGCACATCCTGTGGACTCAGGTGGGGTCCTGGGTCTGTTAGCCATGCAGCATTGAGCAAGGAGCCTCAGTTTGCTCACCTGCAGATAGAGGAAGAGGTGCCCATGCATGGTTACTGTGAGAGCGGAAGGAGACATGGATGAAGTCTTGTTATTTCCTCTCCTTTCACTTCAGGTCACATGTGTACTTTTACTTTTGCTATTTGGGGATTGGAGGAAGAGAGATAACACGTGCATGCCTGAGTGAATATAGGTGTGTTCCCTTGTGTGTAAGGTGAGGGTCAGGGCATGATGCCTGGACATGGGAACCCATCACAGTCATGCACTGGTGGTGAAGGGTGGAGGCTTCAGAGTTAAGGCCTGGGCTGCGGGTGTGCTTCCTGCTCTCGCTGCTGCCTGTCCCTGCCTCTGCTTTCTTCACCTTCTGAGAACAAACCCAGGCGAAGTGACGGCTGGAGTAAATGCTCCAGTTAATCCTGAGTGAACTGGGCCTTAGCATGTCCTCCGTGTGAACTTCCTCAAGGAGCCCTCTCCACCCACACACTCAGGAAAGGTGAATTTCTGTCGTGCCTGCACCCCCATCATTCAGGATCTGGCGTCACCCCCGCTGGTCCCCTGTGCCTCCTATGTGTGCCACTCTGGGCCATCTCTATCCTTTCAGGGGCTGCTGGAGGGAGTGATAGTCTCTGCTCGTGTGGTGAAGAACTTCAGAAGCAGAAACCCGACTCCAGCCCTGCAGAAGCAGAGAGGAAGTTTGGGGCAATCTGGCCTTGACACCCCCTGAGATGTAGGGCTCTTGTCTGGGCCACAGAGGACCCCTAAAGAAGAACACGCGGCAGCCATCCCAAAAGGAGGAATCAGGATTGCCTGCTGAGCACAGCGTGGATTTCTCCTCCTTGTCAGCACCCATCCTCCCAAGGGCAGAATTCTCAGGTGGCCCCAGTGCCCCAGGCTTTGTGCAGCTGCAGCCTTTGGAGGGTGGTGGAAGCCGTGTCTGTGACTCAGTGCCATCCTCACGATTGTACTGGGCCACCTGGAAAGGAAAGGCCCTGGGTGGGCCTGGCCTCATCAGGCGAGTTCTCACAAAGCAGAGTTTTCCCCAGCCAGTGTATGAAAAGGAAGGAAGATAGACTAGGTAGGGCTGGTCTGACAGCAAGCACCTGCCCTATGGGCCACCTGTGGGGGCCACAGGGAGGGGGTCTGAGAAGAGTTCTAGGACCTAATTGTGGTTCCCAGGAGAAGGATGGCAAGAAAATGGGGACTTCAGTCCCACGACTCTAAAGAAGTGAACCTGTCAACAGCCAGTGAGCCTGAAAGAGCACCCCTGCCACAGCTGTGAGCAGCACCCCTGGCTGACACCTTGATCTAAACCCACAGAGAAGCTGAGCAGAAAATCGAGCCATGCTGTGCCCAGACTTCTGACCCACCGAATAGCCAGGTTATGAACGCACGCTGTTTGAACCTGCTGTTTTTTTATCACATATTACTCAGCCATAGTTGATATTCTGGCTCCGGTTGTAGCCGGAATCCTAGAGATATCCCAAGGAACCTGGATTTAAGTATTTTGCAGATGGGTGGGGTAATCCACCTAGTATTCTTTAACCTATGGCAGAGGAAGATTGGTCTTTTGGAAGTCTAATAATCCAAAATAATCAGCACACTATTCCATTTAGTGTTTTCTTTTGGTGACTTGTTTTAAAACATAATAAAAATCCTAAAAGGATTAATGAGTTAATATGAGATTTTTTGTTTTAAGATATCCAATAAGATGACACAAATATAATTAGCATTAGATGATACTATGATTGCCTGTAAGGCTTAGAATTACCTGTGTTTTAGCATTTTGAACACTGGACTTGCTGGATACAATTCTGAAGGTATGTGTTACAACTAAATTCTCTAAATCTATTTGCAGCTGGAACCCAGCAAGTGCACGGGGAAAGGACCTGGGCGGTGTGCCCCAGCCTTGGGGAGTCCATCCGGACGGCAGAGGGCTCAGCGGCCTTTCCTTCGCCGCACCTGCAGTGTCTTCCGCTTGCTTTGCTACTTTACAAGAGCACTTATGAATGCGCCTATTGAGAGAACAGTGATCCTCTGATTAGCATTTATTATGCCTTTTACTAGGGACTTTTTCCTTTTAGTTATGGAAATAAAATATTAATCATTCCTCTGTGAGGGTGTTCTGTGTGCATCTGAGTTTTGGTGGCATCTTTCCTAGTTAGCATTTGACCCACAGTCCATCAACATTAGCCCTGTCTGTCCAATACTGCTGTGAGCAGCCACAGCAGGTGACGGGAAGGGAAGAAACGGCCTCTGCAAAGAGGAGTTTGGATACAGTGGCGTTCTCAGCGACGGCTCCAAGATGTCACTACCAGAAAACAATGGACATGCCATTTGACCCAAACAGGACAAAGGAAGAACAAATGTGTTTGACTCACTGCAAAGAAAAAATAGGATAAAATTTGATGTCCTTAACTTGGTGGTGCCTGAAGATAGAGCGAGTTCTCTTTGGAAGACGTGGTGTAGGGTGCTCATCACCATCTCGTGGGTGGAGTGATGTGCGTGCCTCTGCGTACACTTGGGCGGGACCGTCTAATTCATGTAATGTGGCTTAATCAGGTTCCCTTGATTTGCTGCCAGCAATATTCTCATTTCCGTTCTGAGCTCACACTCACCAGAGACTTACCTATTTTATTAAGCTGTTTGGGAGGGATTTGACGGCACAGAAACGTTTTAGTGCTTTCAACTCTTCAAATTCTCTCTCTCCATCTATCTTTGACATATATATTCTATTAAGAATATAGGGTGATAGTCTGTCTGCTTTGGCCAGGCATTTCTGAGTAAACCGTACCTTTCCAAATTTACAGTTTACTAATGTGCATTATCTCCATCTAGCTCTGGTGACTAAAGAAGACGTGTTTTCCACAGCAAGCATGACTTCAAGTTCTTCCTGTTTCTTAATGAGGTTTCAATTTGTTCTCAGTGCCAAATTTCCAAACCTCCTACATTCTTTACTCATCTTTTTGTCTTTCTATCAATCAGCTATTTCCCTGACTTAACTGAATGCTTACTAAGCATGCAGAATTTTGTGTGATGTGCCGTTAAGAGACACAGGGGAAGGAAGGCAGAGAGAGAGAGAGAGAGAGAAAGAGAATGTTTGCTCCCATTGAGATAGGACACAGGGCCTGCCCATGATCACAAAACTTTATTTTGTACAGCATAATGGTAAAAGAACTGACAAGGCACAACAAATGACAGTGTAAGTAAATGAGCAATTGTAAGACACCAAAGAGCCACAGTGACTCTCTACGAGGCATTTCCAAAAATCTAAACATTTCACAAACAATGATAGGCAAAACTGATGAATAGAAACCTCTCCCATCAAGCTGCAGGGCAAACTCAGACACCTGATCTTATCTTTTAATCAGTTGATGAATGCCAGTTTATGAAGATATTCACAGCCTCGGCCACTGACGGCACTGCAAGCCACCTAACTGGGGTTGGTGGGAGCTCTGCCCTGGAGATGGTCCCAGTGTGTCCCAGCTGCCATGAAGCCCATGGCCTGTGCCACCAAGATGCCTGGGCAATGGACTTGGGGGATGGGGCTGCTTTCCCCAGGGATCCCCAGATTGCCTGGGACCAGGGCCATGGGGAAGGCACAGGGCCAACAGATCATTACAGCAATTCACACAGTATATTGTGACTTGCTTTTTGTAAATGGTGATACCTATTTCCAAATGTTCCATTGAGGAAAGTGCAAATGCAGGTGTGTAATATGGGTGGTGCCTTCCATGGACAACGCAGGGACATTCTGCAATCAGTGATTTAAGGTTAACTATGCCAGCGAAGTGCAGTGGCTCACGCCTGTAATCCCAGCACCTTAGGAGGCCGAGGCGGGCGGATCACCTGAAGTCTGGAGTTCAAGACCAGCCTGGCCAACATGGTAAAACCCTGTCTCTGCTAAAAATACAAAAATTAGCCAGCCGTGGTGGTGCATGCCTGTAATCCCAGCTGCTGGGGTGGCTGAGGCAAGAGAATTGGTTGAACCTGGGAGGCGGAGGTTGCAGTGAGCCGAGATCACGACACTGTACTCCAGCCTGGGTGACAAGGCAAGACTCCATCTCAAAAATAAAAAAAATAAAAAAAAAAAAGAAAGAAAAGAAAACTAAACCTGCTCATCCACTAAGCCAGCGATTCCCGACTTCCACAAGCAAGCCAGTCAGGAAGAAAGCTCAGGAAGATTCTGACCCAGGAGGGGTGGGCTGGGAGCCAAGAACCTTTCTCAGTCACCAGGTAGTTCTGCCGTGGCTTGCCTGGGAAACACTCTGAATGTCACCGTCCATAGAGTGGGCCTAGCGTCCCGGTGCCCCCTTCACACATCCTGTGAAAATCCCAGGGCTCCCGGACATTCTGACTTTCTCCATTCCCTCCACCTCCCTTTCTCCAGTGAAAAAATCCCTGCTGAGCTCTGGGCACCGGAACTGAGATAGATACGTGGAGTCTCTCTGGCTGCCTGTGTCCTGGAGGCTGGATGGTCACATCAGATCAGCAGAGGAGCTACAGCAGCACAGCACAGCTGAGGCTCTGCAGACAGGAGGGGGCCCTAGGGAAGTCACCGAGGGGGTTGCTGAGATGCTGAGAAGGGTACCAGGCCCTGACAATGAGGCAGGGAGCACAGGCGAGGGAGCGCAGAAGCCTTGGAAGAGAGAAGAGGACATCGACCCCTGAGAGACCCATGCTGGGAGCTGGGGCCCCAGCAGAGCCCATGGGGGTGACCCAGCGAGAGCAGAAGGTGTCGACGGGGCCTGAGGGGTCCCAGGGAGGAGCACAGGGCTTATCCTGAGGTCCGAGGAGGTTGCAATGAATTTGAAGCAGCCTCGAGATGTGAATGTTCTTCAAAGGTCCCTCCAGAGGATGGTAGAGAGTCGCTGTAAAGGCAGAGTGGACATGGGAAGGATGGTCCAGGGGCTGCCCCAGGTAGGAGATGGCAGATTGGATGGAGGGGAGGCTCTGCAGGTGAGTGGAGCAGGTCACTTGAGAGACTATTCCAGCTAAAACCAAGGGAATGCTGTTGGGTTGGATATTGGGAGTGGGCCAGGGGAAAGAAGGAAAAGGAAGGAAACTATGGAGCTTCAGGCTTGAGCACCAGGGGAAGCGGTCGCCCAGGACCCAGGCTGGGGTTGGGGGTGCGTGTATATCCCAGCGGTCTTAGAAAGAGGGGCTGGGATACTGCAGACTTCCCTTATGCAGTCTCCCTACTTCCAGAGATGATTTTTTTTTTCTCAGTGTAGATTGAGACCATCAAACTCTGATATCTAGGAGGCATCCCCACCCTGACACCAGAGGAGTGTGGCTGATACAATCGCCCTAGACCTTGGACTTGGGAGCCTCCACTCCAGTGTGCACACTGGGATTTGCAGAACTGTCCCCAGCAAAATGCAACCAGGTCCACAGCCTCTGAGCAGCTGCCGGCAGCCCGTCCGCTGCAGACCCTGTCTAACTCTGCTTGGAGAGTGGGACGCTGCCTGCACATGCTGCAGGTTTTGTCTCTGGGCAGCTGCCCTGGGACCGAGGACCCAGAATGCAGTTTATTTATGGATACAGATGAGCACAGAGATAACTACTACAGTGGGGGAATTAGACATGTTTTCTGGACATGTCTTGTAACACAGAAGCCTCAGAGATGCGAACAGCACAGAGAGTTCTAGGAAGAGGTGTTGAGAGCCGCCTGGGGCTCCACACCTGCACAGCCTCCTCCTGGGCGTGGCCGGCCCTGCCCGCCTCCATTCACTTCCCCACATCAGCACTGACTGTGGCAGTCCTGCTGCTGGCCCCGGGCCTTCAGTCTCAGTGCTTAGCTCTAAAACTTTGGTCAAATTGGCAAAGCAAAGGGGCCCCTCTCAGCAGCCAGTGGCAGATTCCATGGTCCTGCCTGGCCCTGCAGAGCTCCCTCTCCTGCCTCTCAGCTTGGCAGGGCCAGGCTGTCTCAGCCCTGCACGTGGATCTGAAACACTCAGGCAGCACTCACCCTGCAAAGGTCCTGAGCATTGTGTCCTTAGACAGGGACAGCACTGCGCTTACCTGTAAATGAGCTGTGACCAAGTTTGGGCTTTGAAGCAGGAAACAAGCTCATTCTGTTCTTGAGTGACGCTGCTTATGATTTAATATAAACTGCGATACAAACATCAGAAAGTAACCCAAAGAACCGTTTCCTTTTCTGAGACTTACACATACATTATATATGCACCGTATACAACTAATACAACTAAAATTGAGCCTAAGAAATAATCTTCCAAGTATCCTGGGAGGGGGGGAAACAGGGTAAAATGAACTGCCTTTTTAGGAACATCGTAGTCTTCATCGATGCTACTTTTTATAGAGTACAACACATTTCACCCTTGGAGAGAAGGGTGCTGGTAGGGTGTGGAGGCTGAACATGTAAGATTTCTTTTAATTGCGTGAAACACATAACCCTTTAATAAGTTAATATGACTACGCCTCCAGGCCCTCCACTGTGTTCCTGTGAGGACACATTGACCCACTTCCAGCCCACTCATCCATTTCTCTATAATGATGTCACTTCTAATTCACTTAACACTTTAATTAAACCAAACAAGCAACCTTGCCAAAGACGGATATCTTGTAAGGGATTTCTAATGACAACGAGTTTTGGAAGTGATTAATGTATGGACAGGTGTAAACCTTTCAACTTAATCATTCATTGAAATGATTTTAATTCATGGAGAAAGATAAAATGAGATAGGTTGAAAATTACAACTCCAATCATTCAGAGTCTCTTTGCCTCAGAGAAGGCCTGTGTGTGTTTCTGTGTGTGTGAGAGAGAGTGGTGTGTGTGGTGTGTGTGGTACATGTGTGGTATGGGTTCAGTGCGTGTACGTGTGGTGTGTGCATGTTTGTGTATATGTGGTCTGTGTATGTGTGTGGGCTGTGTGTGTGAGTATAAGAGTGATGTGTGTGGTGTGTGTGTGGCGTGTGTCTAAGAACACCGATGGGGTATTTCTCATCTGTGCCAGCCCTCTACCGACCACACTCGTAGCAGTCAGCAGTGTGGGTTAACGGGGATTTGACTTTGCCTGAGAGCAGCAGCAGTTAAAAGGTTCAGACCCACCCACTCCTGTAATTCAGGTTCCTTTCTCCACCTACAGAGTGAGAACAACTCTTTGGGGTGGGGGCCATGTCCCTTTTTGCTGGAGAATCTTAATTTTCCACACACAAAAAAAGACCCTGAGTAGCAGTTGGAGGCCTCCCACCTCCTCCCAGCCCCGCTGCCCAAGAAGCGTGGCTCTCCCATGTTCAGTGGGGACCAGGAAGGCGCGGCAATGCCCCGGGCAGAGGCTCACACAGCACAGGGCCCCCACCTTGGGACCAGGCTCAGAAGCAAGGCCCAGCCATCTCTATCCAGGGTGCTCGGCTGAGCATGTTCTGTTTGAGAAGGCAAGAGGTGCCACTTTTAAAAATAATTGCGATTTCTTCATTTAGACAACAACAAGGCCTAAAAGACGGGTTTCACTTGAGTCCCCAGAGGCAGAGCCTGGGACACGTCTGTGGGCAGGTGATGGAGGCAGCACTGAGGGGACCTGCGGATCCCGGGGCTGGGAGGAGCATGTGAGTGGGGGAGCTGTGCCTCTCCCCTGGGAGCTCCGGGGACCCAAGGCAGCACAGGTGCACTTCCCTGGGGCCAGTGCACAGACACACAGACACACACAGATACATGCAGACGCACAGAGATACACACAGACGTACAGAGATACACAGACAGACATACACAGACAGAGTCACACAGGAACAGACACACACAGACACACATGACACAGACACACACAGACACATGCAGACGCACAGAGATACACACAGACATACAGAGATACACAGACAGACATACACAGACAGAGTCACACAGGAACAGACACACACAGACACACATGACACACAGACACATGCAGATGCACAGAGATACACACAGACGTACAGAGATACACAGACAGACATACACAGACAGAGTCACACAGGCACAGACACACACACAGACACACATGACACACAGACACACAAAGACACAGGCATAGGCACACTCAGACACACACAGACAGACATACATGACACGAAGACACACAAAGACACAGACACATGCACGCACACAGACATACAGACACACAGAAACACATATGGACACACACACAGAGATACATAGACAGACACACACAGATACATAGACACGTACAGACACAAAGACACACAGACACATACAGACACACACACATAGACACACACAAATACACAGACACGCAGATACATGGACACATACAGATACATAGACACACAGACACACGCACACACAGACACACAGACACACTCAGACACAGAGACACACACAGATACACAGACACACATAGATACATAGCCGCACACACACAGATACATAGACACACACACACAGATAAACACAGACGCACACACACAAACAGAAACACAGATACACAGAGAAACAGACACAGACACTCAGATACAGATACACCCACACACTTAATGCTCTGTGACCAGAATCAACAGGGGGCATGGTAGCAAAGAAAAGAAATGGTCTGGAAGTCTTTTTTCATGTGTGGTCCTAAAATTTAAACTTTGTTTGCAAATTTGACAACTTAATATCTCAGCACTTAGAGACTAAAATATAACTTCCATGGAAGTCAAAATGTTTTTTAGTTTACACCTCAACAAAAGCCTTTATTGGCTTACACTCAGCTGTAGTGCGATGAACCTCAATGAAAGAACGTGGTGAAGATCACATCACTCTTAGTTATGGTACATGAATTAATTTGAATTAACTGGAAGGCAACCCTGTTAACAAAGTAGCCAATTATTTAAAAATGCAATATGAGTATACCGTATTTCTATGTTAATAAGTTATCACAGTCACAAATGACTGAACGTAGAAAGGTATTCTGAGTTACAAATAAGCTTTGATTCTAAAAATTAGATTATAAATGCATTATTCAATAGAAAAATTGGCAAAGAAGAATACAAAGAGAAAAAATAGTTGCAGTAATAAACTTTTCCTTTAGGTTATATTTTTCTTTAAAATTAGATAGATGATTCAAGTAAAATCAGTTATATATCCATAATTTAGAAAATTTTAAAAAGCATAGGAAGATAAAATATTTCCTGTAGTCTCACACTTCAGGCAAATATCAGTTCAAAGATATATATACATATATATATATTCATATTTCTATGACTATTTTTGTTGGAAATTGATTCTATATTATCTGTATAGTTTCTTAAAATGCTTTTTTTTTTTTTTTTTTTTATAAATAAGGTAATGGATAATTTTCCCTCAATGCATAGGATAGCATTTGTTTATAAAATTAAACATGGTTCTGAAATACTATTTTGGTATCTGTATAATAGTCTATATTTTGGCTGTTCCAAACATTTAAAAAAAAATTCTACAGTGGGGCTTAATTATTTATAATAAATATAAAGTTAAAATTATCTTTACTGTCAACTTTTTGACATCTTTTGAAACAAAAATAAAAATGTTTGTTTTCACTTCTGATTATTTCTTTATAGTAAATTCCTAAAAGTAGATTCACAAGTTCCTAATATATGGCTCTTTAAATGGTTCTTAATACATATTTTCTAAAAATTTTCTAGAAATGTTGCCAAATTCGACTTTCATCAGTACCGTGAATACGGCAGAAAACAGTGCACGGTTCTCGGGAGACTCTCCCTGTTCTGTGGCCAGTCTTGCTGCCACTTGCACTTCTGTTTCACGTACCTGTAGATTTGAAAAAAAGAGAAAGAGTTGGCCAAATATTTTAATGATTAGTGTCTATATGTGTATTTTGCTATCCTTATGTTGATTTTAAACATTGTTCAAATTAATCTGTTAAACTTCATTATATATTTAGGTTATTTATCACAAGTAAGTTATGTATGCTCCAAGTATATTTTCCCAGTGGGCTATTTTTTTTTTTTTTTCATTTTCCTTTGGTAGTTTTCAGAGACATTAATTTTAGTGTATTTTAAGACCCATTAAATAATTAAGAACCTGATAAAATATATAAATGGTAGAGAAAAAAAAATTAAGAGCCTGATAAAATATATAAATGGTAGAGAAAAGAAAAAAAACCAAAATCATAAAGGCTGAGAAACAAGGTGATAGACCTTAAGAAAGACCAAGAAAACAAGGAAGGAATCATTTTTAAAAAGACTAAGCTAAAAGTAACACAGGGTGAGTAAACATAACAGAGAGTAGCTTAAAAGAAATAAAAGGAGGAATGAAGGAAATACTAACAAGTGAAAAAGAAAATTGAAAGAAAATGACACTAACAGAAAAAGATCAAGAAAGATCTGACCTAATTATAAGAGGAGCCCAGAAGCTGGGTGCGATGGCTTAGGCTTGTAATCCCAGCACTCTGGGAGGCCAAGGCAGGCGGATCGTGACATCAGGAGTTTGAGACCAGCCTGGCCAACATGGTGAAACCCCGTCTCTACTTAAGATGTGGAAAAAATATTAGCCAGGCATGGTGGTGCACGCCTGTAATCCCAGCTACTTGGGAGGCTGAGGCAGGAGAATTGCTTGAATCCAGGAGGCAGAGGTTGCAGTGAGCCGAGATCCTGCCATTGCACTCCAGCCTGGGCAACAACAACAAAAACAAGCCCAGAATAAGGAAGCAAAGCAACGGGGCAGAAGACCAAGATATAGGACAACTTCTGAAAAACGGAAGTCTTAAAACTACATATTTAAAAGGTCCACTTAGTGGAAAAAGAAGAAAAAGCATCATGATGACCAATACTGAAATATTTGAATGTAAAGCTACTGGGCCTTAAAGAAAACCACCACCAACAAAAACCCTTTTGAATTCAAAGTGAAAAATTAAGGCGCCTATGGAAAAAAAAGAAAATCAGATTGTCATACCAACTTTTGATAGCAAAACTTTATGCCAAAAATAATAGAAACTTTCAAAGTATTCAAAGATAGAAGTGAGTCATGGATTTGATATCCAGCCAAACTTGTGCTTAAATATAAAATACGTTTTTAAAAATAGTTATCAACATGCAAAATTTTAGGATGTATTGTTCTATCGAGCACTGAAAATTATCTTCGAAAATTAGTTTTAGACAGCCAATATTACTAAAACATTCTATATAAGACCTGTTTGTGAGCATTAAATGTTTAATTGTAGAACAAAGAAAAGTAATAATGATAAGGTGTAGACTATAGTGTGTAATGGCTATAAGCTTGGAAAATGTAGATAAATTACAATCATTAAAACTGAGCAACGATGAACAGATCCTATGAAAAATGACATTGCCTTAAAGCTATTAATGGGAAAACAAGGATATTACTTCATATCAGTGGCCAGAGAGATAAACGAGAAACAAAAGGATGAAGTTTATAGTTAATGTAACTATTGTTTCTCCTAGGACAAAGAGAAATAAAAGGGCGGATGATAGAAAGAAATTGGTATAAAGATTGATATAAAGCTAACTAGCACACAAATATAAGCTAAAGTTAAACCCAAAAATAAACTAAAAAGGGAGAGACACAAAAAGAAAAAATTACAAACCACATAATAAATAAGTATGTACAAGGCTCATGTGTCTATAATAATAGAAAAGAATGATTAACGTAAAAGTATAACAGAGCTGACTCTAGATAGAGTGCCTGTATCTATCAGCTTAAGTCACTCATTAAAGGATAAATATTCTTCAGATAACCCAACAAAGCTAAATCCCGAACTATGCTTCGTAGTACAGACACATCTAAAACAGAAACCCAGAAAGACTGAAAAGGTAATGACAGACAAAGATATACCAGGCAAGCACACATAACAAAGCAATAGATGCAATTTTTGTATCTGACTAAAGAGCATTAAGGGTCAAGAAATCACTTTAAACTTCTGAAGACTACAAGTCTCCATCAAGACATAACAGTGAGTAATATTCATGGCTGGTTAACAGCTCTGGCAAAGCAGGAACTGGAGAAGATGTGAGGAGAAATAGACAACATCACCCAAATAAAGTAGGTATGAATACATTTCTATCTGTGCAGGAGAGATAGGGTGGATAGTATATACATAAGAATGTAGATGACTTAAATAATAGACTCAACAGAAAAGTCTTACAGATTGAACTTGAATTCCCAATAATAAGAGAATGAAGCTTCTCTTCAAGACGATATGCAACACTGAAAATGTCTCAGTCCACTACGAAAAACCCAGTAAATTCCAAAATATAGGAAAAAACATAAACGGAATTCTCCAATCATAACACAATGAAAATAGAATGAATCCTTTTAAACAAAAAGTACTCTATCACCTTTACATTTTATAAAAACTAGCACTAAATAAATTATAAATTACAAGGAAATTTTTTAAAGAATACAGAATTTCTTGAAAGTGCATGTTAGAATCTATGAGATATACCTAAAATAGTTACTAGGTGATAAAGAAATGCATTATAGGTGATAAAGAAATGCATTAAATAACAATATCAACAAAAATTGCTAAAGTAAAAATAAGTAAAAGAAGGACCCAATTCAAAAAGCAAGAGCAAGAACATCACAGTAAATTAAGAGTACGTGGTAGAGAGGATAAGGAGGCAGGCGTAAGCAAATGGGTTACTGATCTTTATGATCTGCAGGACTTACCACCTGAAGATTGATTTATTAAAACACCAAATTAGCTAACTTACTCAAAAAGAGTGTAAGGGGGAAAGGAGAAGAGCACTAATACAAAAAATTAAAAATGACATAGAAGTAACATTCAAAGTGATATTTTTTAAAATGCACAAGAAACTACTCTGCACAAATCTATAAAAAAATTAAAACCAGTCACAAATTGACATAAGAATACTACTTACTGAAATTGACCCCAGTAGAGATAAAAAGTCTAATAAAGCAATAACTGGAAAAACTAACAATTAGGGAAGACCCACATACAAAAGAACCATAAACCACTTAATATGTTTTCTCAGGGAAGATCTACCAAATCTTTAAAGATCACATCATTCCAACTACTTCAGAGCAGAGAAAAAGAAGGAAATCTTACAAATCCAATTTGTGATTTATAACACTGATCTAAAACTTAACAACTACTTCATTCAAATAAAATCTACTGAACACTATAAATATCAGTGCAAAAAGCCTTAAAAGGAAAAATAGGAAACAAAATACACAATACATTCTAAACATGAAAACATAGCCAATTTAGAAAATTACAAATATATAAAGGTTGTTCAATATTAGGGAAGTCATCAAATAGAGATAAGGAGAAAAATTATACAGTCATCTTCAGATATGTAAAAAAGATATTTAATAAAATTTGTCACAATATTGAAAACACTCAAAAAAAGGAAGATTGATAATTATTAAATAGTATTAAATGTTGCCTATAAAAGTCAGAAGGAAAACCTTATGTCCACTGTCTACTGCGATTTCGTAAAGTATTGTAAAGACAGCCAAAATCTATGTGTATATTTTGCTTACATTTATTGCTGATCCATTACCCATACACACGCAGGCTATGGTCCAAACAGCTCTGCTTAAGCTAAAATAATTAAACTCATAGTTAAATCACTCCTCCCAGCAGAGATATAATGTGCATTTTGACTCTGTCAAGTTAATTGCATAGTGAAAAATAAAGGAAAAGTCTTCTGAGGCACTTCAAACAATTTAGTATTTCTACAACATATTCTTTACGGCATTTGGGATGAAGAAACAGGAGGATATGTCAGCTTCTCTAGAGAGAAGGCAGTCAGTGAGGAATGATCTCATGATCCCAGTGTTACAATCAGCAGACGTGAGTTTAAAAGAAGCAACTGTCACTGCTCAAGAATGTAAAGGAAAATATGTTTACAATGAACACAAAGATAGTAGGTATTAGCAGAAAAACATAAACTAAAACAAAATAGAAGACAAAGTTTTAAATTGAAAATTACAATATCTGAAAAATTTTTTAAATCACTTAATAGGCTTAACAGTGGAATGGACATGACAGAAAATTAGTGAATTTGTTTTTTAAAAAAATCAATAGAAAATTTTCAATCTTAAGACTAGAGAGAAAAGAAAAAACATTGATAGGAGCTAAGGAGAATATCATCAACAGGACTTAAGATGCAGATATTGGAGTCACAAAAGAAAGAGGAAGAGAGACTAAGGAAGAATACACACACACACATATAAAATCAAATAGATATATAATAAAATATATATAATGAAATATATATATTAAGAAAACAATGAAGTTTTCCCACATGTGCTTAAACACATAAATGTACAAATTTGTGAATCTTAGTGGACCCCAGCCAAACAAATACAGACATACAAAGACAAGCACATTATAGACATACCTTGGAAAAGCAAAGAAAACAGAAAATCTTCAGAGCAGCTTAAGGAAAATGATGCATTGCGTGAGGAGGAACCATGATCCAGTGTTCACTGACTTCTCATATAGAACAGTGGAGACGGGGAGACAGTGGAATAACACTCATCAAATGCCGTGGCCTGGGGAAAATGAGGGAAATCTGGAGATTTGGATAGAAACAACCAGATTCGTCCTCCCAGGTATTTTCGTCATGTTTACTAAAACAGCTTTTCCAGGGATCAGTGTCCTCCAGGTAGAGCCTATGTAGAGAATCTTCTACTCTGGGTTTCTTGTGTGGTCAGGTGGACTTTCCTGTATGGCTTTGTTGTCTCTTGGGTTTGAGAACAGCTCCACTGACTCAGGAAGGAGACCTCCAGGTTGACAAGGCCTCAAACCACCCAGCAGAAATCTGCACCCAGGAAAAACCAGTTACACTGATGTTTTTATTGGGCGTCACCCCTCTCACCCTAGGAACTGCTAGCATAGCTGCTTGTGAATTCTATCAGTCTGTCCCTAAAGAGGATGTTGGCGTCCAGATGGTGCCCCTTCGATTTCTTCCAGGTCTAACCTATTCATTGGAGGAGTATTAGGAGCCCTGCCAGGAGGCAGGAGTATCTTCCAAGGAGGCGACTTGTCAGTGCTCAGGGCTTCTTTTCATCCAGCCCCGTCTGCATTTTATGTAGAAGAAATCCATTATCATTTCTGGCGCTCTGTCAAGGCCCTTTCCTGGATTCCAGCAGTAAGTCTATTTTTAACTTCCTTTGATTATCACTCTTAGTTTGGGAAGAAGCATGTTGGACATCTGGGCTTACGTCGCCATCTCTAGAAAAAGGGGTTGTTCGGCTTCTTAGAGACTTATTTCCTTCCTACACATCAAACAAGGAATTTCAGGAACTTAATATCAAACCGGTGATTTTTTTTCCATAAAAATACATATTGTATTTTCACCTTACTCATGGAAATGTATGAATTTTACCAAACAGAGCTTCCTTTTCATGCTCATAGTCATTGCTGATGTATAAATCATTCATTTTAAAACACACACATACTCTCTCTCATGCTTTACTGGACACCTGGATTCTTCAACTGGATAGTCACTGACTCCACAGGACAGCGCTGCAGCCCCCACCCTCCTATGCTTTAAAGACAGCGTCATGTCCATGGACAAGAGCATGTCTGTGCTATTAGGAAATGTTTCCAAAAGTGAGATCTGGACCAACTGAGGGGAGCCTTCAGATGAGATGCCTGAAGGCTCCCATTTGCCACAATCCATTTCCCAGTAGGAAACCTGGCAGGGCTTCTTGGCCTGGTACGGATCCCGGCAGAGTTGGGTCAGAGCCCAGCCCTTGACCCTGTAACCTGGTGTGGCCTTCTGGCTGCATCTTTCAGCTTTCCACGGCCAGCCCATTCCTAACTGTGCCTTCTCTAGTCCTACTTGGAAGGGAGAGTTGAAAATCCCCTGGTCCTAAGAGAGGGATCAACATTAACTCTCACTTTCTCAAATACACAGGACCTTCCCTGACCTTTTAGCCCTCGAAGCTCTGTAAATACCCACCCCTCCCAGGGGCAAGAAAGCCAGTGAATCTGTGATTTGGTTTTAGGCTCTCCATGCAAAACCAGATGCATTTGTTAGGATTGCTATGCAATAGTTTATTAGTTTCTACAAGAAGGGCACTATGGATTTATAGATGTGTAATAGACTTAGACCCACATGTATATACTTACACATATGTACACATACACAGACGCACACACACACCCCTACCTCACAGAGATATTCTGGGAATTAATGAAATAAATAATAGTTCTTAAAAGCACTTACTTATTGAGACAATATGTTATATAAATATTTGTAAAAGGCTCTATTTCTAGTTTATTAGATAGTTTAGGAGTTATCAGGCAATTAAGGCAAGAGGAATATGTTGTATCCAATTCCAAAAAATATTTGTTGATTGCAACTAATGTTGCCTTAGCAACTCCATTAGTAAAATTGTCTATTCCTAAATCACTGGTAGAAAAGCAAATCAGAGCTAAGCTTGTCACATTTTCAGATTGTCACATTCCCCTCTGGCCTGGATAAGCCAGGAAATTATTGTATTACACACCAAAAGTATCAGATCAAAACCCATATGGGCACACAGAGCTTGAGAATAAATAACATGTGCAAATCCATATTGAGGAGAAGCTTCCTTCTAGAGTTAACGAAACCAAAACCTATAAAACCCATGTATCCAGTTTTATTAGAATCTAATGTGCCAACTATGTACTTTATATTTTGTTGATCACCTATTTACACCTACAAGGTTTTTCTATAGAGTCTTTTCATTAAACCAATGACTTCCTTGACAACAGGCTGGACCTCCACCTTGTCCATTAGCACCCACTATTCCCACCGAGGCTGTGAGTGTCATCGAGCTAGTGGAGTAGACAGAACATTCCTCGTGAGTCGACGAATTACACTAATTGATTTCCAACTGTTAATCAATCTTGCTTTTCTGGGATTACATATATCAAAGCATTATATACACATATATTACTGGATTCAATTTGCTAGTTTTTTATAAAAGATTTGTGTGTCTAGTTTCATGAAGAATATTGTCTTTTGAATTTTTGTAAAAGAAAAGATTTTATAAAATAATTCTCAGCACTGTCAGCTTTACAAAATAAGTTGGGAAGCTGCTCGCTCTCTTCTGTATTTCCTGAAAGTGTTTGCAGAAGATTGTCATGGAAGAGAGGACACTACATATTCTAGAAATATTAAGAGGCTATTTTATACCATTTAGAGTTAATTGTCTCCGGGACATGTAGTTCTGTTCCCACTTTCATTACTCTTTTCAGGAGATTTTTTTTTAATAGTTTCAAATAACTAACTTTTGACTTTTTAATTTTTTGTATATTTTTCAATTTTCTATTTAATTGATGTCCACTTTAATTTTTTTCTTTTGCTTACAGTAAATCTAATCTACATTTTTTTCTTGATGTCCACTTTAATCTCTTCTTTTGCTTACACTAAATTTAATCTACATTTCTTTTTCTAACTTAATTTGGAAACATAGATCAGTAATTTTAAACTTTTCATTATTGAGCAAATATTTTATGATTAGAAAATGATTATTACTTATGTAAGATATCTTTAATAAAATTATGCAGAAATTGTGCAGATACACACACACACACACACACACACACACACACACACACACTCCTCTATAGATCATTCCAGTTCTTGATGGAAGCAGTGCTAATCCCAGATACCAATGTGTTTGACTTTCATAAAGTGCTCTGGCTCCTGGTGTCAGGCTGGGCGTCTTTGCAGTTTCAGTGGTGCTGTGTGCTGCCTCTGTTCTTCTCTGTCTTTCCGTCCTTCCTTTGAGTTCTTAGTGTGCAACATTCTACGCCTCAAGTAGTGTTGGCTGTTTATCAACATGCACACACTCAGTTGCTAGACAGGTTTTCTGACCTAAACTACAATGGATTCCATGTAAAAAATAATACTAGTCAGCGGTTTTGATGTTGGGTTTATGAGTTTGTGCAAAAGCTCAGTATTTGCCCGAGTGCTGAGGCCATTACTACATGGGGAACTTTTATTCAAAGTTCCCACATTGCACTTCATCAAAACACAGTCCTTTTTGTTACGAAGGTTTTGAAAACTAAATCATCACAGAGACTGGTCTCTGTGTGGAGGGGATCTAAACAAACTGAGAGGAAATTAGCAATAACATATTCTATTGCTGTAATGATTACCATGCAAATATAGATTATTTTATAAATACAGAGTCCACACCTTTCATGTGTGAAAAGATGATGCATCTCTGAGCATTGCAGAGGCTGCTTCCAAGTGGAGGAAGAGCCACACATTTCTGTGCCCTGCCCATCTATGCTCATAGTCTTCGGTGCAAATGGTTCCTAGTCAGAGACTGTTAATTTCCACTCCACGGCTAATATGCAACCCTGTACGCCATTTCATAATTCCTAAAAATACAATTTCAGGGAGTTCAGAATTCATCCAATATACGTTACTAATAAGACATCCTTCCTTCAAGAAACTGAATGAGCTGGACACAAATAGACCCAAGTAAATCATGAGTGTGCATATGAATCCCTAAGGTCCCAGCCATTTATGTTCCTTATCGTTGGTGAACCTTTACATTGTCCAGCAACAATGAATCTTTAACATCTGGTATTAAAAGAAGGAGAGGTACAGATTTTCAGCAATCCACACGTAAGGATCTTCAGTGATCAACGCCAACCCCTTCCTCCACTGTCTGTTTGCATTGCACAACAATGCTCGCAGATGAAAAGGGGCCCTGACCCACCAGGGAGCCCTCCAGACAGACGGTTGACCTGTGTGAAATGGTCAATGCAATTGACAAAAGGTGGGAAAAAGATGAGAGAGGTCACAGATATGAACCTTTCTATTCCATTGGCCCAATCTGGTGAAAGTGAAGGATTTTCAGCACAATATTTAGCTTCCACTAAGATCACCAGACCCAAACTTACTCGTTCATAAAAATGAGTCATTCATTCACTCAACAAACACACACTGAGTACTTGTGTGCCAGGTACTCCTCTAGCTGCTGCAGACCTAGCCTGACGAAGGTCACTGCTCCCGGTTTAAGCACCTCCTTTGCCAGTGATTCTGTTTTCCTTCCACTGTCAAAGAATCTGGGGGGAGTTCCTTGGTGCCCAGGACTAAGGCTTCTCATGTTTACAACTCAGCTCAGTGTCACCCACAGCAGAGTTAGCCCCACATCCCGCACATAGCGCCCTCAGTAAATTCAAGCCATAATTGCTGCATTGACAGGTCGGGGTATCCTTCCTGAGGTCACCGAGGTGCACGTCATTGACATCACAGCACCAGGGACTCTGTAGGGCCGTTCAGCTGTCTGCTCATCTGCCTGGTGTGGTCAGCACCTGGATCACAAACTCTGACCTCCTCATGGTGTGTTCTGTGCTGTATTCTCAAGCAATGGGGGACACTCTGCATTCACTGTGGATGCACTGATGGCTCATTCTTTTGGGTGAAAACAAATGTGTAAACAGCCCAAGAAGCCTTGGGATGGAGTGGATTGAAGACCTCTCGCAGATGTAAAACGTGTGGCTGCAGAGCAATGTGTGGCTGCAGAGGTGCGTGGGGTGTGACGCCTCCACCACTCGGTTCTTGAGTGGGTGGCCCAGTGGGAAGTCAGGCGGGGACTGCTTGTGCTGGGCCCGGGGCTTTCCTGGCTCTGGGCCCCTCATCGTTAGATAATACACAGAAGCTCCTTCATGCGAATGAGTCACTTGGCTAAAATGAAGAAATGAGAAGAGGAAATAACAGTCATGCCTTCCCTTTTTCTAGATAGATAATGGCTACAAGTCAACAATAAAATAAACTTTCCATGTGTTAGATCAAGCAAATATGTGCAGAAAACAGAAAGCAGAGGCAAGGTGGCTTTGCTGGAGGGCTTTTGGCAGAGAGACTCTGCCTCCCACAGAAACTCCGCTGGCTTCCCAAGCCCAGAGTGTTCTGGGAATAGCAGGGTCATAATTTTGTTTTTAATGGTGTTTAATGGCCTTGCCTTTGATATTCATTTGCTCTTGTTCCTCATGTAAATTCAGTTTCAACTCTGTATAAATGATGATACCGCACTTACGCCAGTCTGAATAACATTGGAAAAATCTCCTTTCGTGCTGTAACTCCCTATGCTGCGGGGAGGCTGGGCTATGAAACAGTGACCACAGGAAGATCCTCGCCGCATGTTAGAACCCACAGTGAGCACCCGAGTTTTGCTTTTAAGAACCATAAGAATGTAACTTCTTCTACGGGATATTAACTACACACATTTAGTGTCGGCATCAAATAGAAATTACCACAAATTGGAAGCTTCTCAGGCCATTCATCCATTTTAAAGGCAAATTAAAGTTATATGACAGTAATAAAATGACAAATTTTAAAGGATCCATTAATCATGGAATATATTTCAGTATAAAATTTATCAAAATCATTTATTTGGGATTTTCTCAATTATTCTTAATTTTTCTAATTTTAGAATATTTGGGGCACAGAGTTACGGCTTATTAACATGGAAACTGCTGAAATGTTCAGCCCTGTGTTCTGTGACGTGTGTGTCCCTAAATAATAGACACTCTGTGTGACCTGCTTCTTGATGCTGGTAACGGTAAGTGAGCTATCTTAGTGGGATTCCGCAAATGGTCAGATCATCTCTTTTTAGCCTATTTGTATTGACTTACTGCCACATTCCTCATGCTATATGTTTATTTCCTTATGAACTTGAATGTAGTCAATTCTCTCCTGTGGGTTAGATAAGAGGCTGGCAAATTGTTAGTATAAAAGACCAAATAGCAAATATGTTTACTGTTGCAGCCTTCACAAGATTCCACTCTGCCTTTGTAGTGTGAAATTAGTCACGGACAGTACATGAATGAATGAGAGTCTCCAACGAACTGGACCTCCAGAAGCCGGTTCTGGGCAGCTTCAGCTTGTGGGCCACTTCAATGACCCCTGAACTTGACCTCCAGAGGCCAGTGCTGGCCGGCTTCGGCTTGTAGGCCACCTCGCTGACCCCTGAACTTTGCCTCCAGAGGCCAGTGCTGGCCAGCTTCGGCTTGTGGGCCACCTCGCTGACCCCTGAACTTTGCCTCCAGAGGCCGGTGCTGGCCGGTTTTAGCTTGTAGGCCACCTCACTGATCCCCGTGCTGGAAGAATGCGATAATTTCCTGCCTGAGAGGAGCTTACAGTGTCGTGGGGAGGAGGGGTTGGGAGAACGAGTCCCAGGAGACCTCACAGGGGCTGGGAGAGGTCAGCCCACGGGAGCCACCAGCATGTGCAGGTACAGAGGACCAATAGGAGGACAGCCTCATGTTGTGTTTTAAAGATAAGTATTTTATTTAAAATACAACAATGGCCGGGTGCGATGGCTCAGGCCTGCAATCCCAGCACTTTGGGAGGCCGAGATGGGTGGATCACGAGGTCGAGATCAAGGCCATCCCGGCCAACATGGTGAAACCCTGTCTCTACTAAAATACAAAAAATTAGCTGGGTGCGGTGGTGAACAGCTGTGGTCCCAACTACTCGGGAGGCTGAGGAGGGAGAATCTCTTGAACCTGGGAGGCAGAGGTGTAGTGAGCTGAGATGGTGCCACTGCACTCAAGCCTGGGTGACAGCGAGATTCTGTCTCAAAAAAAAAAAAAAAAAAGGAAAAAAATACAATTACATGTTATCATTATTCCAATTTTAATTACCAACCAATCAAAACAAAATGAACTAGGAAATTCACTGACGAAAATTAGACAGAAGCAATAAACACTGGAGCTCAGCCTCTGGAGTATTTTCCAGTCGTGTATTGCTGCTATTTTCATGCTAAGTGCCAGCTGAGGCTGGAATGTGTGCAGGTGCACAGCTAGGCATCAGGCAGGTGGCCATGCGCCAGGTGAACTGGGTCATCAGCTTGATGGTGCTGGCCTTCTGGTAGGAGAATGGGAATGAACAGACAAGTGAGGCACCTGGGTCAGGGTGTGTGCTATGGGAATATAGAGCAAGCTAGGAGGACCTGGGGCAGCAAGAACAAAATCCCCAAACCAAGTATATCTCTTGCTGTGTCAGAGAAGAGTGAAGGCCAGGACAGCCAGAGCAGAGAGCGGAGAGGAGAGCGTGGGACGTTGAGACCAGGCAGGGCAGGGTGGGTCTATGGATTGCATGTAAATGAGATGAGAGCCAAGGAGGACTTTGCACCAAGGAGGAAACGGCCCACACCTCATCAGCCTAATAAGAGCTCACGCTGGCTGATGTGTGGAGGGCCAGCTCCAGAGAGGCATGTGTGGATGCAGGGCAGAGGTAAGGGTCTCTTACGGTGGCCCAGGTGGCCGGCAATGGTGGCCTGACCCCAGGGTGTGAATGACATCTCATGAGTCCATCTAGGGAGCCTGGATGTTCCTACCCCAAGGGCCCCATCTTTCAGGATGCCTGAGACTCAGCTGCTGACGACAATCACAGACGCCCCGCCCCCACCCCGTGATTTGCCTACCCCTCTGTAACAAACCAAACCAACACTGTGAAGCTGGAAAGAGCAAGTGTTCATCTCACACAGTTCCTGGGGGAGGCTGGAATCCAGAATGGCTTAGCCACATGGTTGTGGCTTGGAGCTTCTCAGGAAGTCAGAGTCAACTTCAGGCGCCCTGAAGGGTCTGCTACCAGAGTGGCCCCTTATGTGACTGTGGTGGGAGCGTCAATGCCTCAGCACGTGACCTCTCCCCAGGGCTGCTTGACCATCCTCCTGACACAGCCACTGGCTTCCCCGAGTAAATGATCCATACCAGGCAGAGGCCACGATGTGGTCTGTGACCTGGGCTGGCAGGGCCACATCGTCACTCTGTGCCTGCTGCCATCACACAGACCAAGCCTAATACCCTGGGGCTGCCTGAGGGCATGACACAAGGAGGCTGTACTCCCAGGGCCACCCTGAAGGCGAATAACTGCCCTCCCAATTCTCATTGGTCGGGTCTGAGTTGAGGCCCAGAGGTCTGCATTTTAAATAAGAGGCCGTTTTATTTTGATTCAGAGAACGTTTGGATCTTGCTTTGAGAAACTCCAGTGTGGACAAAGACATCCCATTGAAGAATTTGAACTGGAAAGAACCAGCACGTAAGACTTGAGTTTCAGGAAGAAAATCATCCTCCCACTACCACGTCCAGCAGCAACCATGCCACAGTTCCCACAGCCCACTCAGATGCTCCATAATTATCATATGCCATCAGCTCAGGTCTATTTCAAATCAAGCCATCATGGGCTTTCCCAGTGGGAAAACTACCGTAGCTGTATTTTCTCCAGCTCTGGGTATTGCAAGCAGGCCTAAGCCAGTTTGGAACACATAGGTGCTTTGTGGTAGCTAACTATAACTATTGAATGCTTTAGATGGGTGAGAGTGAACTCACCAATTCCCTAACCTCATAATGTAATTATATTGAAAAAGCATTAGACTCAATTAGGCTACACCTGTGAAACCTATTAAATATGCCTTATTAACAAGCAGGTTTAAAAGTTCCTATAACCTGTTCTGTAGGCTTAATGAAGTCTCAGCCACTTCCTTGAAGTGAGATGAGTCTGGACCTTGCAAACAGCAACACTTTTCAAAACCGCTGGGAACAATTTTTTTTTTTGAGATGGAGTCTCACTCTGTCACCCAGGCTGGAGTGTAGTGGCGCAATCTCGGCTCACTGCAAGCTCCGTCTCCCGGGTTCACTCTATTCTCCTGCCTCAGCCTCCTGAGTAGCTGAGACTACAGGCGCCCGCCACCACGCCTGGCTAATTTTTTGTATTTTTAGTAGTGACGGGGTTTCACCGTGTTAGCCAAGATGGTCTCGATCTCCTGACCTCGTGATCCACCTGCCTCGGCCTCCCAACGTGCTGGGATTACAGGCATGAGCCACTGCACCCAGTCATGCTGGGAACTATTAACAATGACACCAAGACACTATGTGTAACCAGAAAGTCCTGGGCAGAGTAGCAAACACGCTCACTGTGCTGGTGAATTGGATGTGTCAACGGGGCTCAGTGGTTGCATCAGGTTGCATAGATACTGCTGTGAAGGTATTTCTAGATGCCATTAGCATTAAACTGGAAGACTTTGAGTATAGCCGAGTACCCTCTGTAACGTGGGTGAGCCTCGTCTAATCAGTGGAAAGCCTTAAGAGCAAAGACTCAGGTTTTCCAGGAACAAGCAATTCTGCCTTAGGGGAGCAGCAGAGAAACTGCCCAGGTTTCCATCCTGCAGGCTTTGGACCCAGGCCTGCAACATCAGCTCTGCCCCGAATTTCTAGCCTGCTGGCCTTCCCTGCAAATTTCAGACTCACAGCCCCAACTACTGTGTGAGCCAATTCCTTAACATCTCTCTCTCTTTTCTCCTCTCTCTCTCAATCTTCCTCTCTTTCTGAATGTATATATCTCCTATTGGTTCTGTTTCCCAAGAGAATCCTGACTAAAATATCACCCCATTAGGCAATAGAAACCCCCAACTCAAGGACTGAACAGAGGGTGGCTCAGCAGGCAAGCCTCAGCTGTATCCTCCAGGTTCCAGAGAAGCCGCTGCTGGATTCTTATCCTCTACGTATGCAAGATGGGGAGCATCTCCCAAATGTTTTAACCCATCTGTATAATCTTGAACACAGCTAATTTCCTCAGTGCAAGTGCAGACATTTATAATGTCATCAATCTGACGCACTCCACTATTTTTGCCAATTAAACTCACCTCTGACATGCAAGACGACAACTAGCAAACTTCTGCTGGGGCTCAAATGTGAACAATGGCCTTCAGAGAAATGCTAGCTGACCTCCTGGGCCGGTGTTGCATTCTGACCTTTCTTGGGCTGCAACACATTCCCAGAGAGCCTGCTGTCTACACTGCAGGCTGAGAAGGTAACTCACAGTGTTGGGGTTCACCTAAGCTGGAGACTTCAGTTCCTCCCTGTGTGAGCAGTGGAGCAGTGAAGTAGGACTTGCGTATCTTGAACATTTTTTTTTTTTTTCTTCCTGAATGAGAAAATGAGACTGCAAATCCAGATTCCTCTGTCTGGGTTCACTTGTGCTGTGATCACAGAACACCTGAGAAGAGGATGGAGTATAAAGAGCAAAAGTTTCTCACAGTCCTGGAGACTGCAAGTCAAAGATCCAGACAGCGGCATCTGGTGAGGGCTTTCGTGCTGCAGTCTCACACAGGGGATGGTGGAATATTCCAGAGAGTGTGGGCAGGGATTGAACTCCCTCTTTTATAAGGCACCTGGTCCACCTTCATGGGCAGAGCTCTCACATCCTGATCACATCCAAAGGTCCCACCTCTTAATACTATGACAGTGGCAATAAAATTTCAACACAATCTTGGGAGGGGACAGTCATTCAAAACATCACACCCACACATGAAACGAACTCAACTTTTTAATAGGATGAAGCAGTGTTTGAGGTGGTTAAATGATGGGGGCTGTTTTCCCTAGGCCTTATCTTTCTTTGGGGGGTGCACATCTCACAGCTGTAACCCCCTCCAGATTATAGTTAATGGGGGTGCACACCTCACAACTGCATCCCTTCTGTTAAAGTCAGGGTTCTCTAGAGGGACAGAACTAATAGGACAGATAGATATGTGACAGGGAGTTTATTTAGTAGTATTAACTCACACGATCCCAAGGTCCCACAATAGGCCATCTGCAAGGTGAGGAGCAAGGAAGTCAATCCAAACCCCAAAGTTGAGGAACGTGGAGTCTGATGTTCAAAAGCAGGAAGCATCCAACATGGGAGAAAGATATAGTCTGGGAGGCTGGGCCAGTCTAGCCTTTTCATGTTTTTCTGCCTGCTTTATATCCCGGCCCTGCTGGCAGCTGATTAGATGGTGCCCACCCACATGAAGGATGGGTCTGCCTTTCCCAGCCCACTGGCTCAGATGTTAATCTCCTTTGGCAACACCCTTACGCACACACCAGGATCAGTACTTTGTATCCTTTAATCCAATCAAGTTGGCACTCAGTATTAACCATCACACCCTCAGACTGTAGTGAATGGGGGTGCACATCTCGCAGCTGTACCCCCAGATCATAGTGAATGGGGATCACATCTCACAGCTGCACCCCCAGATCATAGTTAATGG
>NC_045437.1:2238934-2262806 GCF_002776525.5 Piliocolobus tephrosceles
AATGGGGATCACATCTCACAGCTGCACCCCCAGATCATAGTTAATGGGGGTCACGTCTCGCAGCTGCACCCCCAGATCATAGTTAATGGGGATCACATCTCGCAGCTGTACCCCCAGATTATAGTTAATGGGGTCACGTCTCACAGCTGCACCCCCAGATCATGGTTAATGGAGGTCACGTCTCACAGCTCTATCTCCCGGAATCATAGTTAACGGGGTTCACATCTCTCAGCTGTACCCTCCCCAGATCGTAGTTAATGGACATCACATCTCACCGCTGCACCCCCAGATCGTAGATAATGATTCTTATGTGTTTGATTGTATTCCTCCAAAGACGTTGAAGTCAAAATCTCAGCACCTGCAAATGCCATCTTTTTTAAAACTAGGACCTTTGCAGATGACCAAGCAAAGGTGAAGTTGTTCAGGGTGAGCTCTGATCCAATAACTGGTATTCGTATTAGAAGGGGAAGTTTGGACACAGAGACAGACATACAGAACAGAAAGATGGTGTGAAGACATAGGTAGAGGACGGCCATCTACGACCCAACGAGAGAGGCCTAAAACACCCATTCCTGGAGCCTGCAGAGGAGATAAACCTGCTAACACCTTGACTTCAGATTCCTGAACTCCAGACCCGAGAGACGTTGCATTTCCGTTGTTTTAAACCTCTCAGCCTGTGGAACTTTGCTGCAGCTGCCCTGGGGAGCTCCCATGGCGGGAGAGGATGGCACTGCAGGAGAGGAGCTGGCCTCATGTCTACTCCTCTCACCAGTTATCTCTGCGAGGCTGCAAAGCCATACCTCCCAGGAAGCCCTGGACATTTCCAGCTTAGCAGAAATGGTTCTTTCTTCTTCAATGTCCAGTTCCTTCCCTTTGACTGATCCTGGTCAGCAGAAGCCTTCATCTTTGATCATAGATGTCTGCAGGTCTCACAGATCAGAGATGGTATTTGAGCTTGACTTTTCCTGAGCAAGAATCTTCTAAGTAGATAGCCTAGAGTACACTGGAGTGATGGAAATGTTTAAGAACCAGGTGGAGATAGTGCTGGAATGACTTTATGCAATATGTTGTAAATGTCACTGACCTGTTCATTTAAAACTAGCTACTTTGATATTTTTGAATGTTATCTCAATTATTTTATGACACAAGTGAGTGTTGGAATGCAGACAGACCCACACCCTCTCCCATGAGCTCCTTGCCCATCTCGTATTGAGACAGATTGTGGCCTGCAGGTCACACTGGACACAAGAAGAACAACTCATCTCAAAAAACTAATCTCTTACTAATTTTCTGAAACCTGAATCCAAAAGTAGAATCTGAAGGTCCTAAAGCAATCCCATTAGCCCTGAGAAAAGTCAACTAACACCAACAGCTACCTGTGTTTCCAGCTAGAACTTTCCTTCAGCAAAGCAGAGACATCAACACTTGAGCTGTTAATAGAGAAAGTTTAATTTTCCATTCGTATTTTCTTCTAATAGAGTCAGTTGGTATCGAGAAAAAAACCTCTCATTTTCTATTTGTGGGTACTTGTTTCCAGAAAAGGTCTTTATAAGAGAACTGGACTTGTACCTAACTGGACAAAGTATTCAGAATTTAGAAATAAAAATTCTACACTTAAAAAGCAAAGCTGACTGAAATATGTCACCTGTTTCTGGCAACTCTGACGTGGAGAGAAATGTCAGGAGCCGCTGCTGATCTGTGGCTGCTGGGAAAGGGGAGGCTCTGAGTGAGCTCAAAAGCTTGCAGCAGCAGAGCTCCTGGCATCAGGGATCTGCAAGCAACTAGAACATGTGAATAACGGTGCATTTCAATTACCCTATAATCACAAGACACAGATTTGTAACCCTAAGAAATCCATAAATCACGGGAGAAGGAAAAATCCTGGGGTCACACATCCTTAACTCCGTACCACGGAACCCCTGAGCCCAGCTCTGCGGCGTCTCACTGTGTGACCCTGGGCAGAGTATTTAGGCCTCTTCTCCTCCATAAATCAAGATACTTGTACCTAATTACAGACTTGTCTTGATGATCGAATCAAGCAACCCACAGAAAACACTTAGGACCATGTCTGGTTTGCAGCGTGTACTCAGAGAATGTCTCTTGGTATTGTTTAAAAGTCATCCAAAAACTTCAAGCCTGCGTGATTGGAATAGACGGTGCACGATGACAGGACACGTAACAAGTGGATTTGACATTTTAAAGACTCCCAAATTAAATCATGAAATTTCAGGAGACATTGACTTTTGGGTGGAAACGGATGATCGACTCGTTTGTAAAGGCTTTGTGGATCTTGTAGGATTCCTGAGCTACAACCCGAGAGATTAACTGGTGATTGTGGTCTACTCTCATTTTGCCAGTGATAAAAACAAATAACAGAAAAAGTCCTTGGTTCCCCTGTTCTCCCAGCAAGCCAGTGGCAGAGATCGATCCCAAATGAGCCCCTAACATCAGCTGGGGACGGTCTTCCATCCCCGCTGCTCAAACCACAGATCCTGGTGATGTTTCTCCCCTTCATCGACTCCTTTTCTGAAGCTCTCACCCTCTCACGCTGCCCTCCCCAGGTCCTCATTTTACATGCCCTATTTCCTACTGAACGCTTGCTGCACAAGAGTGTTATTTCCCCAGCAAGGGGGAAAAAAGTCAGAAGGGAAGGGACCATAGTAACTACTCATTTGATAGGGCCTTGACCTTTCAGCACGGGTCTCTAGAGAAGAGAGAGAGCAGTACATTGATGAGACTTATGGCTGGTGAGCAGTAAGTTCTCATCTTTTAAGAACTTTCTATGTTGTCAACTAGCACCGCAAGAGAAGGAGGTGACATCTGCAGGTGGAAGACCGTCTATTGGGCTTTCTCAGGCATCAGCTGTTTCTAGATGGAGGGTCTGTGTGGCTCTGTCTTCAGCCATGTTGAGAAGCTGAAGGCTCTTTCCAAGGTGGAGATTTCGGTGGGGTCTCAGGGTTGTGGACCCCGAGGTTGAGGTAGAACGGTGCAGCTTGCTGAAGAAACCTGGGGGTGCTGTGGTGGTTCTAAGGAGCTAACCCATCTGGTTTGCCTCCTGCTGGGGCCCTGCCCCCACTCTCCATTGCCTCCTCTTGCATCTCTAAGGCTAAGTCACTCCACCACCTTGGAAAACAGCACCCTCCTGCCTCGACTCCCAGGGCCCTGCATTCCCGTCTCACCTTCCTCTGCGCCCACTGTTGCTTCTTCCTTTCTGTTCGGTAAGGCCTTTGGCAGGAAGGGGTTCCAGAGTCCTCTGTCTGGGCAGGATCTTCTCCCTTCCTACTCCACAGGGACCCTGTAACTCCGTCACCCTCCCCTGCCCTCACCCTCTGCCTTCCCTCCAGCCTTGTCCTTTGGACCAATAAACACACTGGAGCCTTTCTGTTCTTAAAACATAAATGTCCTACAATCCAGTCAAACCGTCCTCAGCCCTTCCTCCCTGCACAGTCCCGGAAGAAAAACACTTTTTATTCCTCTTTATTTTCTCAGCATTTATCTCTCCACTCAACACTGTCTGGCTTCTTTTCCCGGAAACACCAGACACTGCCCTGGCCAAGGTCTTTGTTTTAACTCTACGTTCGGGGATGCATGTGCAGAAGGTGCAGGTTTGTTACATAGGTATGTGTGTGCCATGGTGGTTTGCTGCACCTATTGACCCATCCTTTATGTTCCCTCCCCTCACCCCACATGCCCCAACAGGCCCTGGTTATGTGTTGTTCCCCTCCCTGTGTCCATGTGTTCTCATTGTTCAACTCTCACTTATGAGTGAGAACATGCAATGTTTGGTTTTCTGTTCCTGCGTTAATTTGCTGAGGATAATGGCCTCCAGCTCCATCCATGTCCCTGTAAGAGACATGATCTCATTCCTTTTTATGGCTGCGTAGAATTCCATGGTGTATATGTACCACATTTTCTTTATTCAGTCTATCATTGATGGGCATTTGGGTTGGTTCCATGTCTTTGCTACTGTAAATAGTGCTGCAATAAATATATGTGTGCATGTGTCTTTGTAGTAGAATGATTTATATTCCTTTGGGTATATACCCAATAATGGGATTGCTGGGTCAAATGGTATTTCTGGTTCTAGAATCTTGAGGAATTGCGATACTGTCTTCCAAAATGGTTGAACTAATTTACACTCCCACCAACAGTGTAAAAGTGTTCCTATTTTTCCACAGCCTCACCAGCATCTGTTGTTTATTGACTTTTTAATAATTGCCATTCTGACTGGCGTAAGATGGTATCTCATTGTGGTTTTGATTTGCATTTCTCTAACGATCGGTGATGTTGAGCTTTTTTTCATATGTTTGTTGGTCGCATAAATGTCTTCTTTTGAGAAGTGTCTGTTCATATCCCCGGCCAACGTGTTTGGAGAACTCCACCTACCTTAACCCATGAAGTCCTCCCAACCTCGTCTGCCATACTCACCAAGGCTGGCTGCATGCTGCTTCCTGAAACTTTCTTTTCCATGGTCTCCAGGTCGCAGCTTTTCATACTTAC
The DNA here is from genome assembly GCF_002776525.5 of Piliocolobus tephrosceles. NCBI lineage: Eukaryota > Metazoa > Chordata > Mammalia > Primates > Cercopithecidae > Piliocolobus > Piliocolobus tephrosceles. The sequence goes on from NC_045437.1 coordinate 2,243,435, forward strand.
TCCTTTGTCTTTCATTCTGGAATCTTCTCCAGCCTCCTCTCCTCCCGCTGTCTAAAAAACTTGGTACAGCCCTGAGTTGCGTTTAGAGAAACAACTAATGCAGCTCTGCAAGTGGACAGGCTCCGAGGGATGCGCTGAGGGCAGCAAGACCCTGCCGTCCCGCCACGGCATGCTTCCACTGGGCCCCCCTCCCGCACATGGGACAGCAGGTCTGAAGGCATCACGACAAATTCTGATCTTCTCTGTGTTATGTTTTGCTTCAATCACATCTCACTAGAAAGAGGACACACAAGGAAAATTAGAGCCCATAAACATCCTGACATTCAAGTATTTTTTCACTACTTTATAAGGGCTTTCAGGATTTTAGGATTATAGTTACAGTAATAGAGTCTTCTGAATGATTGCATTGTCATATTTTTCATATGAAAATATAGTTAAGCCAAATATTTTGAAACACCTAAGTAATCTGGGCATTGAAAATTTTTCTTCTATAGATTATTGTGTGATCCTCATTGAGTTTGTTGTGAGTAATAACTATAGTAAGAACTTCCTGAAGTCTTTGGAAAAGTCTTTGTATAAGTGAACAGCTGGGGGAAAATATATCATGTAAGAGCCTAAAGCTTTAATATTAAGGAATTAAGTTATCCCTTATATGTAGGCAGGGATCTTATGGTGAAACCCTATCTCTACTAAAAATACAGAAGTTAACTGGGCGTGGTGGCATGCGTCTGTAGTCCCAGCTACTCGGCAGGCTAAGGCAGAAGAATAACTTGAACCTGGGAAGCAGAGGTTGCAGTGAGCCAAGATCTCACTACCATACTCCAACCTGGCAACAGGGCAATACTCTGTCTCAAAAAAAAAAAAAAAAAAATTACTTCTGATAGTATTTTTTCTCAATGTATTCAACTTTTTAAGATGCCAGGCTTTTTGTAAACATTATCACATGTAATCCCTCAAGCAACTCTGAGGTTGAAATTATGAACTGCCTGTTTACTGATGAATAAACTGAAAAGAGCTTAAATAACATGCCCAAGATTACCAGGTTGATAGACTATCACAGAAACATCACTCTCTAATTTTCAGAATGACTTTTCATATCAACTATAAGCTGAGAAGGGAGTATTCAAATGATTCTGACTCATCATGTTTAAATTTATAGAACAGAGCCCAATAAACACTATGCCAAACCCAGAGAACCAGTTAAAATCCTGAAAGTGGACTATTGGTGGCTGTTCCAGTTATCTACCTCTTTGTAACAAATTATTACACAGTTAATAGGTGAAAACAACAGCCAGCTTATTATTTTGCTTAGTACTGGCATCAGGAATTTGGACAGGGCTCAGCTGGACCATTCTTCTGCTTCAGGCTGTGTTAAGTGAGATGATTTGGTGGATTTTGGCTAGCAAATTACCTGGTCATAAAGTTCAAGACAACTTCTCTCATATACTGTGTATTTTGGTGGGGACAGATGGAAGGCTGGACTTAACCAGGACTTTCAACCAGAGAGCCTACTCATGGTGTCGCTGGTCTCTGGCAAGTTAGGCTCAAGCCATTTGAGCTTCTCTCATGGTGGCTCAAGAGTTCCACAGAGAGTGTTTCCAGACACAGAAAGTGGAAGCTGCTGGTTCCTTAAGAATCAGGTCTGATAATTTCTGCCACATTGTTTTGGTCAAAGCAGTCACTAAGGCCAGTCAATAATCAAGGAGAGAAAAGGGAATTAAATGCCACCTCCCCATGGGTAAAGATAAAAAAATCTGTGGCCATCTTGAATCCACCACGAGGAGCACCAGAGCTGTTCTGATATTCGGCCAACAAAGTACAAGCCTTTGGAGGTCATGTCTACGAAGAACGCATAGGTTACAATCACCACCTCCGTAACACATGCATTCACCTTCTTCCTCACCATGCTTCGTTTCGCATATGTTTTTGTGCATTTGGTTTCCTCTCTAAAAACAAAATGCCTTTACATTGCATAATTAGGTAATTATACTGCCTCTCCTGGGGTAAGTTATTTGGAAAGCCTTCTGCCTTGGAAGAAGTTATTCTCCTTGGATCTCATGTTAAATTTCTACCTCAGAGAATTTAAGACCACCCACTCCTATGAGTACATATCTATATATATAATTTTCATATATTCAGCAAAACAAGATAAAAATGCCTTCGAAGCCTACCTGAAGTGAAGCACACAGTCCCACCTGCAGTTAAGGTATGTATCTTGGCCAATGCATCCTTCAGCCCTGGTTGTATTTGCATGTCTGTAGATCAGGAAATTGCTGGAAGTAGTAAGTTTGGACTTGCATGGGCTGGCTTGTCTCAAACTGATATGCAGGGAGGAGCTCTGTTTCTCACTTAAGCAATTGTGACTGCTTCATAAATTAGTTTTGTTAGTTTCTTTGGGACTCTCCTAGATAATGAATTTCATCGTCTTTTTTTTTTTTTTTTTCTGCTCATTTTGCTTATCTCACATCACTGGTAGATATTCATCTCCCTGTAACTATATTAACAGACTGTAATTAAACCATGCAATCAAATTCTGACTATCTTCTGATTCCTCCAACATATTATTCTTTAGAGAGGCTGCCCTCAGGATCCCTTGAAGGAATATGCTGGCTCCACAGTTATCCTGACTATGCAAACTCCTCCATGTGAGGTTAGCTTTACCCATCAAAATTGGCTCTCTTATTTGTCTTCAAAAACTAATTTTATTTTCCAGCACCAGCAGTCCAACACACAATTGTGGAGTCCAAGGAGACACGCTTTCTTTCCAGGGAGCAGTTGTTATGGACACACAGAGTCTGAATTTTCGCTCTTTATGGGGCCATTTTTCATACATATGGCCTCCCAAATGTACCTAGATGCCCAGGAATTATGACTCACGTCCACAAAACAACTAACATTTACCCCTCAGAATGGTGGATGATGGAGAAAGAAAAGGACTAGCGGTTCCCACATATGCTGTGGCAGGCAGGTCTTCCGTGGAGTTACAGCCGTGCTATGGAGTCTCCTCTCTGCCAGAGAGAGAAGGCTGTGACCTCCAGGGCATCTGGTATCTGCAAAACCTGAGAACCAGGTACACTCCCAGGTATGTCTCTTGCATTTGAGAGCAAAATTCCGCCCTCTGCACCCCAAACAGTCTGAGGGCACCCCCACCTAGAGTGCCTGTCATTATCTGAAGGGTCACCCACTGTCCCTCCAAAAGGCAACCACTAACTTTAATTCATTATGATTTGAAAGTACGTGCTATGTGCACTTTGGCAGTTGGAACTGTCATGATATTAAGTAAGGATAAGTTATTGCAAACCTAGACAAGATGTAAGTCTTCCTAAATATGGAAACTCTGGCGTGCAGCCGTAGGAGTGGGCCACAGAGCGTGATCCTAATGATGACTGTCAACCGCCACATTTCAGGATTCGGGACAGGTTTGCCCGGGGCACATGTGATGTTCTCTCCATTTCCCTCCCAGCCTTAGTTTTAAATATGGAAAATGTAGCATTTCTCTCCATATTTCTAGCACATTGATGTTCCTAACTCAAAATATGTCAAGACACCCCTGAAACTTTCGGGGATTCAATTTTTTCCTCTCCAAGACAGAGAATCCCCATCTTACTTGTGTGATACTGTGAGCGCCTTCAGTTATTCTTGTGTGATTTTCAATGGTTCTTTCTTTATAATACAGTGAAGTTATTTAAATACAATAAAACAATTCTAAATGCATGTCAAGTATTTATAAAAGTCAATTAATGGCCGGGCGTGGTGGCTCACGATTGTAATCTCAGCACTTTGGGAGGCTGAGGGAGGCGAATCACTCAAGGCCAGGAATTCAAGACCAGCCTGACAAACATGGTGAAACCAATTCTTTACTAAAAATACAAAAATTAGCCGGGAGTGGTGGTGCATGCCTGTAATCCCAGCTACGCGGGAGGCTGAGGCACGAGAATCACTTGAACCCAGGAGGTTGAGGTTGCAGAGAGCCAAGACTGCGCCACTGCACTCCAGCCTGGGCGACAGAGTGAGACCCTGTCAAAAAAAAAGTCAATTTATTCTACGTAAATACAATACAATCTGTCTTTTGTTGTTGTTGTTGTTGTTGTTGTTTGAGACAGAGTTTCCTCTGTCGCCCAGGCTGGAGTGCAGCGGCGTGATCTCGGCTCACTGCAACCTCCACCTCCCGGCTTCAGCCATTCTCCTGCCTCAGCCTCCCGAGTAGCTGTGACTACAGGCCCCCACCACCACACCCAGCTAATTTTCTGTATTTTTAGTAGAGACGGGGTTTCATCATGTTAGCCAGGATGGTCTCCATCTCCTGACGTCGTGGTCCGCCCACCTCGGCCTCCCAACGTGCTGGGATTACAGGCGAGAGCCACTGCACCCAGCCAAGACACTACAATCTGCTTTAATTAAAAAAAAAAAAAAAAAAGGAACTAAAACATGGTTCAGTGCTAATGAATAAGAACCAGACCAGGTTAGATTAAGCTGGAACGTGCAGTGTGTTCCTGAGACCCACAGGGACTTTATGAACCCAACTGCAGCTCTGGAAGCAGGAAGAGGCACTTCACAATGAGGCAGCTCAGTTTGCAGCTCCCCCTGCAGAAACGGGGCTCTCTTGGCCCCACTCCTGCCTGGCACTTCCTTGCTGGCCTCCGCTCCTCTCCTGCTATGGCCTGGCCACCTCTGCACCATTGCTACGGGACAAAGGTCGCCTGCCAGAGTGCAGCTGTTCCCGGTTCCCATTCCTTTAGCTAGGGCAGCCTGCCGAAGTTTCCCAGAGTCTCCTCACGGCCAGTCCACAGCAGTGGGAAAGGGAACCTGAATGAGCTTGGGATCAGTGTCCACACAGGATCCAGAAGTTCTCCAGGAAGCCAGAACGCAGGTGTAGCAGAGCCTTCAGGTTGCCCGTCCACTGCACACTCCTAACATGTCTCATGCATGCGGTGGAGAGGCAAAGGCTAAGTTCAAAGCTCCTGTGCAGACAAGCAGCAGGGCTGAGGGAACAAAAGCAGAAGTCTACCAGGGACAGAAGTGTGGAGTTGTCTTGGCACAGGCACTCCCCTTCCGTTTCCCCCTTAGTCGGCCTGGACCGTGAAAGGGATGCTTGAAGAGGCTGCCACTGCCAGGCTGTGCCCACGAGACAACAGTGAACAGCAAAGAGCACAGAGGAGCCTGCAGGCCTATCCTGTCACGTGCTGGCTGGAGCAACAGTCCCTGACGGGCTGGTCATGTCCAACAAGCAGCTCCCTGCAGCAGGAGGAGAGGACACGATTTCAAGTGCTGGCCCATGTCCGTGGCATATATACTCCCAGCCAACTTCCAGCTTCTAAGGGCTTAACAACTGGATCACAAAATGCCTGAAAAGAAACAATCAGTTCTTTCCAGTCAGCAGGACACATTTCTAGCAGGCTATTTTTTTTTTTTTTTCCTTTTCAATGCTATATGTCTAAACAGGTAAAAGTTATCAGTCAAGCCAACACTCTTGATAACAACAAAAAGTTCTAGCTTCCTGCCTTAATGAGACACCTTCATATGTAACAGAAAGTTTGGGGTTAGATTTAGAATCCTATGAGTAGATGAGACCCCCACCCTCTGCTTCTCCCTTACTCATGGGAGGTCTGTACCACCCATAGGTGGACATCTCAGCTGGCACTTCTGAGTTGAGATGCATCTCATCCAACAGCCACCCTCGGCTATGCTTTGGGCCAGTGTGGCCAGTCCTCCAGCAGTCAGGGCTAGAGATGCACACACGGCAAGGAAGTAGGTGCTGGGTTTTCTGAGCAGGGACATGTGGGTCCCCAGTCCCTGCAGCTTCTCAGGCTTGGGGAACACACACAGAGGAGGCAGCAGAGTGGGTCCCCGAATGCCAAGGCCCCTCTTGCCAGGGTGAAGGTCAGCACTGGAGGTAGGCTTCCTGGAGCATCCCTGAGCCTTCACGGTGGCCCTGCCTGGGAAGACACACAGAGTCCTGCTTATTTAAGCCGTTTTTAGGTAAGTGGTGTAAACAGGGAGCTCCACATGGGATCTCACTGAACCCACTTACAGACACGACAGTGACTAGGCCCAGACCCTGGGCAGCCCCCAAAGGCAGAGTGAGACACAGAAGCAAACACCCATCTATGCTGTGTCCACCCATGGCTCGGTGAGAGGACCTCAGTGGCTCAGAGCCCAGGCTCCCCATCAGAAAAATAGCAACGATTCCACCGCCTCAAAGCTCATTGCAGAGGTCACAGGTGAAGTAAACAAACAGGTAACTTTGCACTCATTCAAAACAGAAAACAGTTAACAATTGACCCTGAAAAGACTTTGACTTCATTAAAATTTACTTTAGATCAGTATAAGAAGAAAAAAAATGAGAAAATGATCACCACAGAAAGTCCTTATAGAAAAATGCAGGATTCTTTGAGTAAGCCAATTCTGCAAAACAACAGAAATACAGAAAAATGATGCCAGCGTTGTGGAGACTTTTAGGATAATTTTGACTCCCCAGTTGGACAAAGCACATGCCTCTTACATTTTTTGTATCGAGTATGCACTGAGGGGGGCAGGTGGCAAATGAAAATGTGGGCCCTCTTTAGCTTGGAGGAAGCTATCCAGAGTTCACAGCAGAAAGTTGTCAAGCTGGAGACCTGTCAAGTAAAATAGAGATCCAACTGTCCTTTGTTACTATAGGAGAAGCCAAAGGGGGATGTCAGAGGGAGGAAGAATCCAACACAATTGTTAAAAAAAAAAAAAAAAACTTTTTTCTTTTAAAAAGCCTGCAGTCCCCACCAGTGGAAAGTTTGGACCTGAGATACATTGGAGATGACAGTCTAGTTTTGCTGTGCTGGACATAGTGCTGCTGACGTTTCTGTCCGTGCAGTGAAAAAAGCACCTTCCTCAGGCTTGGCATTTGTGCGTGTGTTTGTGGCATTGCTGTGCAGCCTTTTCGGGGTGGTTTAACACATAGTACACTCAGGACTCCAGATACGTGCTGATGTTGTGGCCCGGCTTATTAGTTATTACAGTTGCTGTTTGAAATTGAGCCCTATTACTTTGGTTTGGACAGAATTCTGTTTTCTGCCTTTCTAGGCTTCGTGACTATGGGTTGGTTACATGAAGTTGCCATTTAATAATTACCTGCTTCACAGCACAGAATAATGACTTGCTTCACACATGCAAAATAAAAGCAGCTTATTCTTTGTCATGTCTTATGCTAAAGAATGCACAGAAACACTCGTCACTGAAGATGATTCTAAAATATAAAATTTATTTTCTTAATGAAGACTGAAAACTGCATGCAAATTACATTTTGCTTAGAAGTCGATTACGTATCATGATAATACATTTCAAAGCCTCCACACTATGTAAAGTATTCATAACCATTTCTGTCCCCTGCACTGATTTGTCAATAAAGTAAACTGAAATGTCAGCTTAGCTGAAATAATGTTTCTGATGCTGAGCGAGAGAGAGCCGTTCTTGAGTTCTGATAAATCTCAGCACGACGTAGAGCAAAGCTCAGACTGGGCTGAGTCTCAGAGGTTGCTGAGGCATTGAAGGGCTGTGTGGCCCCAGGCAAGCTCCTCTGCCGCTTGGTTCTCTCCTCTGTGACCCTGACCCTTCCTGGGATTCACAGCGAGGGGCAGACACCAAGTTCCGGTCCAGTTACTGCTCATCCCACCCACTCCTCATCTTTGCCTAAAGTGGACTTCAGTTGGAAAGCCCACATCAGTTTGGAAATTGTTTTTCTTTATACCTGCACAGGTTTTTACATCAACAGCAGGTGTGGATGGTACGTCAACAGCACCATGAGGTTACTGAAAGTGGTCATAATTTAGTTAGCTAGAAATCAGAAAAAAATTAAAACTTGCAAATTTTCAAAACGGAAAGGAATTCATATGTAAAAGCTTATAATTCTTGCTGAATCACTTTCTCTGTTAATTAGGAACTTGCATTCACAGGAAATACGTGGTTGAAGAAGTATGGATAATTTGCTTTGGGTATGAAATCCCCAAAGCATCACATGTATATTTCTCTACAACTTGTCATGGAATGAAACGGGTCTCCGGTCAATTACAAAGTCCTAGAAATTCCACACGCATGGGCTTGTCTACCATGGTTCCAGAGCGTGGTGTGATTTTCTGGAGTCTCGGGGGTTGGTACACATGTGGGTGCATCAACACAGACTGCGCTGGACACCATGCTTAGCATGGTCCACCAGGATCTGTGATGTTAACTTCTCGGAATTGGGGAAGAGCTGATACTGGGCATGCATTGCTCAGTGCTCATAAGGACATGTTGGGGTAGCCGGTCCCACATTGCCAGATGTTTGAGCAGAGATTTTTAGCACCCACCATTAGTTGGCAGAAGGTGACACTGTGACCTCAATAAGGAAACAACAGGACACATCCTGACCTGGGCTCTAGACTGAGCGCTGCCCCATCTGGCCATGTAAGTGGGCCAGGCCTGAGAATAGCTATTTTTCAATGGTAGTTTTGAGCCATTTTATTTACTCCACGTTTATTAGGCCCCTCCTCTGCGGCAGGCATTGTTCGAAGCTTTGTGGGCTCATCAGAACAACACAGAAATCCCTGCCCTGGTGCAGGGTCGAGCTCACTGGATCTGACACCCAAAGCGTCAACAGTGGGAGATGTTTCACACTGACCACAGTCAATTCTCGACTAGGCAGCCTTTGACCGACAGTGCTTATATCATTCTTTTCTGATTAAAAAGAGATGACCTCATTTTTTCCCAGTTGTCAGGTTGAAGCATGATGGTGTGTAGTGTGCACTCCTAAGCAGAATTGACACAACCTACCTGCTGCTTCTGTTTTTTCACCTTTCCACCTCCGAGCTCTGGGAAATGGACTTTAGAACCCGCTAGCATTACAGAATCATTGCAGTTTTAGTAAATATGTGCTTTATATATACATGTATTACATTCCAATACTGATAGTGGATTTAGTATTTTACGTATAAAGACTGATTTATATAGATATATGTAAGCATATATAAATAACAGATGTATTTAAATATAAAGATTGATTTTATATATAAAGGCTGATTTTGGATATCCTATTTTATATATAAAGATTGATTTTTATACATACATTATTTGTAGGTAAATATATATAAATAAAAGTCATATTTATGTGTAAAGATCGATTTTATAGATAAAGACTGATTTTGATATAGTGCTTTATCTAATGTAAGAATTAGTAGATCGGGTGCGGTGGCTCACGCCTGTAATCTCAGCACTTTGGGAGGCCGAGGCGGGTGGATCACCTGAGGCCGGGAGATTGAGACCAGCCTGACCAACATGGAGAAATCCCGTCTCTACTAAAAATACAAAAAAAAATTAGCTGGGCTTGGTGGCACATGCCTATAATCCCAGCTACTAGGGTGGCTGAGGCAGGAGAATTGCTTGAACCTGGGAGGTGGAGGTTGCAGTGAGTGGAGATCGTGCCACTGCACTCCAGCCTGGGCAACAAGAGTGAAACTCAGCCTCAAAAAAAAAAAAGAATTAGTAGACCTTAATCAACGCACCAGGTTTGTTGCTAATCACCAGTCTTTTCCATAACACTCCTCTACCTTCTTTTTTTTTTAAGTTACCACCACTGTTAAATTTGCTTCTACCTTGACTCAACCTAAAGAGCTTTCCTCGGGTGCACGCAGGCATGGCATGGGACCTGAAACCCAGCACCGTCCCAGTGTGCGTGAGTGTGAGTGCAAGTGCATGTGTGACTGTGTATGTCCGCGTTTACCAACATGTGAACAACTGTTTGAGGCATGAATAGAACCTTTGAGATAATTACTTAAGCCCCCAAATAAGAAGCTTTGCTATTAAATATGCTTCTTCATATTATGGATAAAAATTCTTGAACCAAGGTTATTTTTGTCCCTTTAGGAAAAAAAATCCAGTATTTTATTTTTCTTTCCTAAGAATGTGTAGCAGTTTCTTCTTATTCTCACCATTGAAAAAGTTACCAGGAAATGACCAAGTATTCGCCGTTGCCCAGACTGACTAGTAACGGCAATGTTCTTGCAATCTGCAAACTCTGGCCTCAAGCTCAGAGCAGTGTTCTTCTGTTGTGTCCTTCTTGGCTGTTTTTGCTTTGTCTGACCTCCTCTCCCTCTTTGGTGGACTCCTTGGGGATATACAAGCCACAAATAAACCCCCGGTCACAACGTGTGGGCAAGTGTCTTAACCCAGTCTGTCTGTTTAAGCTCAGGGCTGACCGGGAAAACAAGACCCCTGAGAGTTTTTAATTTTTCTGTATTTACTTATTATTCTTATTTATACCTCAGCTTTTTCCATCAAATAATTTAAGGTAGCTAGTTAAAACAAACAAACAAACAAACAAACAAAAAAACTCTTTTTAAGTGTTAGCATTTGAATATTAAATTTCAACTTTACAAATACGACTCACCATTTTTTTTTGTATTTTCATGAATCTAACTTCAGATAATATTAAGTAAATCATTCCTAAAAGATGAACATAATATGTATATGTTTTAGGCAAAAGCTGAAAAATGAAAGATTATAAAATAGAAGGCAGTTATGGGATTTTAAACAAATTGTTTTCCTTTTTAAGTGCTGGAATAAATTTTAATTTCTTCAGAGATTAAAAGAAAAGGTATTGAAAGGAGCCAGCCATGGGCAGGGGGGAGCAGGGCTCTGTGGGAACAGTGCTCCGGCTGCAGCTCTTCCCAGAGTCTGCGTCCAGCAGGTCCGTATGCCTGTGGTTCCTTCTCAGATTCTTTGCCCACCTGGGTATGACCCAGTTCTCTCATACAGAATATTCTGCTGTCAAAAGTACACCCTTCATTTGGAGAGAGGGCAAATTGTTCACCTATAATTGGCTTATTCTTTCCACTGCCGTGATCTTCTTTTTACTATGAAAACAATTGGCATGAATTCAAACAATTTGCTTTGAAGCAAATATTGCAGTAACATTTCCCATTGGTACTGAGTTGGGATGTACCAAGAATATCAGTGCAATGTATTCACATTTTAACAGTTCCATATGTTTTTCTATATGCATTTTCATGATCAAAGGAATGCAAATTATTTATTAGTATCATATAGTCAAGCTCATTTTGAAAAGTTTTAAAGAAACATTTATCATCTTAGCAAAACAACAAAAACATTTTCCATAGCATGGGAAATGTCCATTTATCAACCAAGATTTATCAGCCACATAAATTAATAGCTTTCTTGGGCTGATACCTTAGTCTCTAGTGAAATGAGTTTTTAAAATTCAAAGCTGCAGAATACTTGCCGAACCTTCCTTGAATAAAATCATGGTTATGCTCAAGCTGCTATTTGTTCATTCTTCATGTATTTCTTCCAAAATCTTATTGCACGTGTACCTGTGGCACCCTTCTGATGTAGCCTCCACTTCAACCGCCTGCATCTGAGATTCTCTTTGGAGCACTCCACTTGGGCCACTGGGGCCACTGTTTAAATGATGAAAGCCCAGGTGCCTGAAGATGGACCCCCCTGCTCGCTCCCTTCAGGGATGCCCAGGCCAGGGCTGCCTGAGGCAGAGGAGGGACCCAGATCCCTTGCCCGAGTTTGGAGAAGCTCAGAAGCAGGAATGCACTCCAGATCTCTCCCCATGGGACCAGGCTGAGGTTGGGGCTCTGTCCGGACTCAGCTCTGCCTGGTGTCCTCCCTTCCCTGTCCTGCTCCCTCCACACCTAGAAGTCATTCCTTAATAATCAGCATATGCATACACTCCCTGTCTCAGAGGACACTTCTGGGAGATGTGACCTAAAAATCATGCAAGATGGTAGATATTAGAAATTCAAAGTAAATATTTCTCATAATGTCAAAAATCATAATCTTGCATCTCACTGACATATTCTTAAGAATATAAGTGATAAAGTAAATTGAAAAAAAAAAAAAAACTTCAGTATTTTAAAACTTGCTCAACAATTTTATGGGTAATATTTACCCGTGGTTGGAGAAATGCATTTTCTGAGCAAGACAGAGAGCCACTGGCAAGGTGACCTAGTGGGGCACAGGGCTTAAGAGGCACCATGGTCTGCCTTTTGATGTACACCCTATTATGACATGTGAGTCTCAGAGTTGCAGGGAAATCATGGAGAGGAGGAAAAAATTGGCCCAGCCAACTGGAGCATGCTCTTGTTCCCATTGCTAAGGTAAAATGGAAAGATATTAGCTAGATTGATCCAGTAGTTCAGAATTTTTTAAAAAGAAATTTTCCAAAATGGAAAACTGTCAACCTACTTAACTATGTGAGGTCAATGATCAAAACTGCCTGTTGCAGGCAAGCCCCATTGCTTCACTCTGCCTGCAAACCAACACAATCCTGACCAGCAAGGGGCTTCCTGACCCATCCCCATGGAATAAATTCATCAGAAATATGTTGAATGCCTTAAATTAATGCTATCTACAATCTAATGCCAAAAGCAATTAAGAACTCCTGGGAAAATAAAGGGCAAATGAAGCAACACAGTAGCTGGCCCTCAATCTACACTGGCAAAATAGGGAGAGGAATTGACGTTCCTGGTTGTTCTTCAACACAGACAATTATTGTCAAAACCTGAGGGCTGAGCTCCTGCCCCCAACACCTGGGGAGCACAGGAAGCAGGCCGGGGGCTGAGCCTGACGATTTCTTCAAGTGTGATCAGACTTGGATGGGAGAAGTCAGTTTTAGAGGGTAAGACAACCATATTCCCTTGTCAACCTTCTCAGTGGGTTGACACACAGCGAGGCGTTATCAGACACCTACACAGAGGAGCAGTGAGCAGCAGATTTTCCTGTTCCTCCCACTTGTCAGTCACTGGAGTATCTGACACCATTTTATGTGGGTGGAATGCATGACAATTATGACTTCTTGGAAACACAGTTATTAATTACTAAGCTAGAATGTCTTATCAGATGCCCTCATTGTCTTCTGACATCACTTGACTTGTCATCAAACATTCCATACTTCTTGTCATAACAAAGTAAATTATTCCCCTAAAGACAGACATGAAGAAAGTCCAAAGTGAAGACTGAGCAATCGTCCCTCTGGTTCACTCACGACACGTACATGCTCTCCTTCCACTCACTGGGAACCTCATCCACTGCTCCGGCCCCCGCCCCCCAAATCAATTCCAGATGTGTATCCACGTCCTGGCCCCTGCCCTGCCCAGGTGCCGCACATGGACACTGGGACTGCCTTCAGCACTTCAAACTCCACGTGCCTAAAACCAACCCACGGGCCTCTCTCAAAGCATGCCCTCACCTCTGGAAAAGGCCTTACTATCTACTCAGATCAGATCCCAAACCTGAGACTGAGAATCACTCTAGACTCCTGCCCTTCCCTCCCACTGACTGGGCCCACACCATTTCCATGTGTGCCCAAGAGACCTGCAAAAGTAGACACAAGGCACCTCTTACCAGGGTCATCCAGGACGACCGGGATGTCTGGTCCTAGGTCTCTAGGTTCACACCAGATGTCTCCAGAGCCGAACATGATTGTCATAGTCCGGAGGGGAATGAGGCAGTTCTGAGTTCTCCCTTGCATGGACAGTCCCTCTGCGTGTGGTAAAGGACGCTTGTCTGCCTATGGCCCAACCCACTACCAATGTGATCTGGTAGAACATTAACATGCGACCTCACAACAATTGATTTTGGCTGCCTGCCACATGTAACATACACTGCCTGGCGTGGGGAATTAAAAGATGAACAAGCAGAGGGGTACCACCTCATGTCTGCCTTCAGGGGGCTTCTAACCCTCTGAAGAGCCTACAGATCCCTATCGTTTACAGCAGGCTTCTTGGTTTCCTTAAAGTTCCAGCATCTGAACGTTTGGCAGAAAGCTTGACCACGAGCAATTAGGAGCAGCAGGGCCGCGAGTAACCCCAGGTGAGGAAGCCACTCAGCGTGGAGGGGCAATGAAGAACTGCAAAATCCCAAGGAGGCAGAGCATCAGGACTTGACTAGAGAGAAGGGGAGACCACTCAGTAGGACCCAGGGTCCAGTTTGAGCAGCTGGGTCAGCATTTAAGCCACCAAGAACAGCGGGAAAGCAGGAGGTTTAGGGGAATGTGGTGGATCCGGCAGGACTGTGGCTTAGGGGCACTGCAGGCAGTGAGGGACCTGCATGTGGGCTCCAGCAGGAACAGAAGAGGGGACGACAGCCTGGGACGGGAGTTGGGGTTCTCAGGGTGCAGAGGGCTGGGGAGGCAAGTCTGTCCGGGAGTGTGAGGAGAGAAGCAGGAGGTGAAGGCTCACACAGGTGACGCCAGCACAGGAGAACCCTATTTCTCTCTGGTTTTCTGGGTCCCAGGAAAACATTTCTCCTAATTACTGTCTACCAAGAATCCAAGTATTCCCTTCTTTCTGGTTGGCATATATTGTATATGAAAATGAAATTCCCATAAGATGGAACCAGACTAGAGATTCTCCACCTAGGGCTTCTAGGTGATCCAGAAATGCTCCAGTTCTCACAGTGGGAACAGATCAGACCTCAGGCGCTGGGCTTCTCCCCAGCCAGGGATCCTAATGGCACCATAAGCCTTGCTGTGTTGGCAATGGGCTCACAGCACTGGCTTTCCAGGAAGACACAGCCCACAGACTCCTCCCCAGGTACTCACTGGCCAGCAGGCCCCGCCCACTCAGCTCCTGCTTAGTGTTCCCCACCCCTACAGGCAGTGAGATGCTCTGTTGGAAACACACAGCAAACCCAGCAGCCTGGCCCTGTCCCTGGCACACCTTCTAGGGCTTCCTGAAGCTCTGGAGAGAAAGCCCTCCCTAACTATGGTCAGGAGGGCTTGCCAGCTCCTACCCCATCTTCCAGAACGCCCCGTGCACTCCATGTCCTGCAGCTCACACTCTCGGCGTCATCTCCTGCCACAGGGCCTTTGTACATGCTGCTTTCTCTGTCAGTGGCTCCTCCCTCCCTCTGCACAGGGAGCTCCATTATATGTCAACTCGGGCCCACTTTGTCAAAAATGCTTCCTGATGTCCCAGACCTGCTGAGCTCCTTGCATCCCAGGGCTCCATGCTGGCTTGTGCCTCCTCATCCTCACACTGTCCATAGCTGCAATTTCATGTGAACTCATGTGATGTCTAACTCATGCCAGTGTTGCCTCTCATCTATAAATTCCATGAAGGCAGAGACCACAATGCCTTCCAGCTCACCACGGGATCCTCAGTGCCTAGAACAGTGTGTAGCACATGGAGGATTGATGCAGGAACATGCTGGAAGGACCCTGAGACCCTAGGTCAGACCAGACCACGAGCAAGGAGATCTTGCAGACACAGGAATGCGAGGGTGGGGGCTATGCCTTGGGCTAAATGAGGTTTTTTGTTTCACTAGCATTGCTTCTCACAAACAAGCTATCTCCTGAGAGCGTCACCTCACCGCTGTTTATCACGTAGAGAAAAGAATGACCCCTCTTTCATCAAAACGGTCTGACCAAGATCGAGACTACTGGAGTAATGTGGAGTGATAACTTTGAGACCATTCTACTCCAGGACTTCCACCAATTATTTTGTTGTTTGTTTTTGAGACAGAGTCTCTCTCTGCTGCCCAGGCTGGAGTGCAGAGGCTGGATCTTGGCTCACTGCAACCTCTGCCTCCTGAGTTCAAGCAATTCTCCTGTCTCTGCTTCTGGGGTAGCTGGTACTGCAGGTGCGCACCACCACACCGGGCTAATCTTTGTAATTTTAGTAGAGATGGGGTTTCACTATGTTGAGCAGGCTGGTCTCAAACTCCTGCCCTAACTGATTCACCAGCCTTGGCCTCCCAGAGTGCTGGGATTACAGGTGTGAGC
Organism: Piliocolobus tephrosceles; assembly: GCF_002776525.5. Taxonomy (NCBI): domain Eukaryota; kingdom Metazoa; phylum Chordata; class Mammalia; order Primates; family Cercopithecidae; genus Piliocolobus; species Piliocolobus tephrosceles. The sequence continues at coordinate 2,259,195 of NC_045437.1, forward strand.
CACTGTGCCCGGCCCTTCCACCAAGTATTTTAATGAAAGAATGGAAATGTTCTCATTATATATGTTGATTATTTTAAATGAAATAGAATAACTAATAGAACAGCTTTAACACAGATGAAAAATTTAAACCATCTGAATAAAACAATTACAATTGTTTTTATTACAATTGTAATAAATTCCAATTACAATTGGAACAATAACAATTAATCGCTTCTCACATGTGAAGAAGTAATATGTAGTTTAACATGGACAGATGTAAGATAATCTGTAAAATGGAGAAAGGGGCCAGGAGCAGTGGCTCACACTTGTAATCCCAGCACTTTGGGAGGCCGAGACAGGTGGATCATGACAGGAGATCGAGACCATCCTGGCTAATCCGGTGAAACCCCATCTCTACTAAAAATACCAAAAAAAAAAAAAAAAAAAAATGCTAGGTGTGGTGGCAGGCACCTGTAGTCCCAGCTACTCGGGAGGCTGAGGCAAGAGAATGGCATGAACCCGGGAGGTGGAGCTTGCAGTGAGCCAAGATTGCGCCACTGCACTCCAGCCTGGAAATGAAAGAATCAAGAAAAGGGAGAGACAGCTAGAAAAAAAAAAAAAGAATATATCTAATCTACAACCAGATATATGTCTTCAATATGGGATTCAAACCAGAGCGCATAAGGCCCTCAGCTTTCCTCTCCGTGAGTTCTTGACATTCAGAAGACATTCTCTGTTTTCCCACATTTTCCCCTCATTAAAAGTAGTCTGTGCCATTTGACAATTATTGAACAAGACCACTTAATAATTCAATTTGGTTTGTTTATATCTGTTAGCATGAGTTTTGAAAATGAATGTAATCATAGTCTTACCTAATAGATACTTGTTATGTTTCAGAATACTATGAACATCATACATTTTTTCTCACATGTGAAGAAGTCTGCACATTAACTCGGTAACCAGAAGGCAGGTACCTGCCATTTTTGGGGAATATACTCTACAGTACAGACCCTGTTCTCCTTATATACACGATGTCTGCAACACCTCAAGAGAGCTTTTGCACCCAGGAAACTCACTGACTGTTGGGGAACTAGCAGTGTTTGAGGGCTAACTAGAAGAATTGAGGGACCCAAGAGGAACCCATCTCCTCACCTGGGACTGCAGGTGCACTGGCTTCCCTGTGTGCCCCTTCTTTAGAAATGAAGTATGTCCTAAGCCCAAATGTACGAGTTTGATTATAGCTACTCATCTGATATACTTTGAGTTTTGATCTTCACTTTTAGGAAGCTCTATTCTATTTTGTCATTTCATCCTTTACTCCTTAGAAAATGTCGAAATTTCCATTTGCTTCCCTCACCCTTTTCCAATTGTAAAATACTATTGGTGACAACAGTGAAAGACACATGCATTTCAGGTCTCATTTCTTAATATTTACATGTTTTCAAAGCACTTAATTCTTCACTCAATATATGATCTGGCTACATCCCATCTAGAGCTAGAGATTGTGTGTGTCTGTGAGCTTAACTCTGTCTTCCTCTTCATGAGGTAGGAATTTCTGAACTGCACTGGGCTGTAGAGAAGAGTGCAATAAAGAAGCGCTATTTCAAGTCTACAAGGCACAGTTGAAAGTTACAAATCCATCAAGTTGGAAAGAATTGAGCTTATTAATGTCCTCAAATGCATTTATCTTAACGTTTACATTACATTTTGCATGCTTAGAAAAATAATTCAGCTTGTAATTATCTTCGCATAAAATGTAATCACAAATGACACCATAACTCTGAAATAAACCAGAAAAAAACAGAATATTTTATGTGAAATTTAACATTCCACTGTGCTCTTTTTCACATTGCACAAGCTCAAATAATATGTCAGAGATTAACTCAGCCATTCTCTAATTTTGACTTTGTGCAGCAGATTTCACGTTATTTAAAAAGCTTTATATTAAAGTCATTCAAATGTGAATAATTGAAATTATTTTTAATGATTGTGCCATTAGAGACCAGACTTACACAGATCTCAAACTGACCTAGTTTTTTTCTTTCTTTCATCAGTTCGTTTTATGGGTGAGTGTAAACAGATTTTCTCTAATTAGGTATGTACTTTTCAAGCAATATTGGAAAATGGTTACCTTTAGCATTTGTTCTTGACATCTGTCATCCCTGCGTTGTCTCAGAGCACAGGGACTTGCCTGTGATGTGTATACAAGGATCTTCCGCACAAATCCCTGTCAGTTCTTCTGCCAGGAAGCCCTTGATGTCTTCTAACCTTTCATGGTGAGGAATGTACATTTAATTACCAGGAAAATGACTATGATGTAATAGGTCAAGACATGCGCAGCTTCTGCTAAGGAGGGGCTCCGTGTAGAAGCTGTGGTGGGGGTAGCACTCCACAACCGGGTGCTCCAAGAGAGCCCAGGTGTCCCAAGCACAATGGCAGCCTCCTGCTGGAGTGGGCAGTAGGTCTACCAGTGAAAATAAGGCAATTATAAAGGATATAAGCATGCTTCAGACATTCAGAAATCTAGATACTCCTCAAATCACTAGTTTTGGTATAGGATCAACGACTTTTCTTTGGATTAGAATTTCCTCATTAGAGGGATTTGGCATCTATGATTTCTGATTTTGTGTTTGTGTTTACAAAGTCCAGTAATTTATTCAGGTATCTGCAAAGTAACCTGAGTGTAGTGATGAAACAGATTTTTTTAAAAATCTTGTAGCATTGTATGACGGAATCTTTAAATGATATCCTCATAAAACATCTACAAAGCATGCAATTCGGGTTTCATAGACAAAAATCTCTTCACACTTATATTATTATTTTGTATTGTTCTTATGTTGAGGTAGAGTCACCATCCATGTTGAGGGGTAGAGTCACCATCCATGTTGGGGGTAGAGTCACCATCCATATTGAGGGGGGAGAGCCACCATCTGTGTTGAGGGGGTACAGTCACCATCTGTGTTGAGGGGATAGAGTCACCATTCGTGTTCAGGGTGTAGAGTCACCATCCATGTTGAGGGGGTAGAGTCACCATCCATGTCGGGGGTAGAGTCACCACCTGTGTTGAGGGGGTAGAGTCACCATCCATGTTGGGGTTAGAGTCACCATCCATGTTGGGGTTAGAGTCACCATCTGTGTTTGGGGGTACAGTCATCATCCATGTTGAAGGGGTAGAGTCACCATCTGTGTTGAGGGGGTAGAGTCATCATCTGTGTTGGGGGTAGAGTCACCATCTGTGTTGGGGGTAAAGTCACCATCCATGTTGGGGGTAGAGTCACCATCCGTGTTCAGGAGGTAGAGTCACCATCTCTGTCGGGGGGGTAGAGTCACCATCCGTGTTTGGGGGTAGAGTCACCATCGTGTTGAGGGTAGAGTCACCATCCATGTTGAGGGTAGAGTCACCATCCATGTTGAAGGTAGCGTCACATCCGTGTCGGGGGTAGAGTCACATCCATGTTGAGGGGGTAGAGTCACCATCCGTGTTTGGGGGCAGAGTCACCATCCGTGTTGGGGAGTAGAGTCACCATCCGTGTTGAGGAGTAGAGTCACCATCCGTGTTGAGGAGTAGAGTCACCATCCGTGTTGAGGGTAGAGTCACATCCATGTTGAGGGGGTAGAGTCACCATCCGTGTT
>NC_045437.1:2262906-2375810 GCF_002776525.5 Piliocolobus tephrosceles
GTAGAGTCACCATCCGTGTTGGGAGTAGAGTCACATCTGTGTTGGGGGTAGAGTCACCATCCGTGTTTGGGGGTAGAGTCACATCCGTGTTGAGGGGGTAGAGTCACCATCCATGTTGAGGAGTAGAGTCACCATCCATGTTGGGGGTAGAGTCACCATCCGTGGTTGGGGGTAGAGTCACCATCTGTGTTGAGGGGGTAGAGTCACCATGTGTGTTGGGGGTAGAGTCACTATCCGTGTTGGGGGTAGAGTCACCATCCGTGTTGAGGGTAGAATCATCATCCGTGTTCAGGGGGTAGAGTCACCATCCGTGTTCAGGGGGTAGAGGGGCCTCATGCCCAAACAATTTGAGTGATTCACTCACAACACTACCGTGGGTCAGAATTTTAAAACTAAATGTCAAAGCACTGCAAACCTATATTGAGAATTCCCCAAGACTCCTGACAAAATACCCTTTGCAGGGGAGTGACAGCATTTGCGGTTTATAGTTTCTTTGGTGGCAAAGAAGGAATTGCACTTCTTCCGCTGTCGCGCCTGCTCCGACGGGAGTCTGCGGGCCGGATGCGAACCATGCCCGGGCTCCAGCCATAATCACAAACACATGGCAAGCAGGGTGTTTATGTGCTTGTTGAACAAGAATGTAAATCTTTTGGAAACCAGAGCTCACATAAGGTCTGGAAAGTGAGTCTTCTCCTCCTTCCCCGTGGTGCCCCTATCTGCTCCAGTCAGCTGTGTGCCAGCGAGAAGGAGACGCACTCGGAGAAAGCGTCCAAGCCTCTGTGAGTGGCGCCCGCACCTCTACTTGTGGAGCTGCAGAAGGCGGGCGGGAGGAGGCCACTCTGACACCTGCTTCACAGGTCTCTCAGAAAGCCTTGTGGAGGACTGAGTCCTGCGGAGCCTGTGACTCATTTGGATTTTATTTGCTCAATCATTGCCACATCTTGCTGGGTTTTATTTTTTCCCCTCCACAAGTTGTACAAAATTCACCTTGAACATGAATCATGTGAAGTTTGTTTTTCTTCGAGGCCGCACCTGCTCTTCAGTGCCGTCAGGCTGGTGCTGCTTCGCCAGGAGCTTTCATTTCTCTGGATAGGGTAAGCTGTCATACAGGACGCACTGAATACGGGAGTCCAGCCCAAAGACAGGGACTAATAATAAGAATGAGGGCAACTCCACGTGTATATTTACAAGCTTTCTTCCTGTGTCATCTCAGCATTCACACTACCTGGGCAGAGTTGGTGCTATCCAGACACTCATTGCACAAAGAACTGAATGGCATGTGGAGGAAGTAGTGTGTGGCTGCGGTCTGGGAAACGGAAGTGCTGAGTTGCAGTGTGTGCCCATTTCTGTGGTGTAAATGTCCCTAGCCTGGCCAGTTTCAAGTTCCCAGGATGGCATCACTGCATGGGAAGTTGGAAAGTGAGGGTATAGCTGGCTGCACCCACCGCTGGGAGAGATCCAGGAGCTCACTAAGAGAAGGGCTCTTAACTGGAAGACATGGAGTCAGGGGCCACGGCCCGGCAGCTCTGCTCAGGGGATGGAGCTCTTCACCGTTCTGACCTGCACGGCACCCTCCTCCAGGCTGAAGCTTTAAACATGTGAAAGGCAGATGTGGGGAGCTGGGCTGCTGAAGTCCAGCTCTCAGGCTGGGATGAGCTTCGGGTTGTGGTTTGCTCTGAAAATAACCCCAGAGCTCACTACTCAGATTGCAGGAACCCAGCCCATGGCAGAAGTCGGCATCCACACCAGTGCTCTGCTTGCCTTCCAGGTGTTGTTTTATTTTTAGCTTCCAGATGTTAGAGCTTCGCCTCTCACCCCAGCCCACTCTCTGCTTATTGATTCCAATCCCCAGGTGGTCACTTTCATGTCTTCTCAATTAGGAAGGGGAGTAAGATCTGGAGCCACAGGTGAACTCGCCTGTATTGAACATCTTTGGGCCAGGTCTGTAATAATCTGACTTCTCCCAGAGCCTCTCTTTTCTGTAAGTTCCAATTGCGCACTGAGCCCCTTGCAGGGATCATTTGAACCAAAACCCAGTGACACCGCCGACATTTGACTTTCAGCAAACCTTGATTGACGGTGACACACCATGCTTCGAGAAGGAATGAGCCGTACCCCCACTGTGGATAATTGCTTTGTGCTAACAGTGGGATTGGCAGAGCTGCACATGTCAGACATGCGCCTGCCCAGGAACAAAAATGGCACCAGGAACCTGCCAGATCGCTTCCCGCTGCAGGGCCATTTCCCCAGCCTTCTGAAGAAAAGTCATCCGCTGCATCGCACAAGCTACTCCGGCCCTTGCCAGGAAGGGAGAGCAAGCCCGGGATGGATTGTACAGGACCTGATTTACTTCCAGGAGACAGAGAGTCAATGGCTGGTACTATCAAGATGGTCAGAATCTATGTTGTCAAAGTTACTTGAAATTGTTTGTATTCTCTGTTCCTCACATAAATGACTTCCAATGGAGAAATTAAAATGCACCCAGTTATTCCAATCAGGACAGACACCTTTGCTGAGCCTGGACTTCTCGTTCTGGACACTGAGGTTGGCATGCTCTCTATTTCTCTCTGGAGGAACCCAATGGAGTTGAGGCCAAAAAATGCCCACTGTGCACTAGGCAGCCGCTAGTGCACCAGGAAGGCCATTTCCTCCCCATGCTGCTCCCCAGGCAAGTGAACATAGAAGCACCTCACAGTGAGCCAACACTGGGAAGAGCCCTGAGCACTGAGGGCCAGGGAGAGGCTCAGGCTGTGGCCCAGGCAGGAAAATGGTCTGTGTTTCCCTGTGCAGGTCCCTGTGCACTGCGGCTTAATCCTGGCAGCTGTGGACTTTTTTAATTTTAATTTTAATTTTGAGACAGAGTCTTGCTCTGTCACCAGGCTGGAATGCAGTGGCACGTTTCGGCTCACAGCAACCTTCGCCTCCTGGGCTCAAGCAACCCTCTTGCCTCAGCCTCTTGAGTAGCTGGGATTACAGGCATGTACCACAATATCCAGCTAATTTTTTGTATTTTTAGTAGAGATGGGGTTTCACCATGTTGGCCAGGATGGTATCCATCTCTTGGCCCTTGTGATCTGCCGGCCTCGCCCTCCCAAAGGGATTACAGATGTGAGCCATGGCATGTGAGCTGTGGACTTTTTAAGGACACAGGCGGCCAATTAGAAGCACGAGAAGTCCAGCTGGAAGGATGCAAGCAGTGGGCCGGATGCCTGGCAGCCAGTCCCAGACTTGCCACTAACTTCCTGTGGGGTCTTGGGCCAAAGGCTTAGTTTTTCTGAGGTTGAGTTTCGTCTTGGAAAAAGATGATCTCAGAGCTGATGATGAGAAGAGATAGTCCTAGGTCTGGTACTATGTCAGGTCCCTGGACTGGTTTCGGAGCTGGAGGGAGGCAGGCAGGCTAGGGGACAGTGTCTGAGGCTCAACAGAAGACCTCGGAAGCAGGAGCCCCGGTGAAGAGAAGACTCGGGGCGATGACAGCTGCTGCCCTCCCACGGAGGTGGGGAGAAGGTGGGGTGGGCCTGGTGTCTCCTCACCTCTTGGGATGGGGGTGGTTTCATGGTAAAGAAAGAGATTTTTGGACATTGTCCTGGCTCACATTGAAGTGGGCAGCCCAGTGAGACAGCCAGTTTGCCATTTCAGGAGAGGGGCAGTGGGATAATTTTCCCTCAAAGATCTTGTAGAGGTCGAGACAGGCACCCCAGGGCCCCACTTAGGCTGTGTCAATTCCCAGGGTGGTGGCCTTGGAAGTCTGGTTATCTGATTCAGATCATGTGTCTTTTTAAAATTGTGTGTACAATGAATAGAACCCATTTATTCATTTGTATCTCTATGCTCAATGGGTTATAATAGACTCTAGGATGTTGAGTCTCTGGAAGACACAACGCTGTGTTTTGGCAGATTTTACTTGAAAAATCATTCTTCATGAGGGATATTAGTTTTAGATTCCTACCCAGGGATGTTGGACATTGACTAATTCTCCCATCAGTTTTTGTAAATGGATAGGATGCCGCCCTACATCATAAACAATCCACATCCCACCACGGAGCCATCCAAAAACACCTTCGCTGAAATGACCCCAGCCTACATAAACCAAAGAGACGGTTTTCCCATCCACCTCAAATTTAAATTGATGCTTTGTTTAACACTAAATAAAATGCAAAATGCAGCTTTGTTAACTACCGCCTCATCCTCTTGTCCAGGGAGACCAACGAATTGCTTCTTAAAGCCACAAATAGACAAAGTAAAAATCCATAGCTACTTTAGTTGCAGGTTACTGGTCAATAAATGTTCATTAAACTGTGCATGGGTTCTATTCAGTCTACAGTGTCATTTGTTTTCTATTTTTTATTAGCTTTGATCATACAATAAGTCTTTTTTTTTTTTTTTTTTTTCTTGGAGCAGTAAATCTGCATCAATACAAGTAAATCTCTGCCTAACATGAGGCGTTGCATCTTTATTAGTGGGAGAGCAGTGCTGCATGCAAACTCCCTCCCTGGTCCTCCGTCCATCTCCGTGCTGCAGGGAGCAGAGGTGGGGAGAGCTGCTGGGCATCTGCGTGGAAAAGGAAGAAGGAACTGAGCTGCTGATGCTACGGCCAGTTAGGGCTTGGAACTCCCATGAGACATGGGCCTCTCCACTCAGGGACTCTCTCCCCTTTTCCATTCCTAACACTATCTGGGGCCAGCGTCTGGGGACTGCTGTGGGTCCATATGTTTCTCCCACAGTCTCTGTTCTACGACCTGACATAAGGAAACAGGGGACCTTTTGTGGCCTAGACTCAGACATGATCTCTCAGGGTCTGGGGCTCCGCGTCTATAAAATGAGTCTTCTGAAACTTATACAACTCAGGAGTTAGCAGGACGGGGAGGAGTAAATGAAATCTCGAGTGTGAAGCCAGCGCCAACCTGTCTCAGTTACTGTCCTGCCCACCTTGACTGTGCCTACCTCAGTCACGGTTTCTAAACTGAGATATTGTCATTACATCTTAAGTTTGCATTTCAATAAAAAGTACCCTTTTTTAGGGAAAAAAGTTCCCTGCTATCACACTTGTAAATCAAATGGGGGAAAAATGGACATTTACTTTCTAACTTCTCATTCAAAATAATGAACAACTCATCAGATATTGGGCAACCTAATCCTCGAAAAGCTTCATCTGGGGGCAGAGGGCCTCCAGCGAGCAGGGAAACCACTGTGAATGGAGGCGGTGTGATCATTTGCATTGGAAAACAATTGATCTTTCATTTGCTTAAGAAACACTTGGACTCCGGAAGGGGAACATCACACACCGGGGCCTATCATGGGGAGGGGGGAGGTGGGAGGGATTGCATTGGGAGTTATACCTGATATAAATGCCGAGTTGATGGGTGCTGACGAGTTGATGGGTGCAGCACACCAACATGGCACAAGTATACATATGTAACAAACCTGCACGTTATGCACATGTACCCTAGAACTTAAAGTATAATAATAAAAAAAAAAGAAAAAAAAAAGAAATACATACAGGGTTATTTTTATTATTCTTTCACTGATTTAGTCCAAGTTCCTGATGCTCTTTTGGAAAAAAAAAAGATTTTACTCACTGGGGAGCCTGTTGCAGTCCACAAAAGTCAGATTAGAGTGTCAACGTTTGTCTTCTTGTGGGACGCAGAGCCCTGCATGGGAAGTGCCCCCACCATCCTTAGGGATCTGGGATCACCTGGAATTGAGGTAACCACTTTCCCGGTGAGCACCCAAAATGCTCCTTCCTTAGGAAGAAATGTATAAAGCTCATGCTTTACAAAGTTTGATTATGATACTCGCCCAATATGCTTGAGCCTTAACCATCACTTTTAGGAGGGTTCTGCTTTCTCGTGTCATCCTTGACACCTCTGAAATTTGCTAAATTTCAATTTGCTTCCTTTATCCTTTTCCTTGGCAGTCTCTCAGGATTCTAAAGAAAAATGCAGCTCTGCTGTTTCTCAGATTGCTGGGACAGGAGATAGGGTGAGTCCACCCACACAGCTCAACGGGGGAAGGGAAGGAGCCCGGGGCCTGGACCTGCAGCAGAAGGTGCCTGGCCCACCCCGTCTCTGTCCCGCAGCATGGCTCTGTGACCGGCTCCGGGGAATCACACTCGTTGGCAGTTGTGCCTTTGTGATTAACTTAATTTTTTTCCTATGATGCCAAATTACAAGCAATTTGGAAATTTCGGAAAAAGGAGACTGAGATCCATTTTTAAAAAATAATCTCTCTGACTTGAAAGTTTTGATCAAGTCCCGATTGTAGAGTTCAATTATTTGTGTGCAGAAGGAAACATGGCACTCATTAGCTTGAATATCCTGGACACATGGCTAACAGTCAGTAGGAAAAAAAATTCTGAGAAAATGGTGCAAGCCAGATGGGGTTATTGGGCCGTTGTGTGAAACATGGGCTTATTTACCATAACGGGAGCGAATGCGGCCCCATTAGCACAGACGGCCTTTCCTGGGATGATGTCATAATTGGCCTTAGAAAGCACTTGCCACATTTAACCACTCTCAGAAAATGAAATTCTGGTTTTAAGTTGTCCCATGCATAGGCCTGGCAAAATACAGTTTTTTATTTTTAAAAGAAAGATATATATATATATATATATATATATATATATATATATACACATATACACACATATGTGTATATATATGTATATACACACACACATATATATGAGTATATATGCGCACGTGTGTATATATATAGATACATATATATATGCTAGAAAATTCAAAATGCCCCTTGTAGAGAGCCTCCCCTTGCATGAGCTCATGGAGAACATGCTTTATAATCCTGGTGACACCAAAGTGACCCTTTCAAACTGGAGAAAATGCAAGCAGGGGTTTGAAAAGAACAAAAGAGAAGCAGTAAATTAGGGGTAAATAACCAACTCCAGGCACTTCTATTTTCAGCCCTGAGAGAGGAAGCGATAGCAGTCAGGAGGGCTGTGTTTCTCTATCCGACCCCAGCACTGGCTGGGACCCTCTCCCCGATGACCACTGCCCCTGACTGAGCCCCTGCAGCCACCTGGGGACAAACCTACCCACCAAAGACCCAGCAGGCCCCTTCCTTCCCCTTGGGCTGAGTGCTTAGACTTCTTCCCCAGGCGGCAGGAGGAAGCCAACAAAGGTGGAAGGCTTGCCGGGCATTCTTCCTTGTCCCCAAGCACCAGCTCATTCTCCTATATAATCTCCTCAAATCACCCAAAGAGGTAAGGACTGCCCTGTTCTGTCCAGGAGGAGACTTCCCCACAAGGGCCATCCTTGCCCTACGTGTTTGGACAGCACATTTCTCTGCCATCTTCACAACCGCCTGCACGTTTGGGGTCCCAACCGAACACCCAGGTAAGTGTGGCTGAGCTGCCTGCACATCCTCGCTGTGGGACTCCACGGAGTCATAGGTTCCCATGGGGGCCGTGCCCTGGGTGTAGGGAGAGAGTGGGTTGAGAAGCAGCTGGGACCTCTGCTGTCCTGCAGCCCTGCCCCTGCCCTTGCACCTGAGGCTTCCACCCCTGGCTGTGGAGATCCTGAATGTCTCCAGGCATGTCCTCAGGTTGCCACTCCCTGGCAGCTCCAGGTTGCATCTGTTTCCTGTCCTCAGTGCCAGTCCAGTCCAGTGATCATGCACCCACCTGCCCCAGGTTCAGATTCACTGCAGGGTGCTCCTCTCCTATGGCCCCCACTACCCCCACCCCCGGACTATCCTCCTGGGCCAGCACCTGTTCCACCCAGCAGACCCCCTGGAGCAGGTCACTTGCTAGGAACAGCACTTGGCCCCCATCACCCCGCGCTACCCCTTGATGGCTTCACCGTGGCATTCAACTGAGAGGCTCCATTCAGTCACTGACTGAACTGGCTCTGATTGTCTCGGAGAGAACGGCATGGCCAAAAGCGTGATCTCAGGTCGGCGAGGTCAACATCTGAGCCTCTTCTTCACCCTAAAACCTGGAGGGGAGAGGCAGGGGCAGGGAGCAGTTGTCTTGCAAGGTCTCTAGGACTTCTCCAGCCTGGAGCTCATACATGTTCTGCTTACGTGGGAGAGCAGCCAACAGGGTCCACCGAGAGCAGTTCTGGAAGGCGACCTGGGCCAGAGGAGGAAGGTTACATCAACAGCACACAGGAGCCTGGCTTCCTGACATCCTAAGGAGAACGCAGAATCACGCACTGGGCCTGCAGGATGGATGGAGCTTCCTTGGGACCCCTGTCCCCGCCTGCCGTGAAAGGGCCTGAGTGAAAAGGTGTCCCTTGAACGAGAGCTGACACTCGTGACTTTGTGCTGCAGTGGCCTCCGGACCATGCATCCTGTGTGGTGGTGTTTACATGCCCCGAGCGTAAAGTGATTCACCCATCAGTGCGTTTCTTCACTGGTGTCCCTCAGAGATGTGAACATTCCGGTCTACCATTGACTATGTAAATGGATTCCGTCTTGTAAATCTATTCTTTACAGTGATGTGAAAGTGTGTAAATAGACCAAAACCTCTCATTTGAAATATTACTTTCACTTTAGTAAAATTAGACTTCCCAAACTCTTAAAATCCAACAAATAGAATCACTTAGGCATTAAGTAGAGTTAAAATTAAGAAAGACGAAAGAAGATCCCATTCTTCAAAGCCTTCCTTTCAGTGACCTGCATGATTGCAACGTTTTCAGCAGCGTGTTTGATGCTGACCTCTGTCCAGAGTAGGGCGAGGCCAGCACCTCCCTTTTACTCAACTTGTGAAGCAAACACAGCCCTCGAGGGCGTTGGGTGCTGTCCCCCGGGACAAGGAGGAACAGGAGGTTGAAGCCTGCTCAGCTCTCCTGTGGAGGTGGAGAGCTGGGCCCTTGAGATGCGGCTCCAAGCACATCGCCAGTAAAGAAATGGCCGTCACCGCCGCCCTGGACGCCGGCGACATTCCCAGGGCAAGTGTGTCTTGATTAATGACCAGCTGGGAGTGTCTCTGTCGCTGTGCCCTGTGCCCGCTGCCTGGGGCCTCCGCCTCCTTCCCTGCCCAGGAGTCTCCGAGCTTAGGTCAAAGCAAAGGCAGCCGCGGCCACGCACCACAGAGCGCGGGCTGACCGCTGGGAGAACCATAAACCTCGCAGTGTGATGATCAACTGAGCAGTAAATTAATTAATCATCATTTTATGCCTCATCAAGCACTTTGCTGAAGCTCTCAACAGGGGCCCTGGGCTGAGCCAATGGGAAGCAGACTGTTTTGTTTAGCTGGGTGAGCCTTCCATAAACAGGGGAGGCTTTGACAAGCTAATAAATATGTCATTCGTCTCTGCCACTGGCAGCAGCCGGCCCCACCTGCAACGTGGTGGGATTCTGCCCGGCCTGGTGGGCAGTGAGTGATGGCAGAAACGGGCCCAGGGAGGTGGCAATCGGAGGTGCAGGGAGCGGCGGGAAGTTCTCAAAACTTCCTTTCAGCTTTAGGGGAGAAATACCACACTCTTCCCTCCCTGGCGCCTTGCCGTTTACCCCCCAGAAGCAGAACGTCCTGACGCTTGTCCTTCAAGTTCGGCCTTTGTATTCATCATTCGGGGGTCTGCATAGGTCTCTTTTCTCCTCCTTGAGCTCTTTGCATGGGGAGCGGATTTTTCATATTTTCAGGATGTCCAAGCAAAGCATCAATCCAGGGGTAGGTGTCCTGTTTCAGGGGGTGCTATGAACAGGTGTCGCCGCCTCAGCTACTTCGAAACACATCCTAGCAGCTTCTAAGGAAAAAAGTTTCCAGCTAACTTCAACTCATCTCTCTTGAACAAAAGACGGCAGTGTGGAAATCACCAATTTTTAGGAAACTAGACTTTGCAAAGCTAAATAAAACTGGATATTTGGGTCATAATGCCGATGACTTTTTCATAGGTTTTGCTTTATTTCTTTACAGCCAAATGCAAAATCCAATACTGTCAAGGCAGGATCTAGCGGCACCAAGAAAATACGAATGGGAGTTCTTCCCAAAGCTCTGATTCATTGATGAATCTTAGCCAGTCTCTTCAGTGAGTTAAAAATGCTCTCAGATATAATTTTTGAACAACAGCCATATCAGGCATAGATTCAAAGTTTCTCAACTGCAAATTGAGAGTGGACATATGATACATAAATGGCAGGTCCCATGAGAAGCTGCACCAGTGCCATTTCCTTCTCATTTAATAAAGGAGACCCTGGAAAACCACAAAACCCTAATGAAAATGGTATCTGATGTCCAGTCCTTCATCCCTGCACAGTGCTTTCCTCCACGAGTCTACAGAGAACTTCACAAAGGCATCAAACCCTCATCTCCAATTCTGACTCGCAGTTTACACCACTGAAGATTCAGAATGCTCAAAAACAAAGGGACCTGGCCCTGGCACTCCTGTAAAAGGTCCTTGGGCTCTGGTCAACAGCCGCCTTCTAGGACAGCAGGCAGAGGTTGACACTGTCGCTAATTCGAGCCTGATAGAAACACCAGGACCTTCCCAGTTGCTCTCCTAACTTCCTGTGAGGGCTGTGCAGGTGTTGACAGGCTCTGCTTACATGCTTCTGTGTCCAGAACCTGGTCCTAGGCTTTTTGGGACTGACCGCCGGAGCCAGATGAGGACCTGCAGTACACCTGACTTAACTTTGCTGTGCCCCTCGACACCGTCCATTCCAACTTCCTCACAGCACCTGGTGAAGGGCGGACACTGTGTTCACGGCGACATAAGGCAGGCCAGCATGAGCTCCACCCGCTCTCGTCCCAGCTCCAAATCACCGTCGAGTTATGGGGAGATGGCACCATTTTCCTCTAAAAGAAAACAGGATAGGCAGTCTTGGAACCAGCTCTATGGTTTTAACAGAACAGCTTTCTCCTCCACCACGTCTCATTTGGAACACATGCCATTCTTTCCATTCTTCATGTGATTTTATTCTAAAGATGAAACTGTGAGACTGCTTTTAAGGGTGGGAGTGAACTTGCTCTGTTCTGCACGCCGGGTGTGGCCCTCCTGAAGCACTGACACCCTTTGCGTGATTGCATGCGGAAAGTCATGGTCCAGGATGGATTGTAAGGGCAGGGAGCGCAGACCACGTCTTATCTCTGCTGCCTGTGACCCTGTCCTCCTGGGGGAATCAGATGAGGGCCTGGCACATGGTGGGGATGCCACAGAACTGGGTTTCAACAGGGACCCCAGAGAAGCAGCACAACAAGAGTGGGTGGCCTTGGAGTTGATCTCTCTTCTTTAAATGTTTTCTTCTTTTTATATTTTCAATTTTCTTAATTTTGAAACCTGGTTCATGGGAAAGAAGGAAAAAAGAGAAATGGAAAAAGGGAGGGAGGAAGCACAAGTTCAAAGTCAGATACATTGTCTAATCCTATTTCTATTCTCGCTCTGTCTAGTTTAGTTGCTGGAAGCAGTGAGGAAATGCACACACGAAGGCATCATTTCTCACACAAGATTCTCTAGACTGTTCCATGGGGTGCTCCTAGAAGTCCCCAGCAACGGCCTCCATACAGGACGAGTTTAGGACACGGCTTGCTGGTCTCCATGCTCGAGCCTCACAAGGGGCTGCAGTGCACTGAGCACTGGCGTCCCCCCGGGGTGACCAGTGGCTTGGATTGGACGTTGTTTCTCAAACCTTTTGTCCAGGGTACCCTTTTATTGAGGAACAGCTCAGGGACTGCATCCCCCACGGCACAAAACCTCCTCAGCCAAAGCCGAGGCTTCCGTGTGTGCAGTTTCTTCCTCAGATGCGGGGGTCTTTGCAGCTCAGGAACTCCTCTGCTCTGCGGCTTTGTCTGCTGCCCCTGGAGTTCTAGTCTCTATCACTTCAGAGGCCCTGAGAAATTAGCATGAAATGCTAAGCCCCACAGCAGCCAACTGAACAGACCCCTCCTGGCCAAAGGGACCCCAAAGAAACCTTGAAAACTAAATTCCAGCCACATGTGGGGGCTCACGCCTGTGATCCCAGCACTTTGGGAGGCTGAGGCAGGCAGATCACCTGAGGTCGAGAGTTCAAGTCCAACCTGGCCAACATGATGAAACCCCGTCTCCACAAAAACACAAAAATTAACTGGGCATGGTGACAAGTGCCTGTAATCTCACGTACTCAGGAGGCTGAGGCAGGAGAATCACTTGAACCTGGGAGGCAGAGGTTGCAGTGAGCCGAGATCGTGCCACTGCACTCCAGCCTGGGCAACAGAGTGAGACTTCATCTCAAAAATGAAAACCAACCAACTAAACAAAAAAGAAAACTGGACTCTGTCCATGACGGGATGGGCGGTGGATATGCCTCGTTCTGACCCTCCCTCGCTAACCACATAGGCTTGGCTTTCCTCCCTAAGGGCAAGCACAACCCAGCCCTGCCAAAATCCTCCACACCTGGTATCAACCACCTGCCCGACACTTCTCCCGCTCTTGGAGATATCAACAAAACAAGCAACCAGGTTCCTTCCTGACGGGAGAC
Organism: Piliocolobus tephrosceles; assembly: GCF_002776525.5. Classification (NCBI taxonomy): domain Eukaryota; kingdom Metazoa; phylum Chordata; class Mammalia; order Primates; family Cercopithecidae; genus Piliocolobus; species Piliocolobus tephrosceles. The sequence goes on from NC_045437.1 coordinate 2,275,324, forward strand.
GGCTGACCCCAGAGTGGTTCTGGCTAGTCTGCGGAGGGTGCTCGGGAGGGTTTCCGTGGCCTCTGCTTCATCTTTTGACTTCAGAGGCCCCAAAACTCCACCCTGGGCTCAAGGTATTCCCACCGCGTTTTGAACACGGGTCCCATGGAGAGGCATGGAGCTCAGTTACGCACGCACACGCTTCTCCTTCCATGAGTATCCACAACTCCTCCTGCAGCTTATGTATTTGCCCACCCTGTCCCCACATAGATCCTGTCTGATTCTTTCCAGCCTCCGAGTGCCTCTTCCAGGCTTCTGGACAGAGGCAACACTTCCCAGCCTGTGGAACGGCCGCCCTGCCAGCTACAACCCCGGATGAGAAATAAAACTCTCCTTCCCAACTTAGGAGCCTTGTCATCCTTCAGCTGACAGACTGATGGGCTGTGTTACTCACACTTTCTATACATCTTTTCTAATTAATTTATTTCATGCATTCTAGACAGGAGTAATAGTGCCTTGAAGGTGCAAAAATTGGTTTATAGGGGGTAAAACCTTTACTTTCTCACATATGAAGCATGAGACTCAGTGCATATAATACATCAATAGATATATTTTGTGTCTATAATATCTGTGTGGGCAGCAATTGAGGGGAAAAGTTTACAGAAGCTCATTGGAGAGCAATGATGAAAAATAAGTTTGAGAAACACTGACCTATTTGTCAAATTGTGAACAAAGCCTATTGGAACCTACCACTATAATTGCATCTTCTTTGGTTTCTGTGGATATAAACACACACATTGTGTTTATATTCAGCTGCTCTTTATTTTTTAAAAATGAGAATGCCACAGCCTTTTTGTAGATGGCACATTTTATCACGATGGAATGTTGCTGTAAGTGCCATCTGGTGTGCTGGGTCTTTGTGTCCACTGTATTTGGTGGTAACATTTCTACTTCTGGTTTGATTTTGTTTGATTTCAGTGGAACATATTGGCCCATATCTTCAATCTTCTCTTCAGCGGGATATATTGACCCATCCCTTCAATCCTCTCTCATTACTTGATCTTGAGGAACTTCTTGCAAACAACAGAGCTGTATTTTCTTTTATAATTCAATCCACCCCTCACCCCTTCATTGTGAGTGTTCAGCCCACTCTCCTTTAGCTCAATAACTTGATAAGTGATGGGCTGGGCTCTACCCCACCATATTTCATGTTTCCTGTTTATTGCACCATGTTTTTGCTGCTTCCTCCTCTTCTTGATTTGCAGTCTTGTAACTTTTCTGCTTATTCTGTTGCTATGCTGTGACAACCTTAAGTTATGGCCTAGTTAGGAGAGCCGTGCCCATTACCAGGTGAATCTGCCCACCCTGGCCCTTGACCACCTAAATTCATCATTTCTCCAAATTCCTGCATCTCCCACATCCCTGGGTTTTGCTAAAGCATTCTTTAATACTTAATTCACTTGTAAGTTGGAGGAATAAAATACTCTAAGTTTGACGGCTTGAAATTCTGTCCCGACTTTTGTCTTTTCCTGTCTTGAGATTTCTGATTCAGTTGTCATTTGATAAGCTACTTCTTGATTATTTTCCTTATATAGAAAACAAGATGACATTCTCTCAAACTCCTCACATGTGCAGAATCATTTACATTTGTCCTGAAAGATGATCCACATCATGGCTGGGGATGCAAAGTCTCAACTTACCATCGTCTTTTCTGATGCGCTGCTACCTTCAAGTTTCTAGTTCTATGAATGGGGAAACTCTACAATAGAGAGTTGTCTGTATCAAACAGATGACACAAGACAGTCAGGGATGAATTACCCAGTGAAGTTCATGGGTAAAGAATTCTAAAAGTTTTCTGAGGAAGCAGAAATCAGGGTAGTATGTTAGAATAGGTTTAAGAAGAGGGTAAGATTTTAGCAGTTTTTGAGAGAGAGGAGGTGGAGAACTATACCACTTAAGTGGGGTAATGTGAGCGAAAGTGGGGAGAGTACCTGGCAGGAGGAAGCCGTGATGAGTTGCAGGGTGGCAACAGGACCAGGCTGTAGATGGTGAGTTGGAGAGGCAGATGGGAGCCAGATGCAAGTGGTCTTGCCTGACATGCTTCGAACTTTCCAGCTGAATGCTGTGGCTGAGTCACCAATGGCTTTCAGATGGTGAAACACTTGATTGAAGTGGATTTTATTTGCTTTTAGATTTATTTCACTTTACAGTGTCATAATTAGATATGGTAATTGTAACAACTGAAACTACTCCATGGTATGTAAAGAAAACATGCACGGTCACCCTCGAGCCTCCTGCCGCCCGGTCAGTAACCCCTGCCTGCACCCCTTCCTGCTCTGACCACTCAGCTCGGTATGGAACAGACACTCGTGGGAACTGTTTTTCTTCAGCAACATGCAAATGCAAATGGAGGGTTCTGAAATTCCCCCTTTTCCATAGAAAATGTGTTATGGCCACCCTATATACCAATATGTAGAGGTTTAAGATATTCTTTTTAATAAAGTCACATTATATCCTACGGTATCTATATACCATTATTATTCAACATCTGAATTAATTTTAAACAACAAGCATGTTAATTTTAATAAATTAAATTAATATGAGACATGTTAATTTTAAACAAGGTATGTACTATTGCAGACTAGTGATCTTTTTTATTTATTTATTTTATTTATTATTATTATTATTTTACTTTAAGTTCTGGGATACATGTGCAGAATGTGCAGGTTTGTTACATAGGTATACTTGTGCCATGGTGGTTTGCTGCACCTATCAACCCATCACCTAGGTTTTAAGCCCACACGCATTAGGTATTTGTCTATTGCTTTCCCTCCTCTTACCCCCCACCCCCTGACAGGCCCCCATGTGTGATGTTCTCTTCCCTGTGACCATGTGTTCTCATTGTTCAGCTCCCACTTATGAGTGAGAACATATAGTGTTTGGTTTTCTGTTCCTGTGTTAGTTTGCTAAGAACGATGGCTTCCAACTTCATCCATGTCCCTGCAAAGGACATGATCTCATTCTTTTTGATGGCTGCATAGTATTTCATGGTGTATGTGTGCCACATTTTTTAATTCAGTCTATCTTTGATGGGCATTTGTGTTGGTTCCGTGACTTTGCTATTGTGAATAGTGCTGCAATAAACATACATGTGCATGTGTCTTTATAGCAGAATGATTTATAATTATTTGGATATATACCCAGTAATGGGATTGCTGGGTCAAATGGTATTTCTGGTTCTAGATCCTTGAGGAATCTCCACACTGTCTTCCACAACTGTTAAACTAATTTACACTTCCACCAACAGTGTAAAAGCGTTCCTATTTCTCCACAGCCTCACCAGCATCTATTGTTTCTTGACTTTTTAATAATTGCCATTCTGACTGGCATGAGACGGTATCTCTTTGTGGTTTTGATTTGCATTTCTCTAATGACCAGTGATGTTGAGCTTTTTTTCTTATGTTTGTTGGCCGCATAGTTGTCTTCTTTTGAGAAGTGTCTGTTCATATCCTTTGCTCACTTTTTGATGGGATTGTTTGTTTTTCTCTTGTAAATCTGTTTAAGTTCCTTGTAGATTCTGGATATTAGACCTTTGTCAAATAGGTATATTGCAAAAATTTTCTCCCATTTTGTAGGTTGCTTACCCACTCTGATGCTAGTTTGTTTTGCTGTGCAGAAATTCTTTAGTTTAATTAGATCCCATTTGTCAATTTTGGCTTTTGTTGCAATTGTTTTTGGTGTTTCAGTCATGAATAATCTCGTTTCTATCAAGCAAATTTCTGCAACTGGGAATGCTAGACTATAGGGAGGATGAATTTTAAATTTTAATTACTATCGTTCAATTACATCCCTGAAAGATTGTAGCAATTTTGAGACAGAAACTGTAGGTCTCTGAAAGGGGAACATTGGAGGCGAATCACAATTTGTCTCCTGTACATTTTCATCTCCTGAAGGCTTGCTTCTCCAACTATGTTATAAGTTCATGATAGTAGAAACTATTTTTAAAATATCATAGCCATCATAATGTGTCACAGGTAATGGAGTCAGAAGATTTATTGAGTGATAGTTATTTGCAGATTTGCTGGAAAGCTAGACCAATCAGTAGGGTCTTAGAGTGCAAGGATTTTGGTCTGCAGGGCTTTCTTAGATCATTATATATGTATTATTGGGTGGATTCAAGAATAATATCACCACTAACTACTCTTTCTCATATTCCACTAAAAAATCTACTTAACAGCATGTCCAATAAGCACCGTCATGAAGAATGAACAACTATCAGCATATTTAAAACATAGAAGGATACAGGGATAGGCAGACAGATAGATAGTTGATAATAATGATAGATAGATAGACAGCTAGATGATAGGTAGATAGATAATAGATAGATAGATAGATAGATAGATAGATAGATAGATAGATAGATAGATTCAGCTTTTCAGGTAATTTTTTATTGCACAGAAAAATAATACTGCCATTCGTGTCAGCTGTTCCCAAATAACAATAAATATTTAGTCCACCTTTCTTAGCCTGTAGCCCAGGCACGAAATTTTTAAATGTCCTTTCCTTATTTGTAACTTAGAAAAGTTATGTTAACTCCTTGAATTTAAAATCAAGAAAAGAAAACAAATCAGCAATATTTAAACAAACCAGCAAGAAACAAACCACAGTGAACCAGAAATGACCACTGCTCTAGAATTCTTCGCAAGCTGCAGTGGGTAGCTGGTGTTTAGAGGCCAATGATCTAGCCCTCTTAGGGAATCAGAGGACTCCCCAGCTCCAGGCCTTATGTGTGTCCTTGGTAGTGTGAGTCCCTCACACTGATTTTATGTAACTTCTGTCTCCAAAAGCTAGAGAGTGTACTTTCTTTTCAGGAAACATACACAGGTGGTCTATTTTCCAGGCTTTTTCCTCCGAACATTTTCACACATGAAAGACGATGTCTAAAAGACTGAAATCTTGGTGTAAGCCACCTGGGTCTTCCTGTGTCAAGTTGTTTTTTGACCTCCCATCAGCTGGAAGCACAGAACTGAAAGCTGAGCTAACGTAACTTCTTATTTTCATTCTTCTAAATGCTTGTAGGTATATATATATATATATATATATATACACATATATAGTATTTAGTTTTCTGTTTCTTCATTAATTTATTTAGGATAATAGCCTCCAGCTACATCCACTTTGCTGAAAAAGATATGATTTTATTCTTTTTATGGATGCATAATATTTCATAGTGTGTATGTACCACATTTTTTAAAAATTTAATTCACCATTGATGAATACCTGCGTTGATTCCTTGTCTTTGCTATTGTGAATAGTGCCTCCTGCAATAAACATATGAATGCAGTTGCCTTTTTGGCAGACAATCTACTTCCTTTGTGTTTACACCCAATAATGGGATTGCTAGGTTGAACAGTAGTTCTATTTTTAGTTCTTTGAGAAATCTCCAAACTGCCTTCCACAGAGGCTGAATTAATTTGCATTCCCACCAACAATGTATATGTATATATACTGTTATATATGCATATGTGTATGCAGTGTATATGTATATATACATATATACATACACACACACACACACACACACACACAGGCTTTAAAAAATTGCCAAAGTCAATGTAGGTATGTGTGTGTCTAGATGGGGACATTTTTAGTCATTTTGCCTAGAACACTGAAAGCCATTTGAATCCATATAATCTCTTTCCGTCTCAAAAAGATTTTTTCCCCATTGTCTTTTCAGTTACTGCTGTTCTTCTATTTCTTGTAATTTCTTCCTTCGGAGAGCTATGGCTGTTAAGTTGAGCCTTCATTTTCTACTCTCCACATACATCATGCTCTCTCTTTTAATCAGTTTTTTCTCATTGTCCATGCTCCAACCTTCTTAGAGACATGCTCCACTGTGTACTTTGAAATCTGATTTAACTTTTTAAGATGTAAATTCTGCTTCTGGTTTCCTCAAGTGCAGGAGATATCTTTTCTCTCAAAATTGTACTTTTTACCATTTCTGACTCATCTGTGTCTTTTAAGGCCAGCCTGAAGGACGCTTCATGCCCCCAGTGTCTTCCCGTGTCTGCGCTATCTTTCAGAGTGCTGCCTCTGCTTCCCAGGGATCGTGCGTTCTTACATTTCTTTAAGAATATTAAAAGATAAGGGAACATTTTCTTCTAATTCCTGTATCAGCTTGTCTTCTGTTCTTTTTCCCTTGCATTTATCAACCAGCCCTCACTCCATCCACCTGCCCCCTGTGCTCTCCTTGACATTGCATTGTAGGAGCTGAGTGGGTGGAAAGAGTGACCAGCCAAGGATATGGAAAATAGAATTTTATCCCACTCAGAAAGTGATGTCTAATCTGTTTTCTGCCAGGTATCCACCCTGGATCTCTTGGCCCTGAGTTAGACAATAAAGAAGGCACAAGCAATGTTCTCATTTTCTCTTGGAGTGCTACATTTCCTATATATGGAGAAAGATAGATATTGAACAGTTTAAACTGGCTTTTGTTGAAAATCACCCAAGTGTCTGTATGTTTTCTTCATCTTCTATGTCTTCAATAATATTTTAATGTGATAAATCTAGGGAAAGCAAAAGAATAATAATAACATTTTAATGGAAAGTTGGAGAGGGTGAATCAATCTACTCGAATCTTGGTCTCTTTCCCAGACTTCCTTGTAATACTTCTTGGTTACTCACACTGAATTATTTTCCAAAATTAAAACCACGTCCAGAAGAGACCACAACTTGCTTTAGGCCATCTGCTTGTGGACATCTGTTTGATGCCCTGTATCCCTAGTCTGAAATTCTCCATAAGTGTCCTCCTGCTGAGTTAGGCTTTTTCCTTTTGATAGCAATCAGCACGTTCCCACTCACCAGCCTCCCGATCTCTTCCCTCTCATCTAACAAGAGATAGGGGAATCAAAAGAATCACTCAATAGGCTTATCTTCTCTTGCTGTTCCATTTTCCTTCATCACACTTTCAAAGCTCTCCTTCTGGGGCCACTCCTTCTAATCCAGAGACAACTTGTGGGGTAACCAGAAGGGCTCCCATCTATGCTCCTTCTGTGTCCAACCCAACGAAGAGCTTCCTGAACAGACCTCGAGGGGCACTCAGCATCCATTCTCAGCCACAGATTTTCCACGGGGACACAGAGAGTAATGACCCCTAAGAAATAAAGACTGGCCCCGTCCCTAATTCTGACAGAGCTCAAGAATTTTCCCTGAAGTTGCGTTAAATCAGTGGCTGTCAGCCAGGATGAAAGGATGTATTCACAAGAAAAGCAGTGCTCAAATATCAACTCTCTTTGGGTTCTCCTTGAATTTACAACCACCCTACAACTGGACGTCTTCTGAATACCCGAAACATCTCCCTTTGCGTATAAGGGTGAGTCCTGCTGAGTTGTGCCTGGGCATGAGGACCCTACTGAATCCTGTCCCCACAGGGGCCAAAGTGCCACGTCTGGTTTTCCTACATATGGAGACAGATAGATATTGAACGCTCAGCCTGGATGCAGGCGGAATCTGTCAGGCCAGGTGCCCACGGACTCCCGGGTCCCCCTTGTCTTCCAGGTAAACCTGCCCTCCTGCACTGTCATTCCTGAGACAGTTGCTAAGAAATGATGTTGAAGCTAAACTATGAACCTGTCATAGCAAGTCTTTTCAGAATGTTTTAAACAGAATGCAAAGGGCTTTTATCAGAGGTTTATTCAGCTGGTCGATAAACAGTTCTATCACAAAAATGTCCACCAGTAACTGCAGCCAGCAGAATAGTCTGGGGCACAATGCTATGGCAACTCCTAGCCTGAAACCTCAGTGGATGTAAACAACTGAGTTTTCTTTCTAAAGCATTGGTACTATGCGTACAAGGTGGATAGGTGAGGGGTCGGGGGGGATGGGTACAACCTCTGCTCATGCTGGTCACCCAGGAGCCTGGGCTCACGGAGGCCCCACCTCTGCACATGCTCCCTGGGATGCAGGCAAGGAAGCTGTGGCCCCCACGCACCAGCTCTTAGAATGTCCACGTGGAAGCAACACACACCACCTCCACTGGAATCTCCCAACCAGCGCAAGTCCCCTGTACACCCCTGACTTCTGAGAGACAGGAAGTGAAGTCCCACAGGAGTCTCCAAAGAGAGGAACTGGAATGCTTACTGTGAACTGTTCGATGGCTCCAGAAGCAATCAAACCAAGGCCCTGGTAGAATGACCGCCCTTGTCAGAATAGACACATGAGAGAAAAAGAGGTCACCAGTGAGAAAAACTACAAAGAGTGTTAGAGCCCTCAGCAAAGGGCAGTGAAAAACACACATTATCAGAAAACGATGTCTATCTCACTCCATGATTATCAAAATTAAGCTTCCCATAACTTTTGATTTACTGCTGCTTGATAGTAACTGTGGTTTCAGGCATCTAACCATGTTGTTGTTTTTGCCTTTTGATTTGTTTAGTGAGAAACATTTTGCAAAATGTAACTTTCCAGAAGTTGAATAGGCGCCCTGTCCTCTGGCTCCACTCATCCAACTGCGCTCTCCTAAGTGGAACTTCAGAAACACTAACTAGCGTGTTTTAATTACAGGATTTAAGAGATATGCACTGGAAATCTGTTATCCAGCTAGTTAGTGGGAGTATCAGATTAATGGAATATGATAAGTAATTTGTATTCCACAAGGGTTTTATTTTAAGGACGTATTTAAGAAGCTCTTGTATTCGTGTGATATGATCAGATCTAATACTTTTTAAAATTTTTATCTAGATGAACCAATTTTGGGCAAAAATATCGTGTAGACTGTGTGTCCCACACACCAACCAAGAGAACATCTGAAATGAGAATGCGGGTGATCACTGACTCTCACCCTGTTCTGGACGGGGCATCCACAACTTTAAACACTGATCTTGATGGAATGCAAAGAAGAAGAAAGGGTATTTTCAGGCCAGGGTAACTGGGAAGGACTTAAATTTATAGGGACAAGATTGCTGGCTTCAATGGTGAATTATATCACTGAGAACCTGGAAACTTTATGGAATTAATTACTCTGTTGTTTTAGAGATGACTGCTTATATTTACCAAAGCCTAGAGGCACTTTCAGTTCTACTAGGTAGTTCTCTAAAGAATAAAGCTACGTTTTGTCATTCTGTAAATCTCAAGAGGAGTGTCTCCTCTTTTTTTATTGTTTAAGCCACTCAGTTGAAGAATTTTCCTTCAAACCTGATTATTCTTTTCTTAAAAATGCTCCCTCTGTAAGTGGGTGAAAGGAGAGGAGAGCAGGACTTTACTCCAATTTTCCGGACAAGGCGAGAAAATTTTGCCTTTAAATAAGGTTTAAAAAGAGGAATTAAACAGACGATATGTCAGAGGACACGTTCGAGAAAGTTGCAAGGCTAAGGAAGAAATCGGAAGGTGATCCCTTGAACACCCTGCAGTTTGGAAGGAGAGACGATGGTCTTCAGGGAAGTCTGAAGTTTACTCTGCAATGGAGGCTCTCCTTGTGATCCAGCCGAAAGTTTGGTCTTAATGAGGGCAAAAGACTTAAAAGGAGACCCAGCCAAGGATTCTGAGCCAGTCAGGAAACCATAATGCTATAATTTCTGACAGTGTGACAAGTGGCAACCCTCCCTTTTTTGAGAATGTACAAAAATAGAAATTGCAGTACTTGCCTTCCAAGACTTCAGAGGTGTTGGCTAATGAATTGCTGTTAGCAGATGCCACGCAAAGATGTTGAGCTTCAATGGACTTGCTTTGATTTTTGGCCTGAGATGTTTTTACATTGAAGCAGAACTCAGCTAGATGAGAATCTATGCAAACAAGACCCGTCGGAAGGCATTGGCAAAGTCTGTGCCAACCACAGCCCACGGCTTTCCCGGCTTTCCTGAGGTCATTATCACCCCCGGCTGGCCTTCGGGAATTTTCCCAACCCCAGAGACTCTGACTCATTTCCTTTTTGAAGCTCATTCCTCCGTTCATGTCAATGAACGAAATGAACTGCAAATTTCATGTCCTGTCCCCATGGTGTAATGTGGAAGAGCAGGGACCTGCAACCTTCGGTTCTCCCTCCACCACCCAGCACTCATTTCATAGGCATTTCAGTTCGTTTCTCAGAGGGCAGAGTGGTGCTAGTTCCTTAGGAAGACCACAGGGGAAAATAAAGCGAGAGGAAGTCATGAAAGAATGCCAGTGCCTTGTACTATGTCACCTTTAAAAAGTCTTAAATCCCAATTCTACTCCAGATAAACATATCACCAAACAGATAAGGTGAACAGACAATACGGGATGCTCATTTTATAGATGAGGAAACCGGGACACGAAAAGGTGATGGGGAAACTTACATCTGTGCCCCATTCGAACACTAAGTCAGTTGAGGGAGATTAAATGTCCCGGCCTGGCATTGTTATTTATGCATGCTGCTGATACTGTGCAGAGTGATGCTAGAAAAATGGGGACTGACTTCCGTTCATTGTTGTTGCCCTTGCTGTTGTTAATTTGCCTTAAACGAGGGACGGGAAATGCTGGGAAGCTCTCATGAGGCCACCAGGCTGGCTCACCCAGGCAGGGGTCTTTGGTCCTGGCGGCCAGGCAGCCCCTTCCTATGGTGACTCCCAGGCGGTCCCTCCTGTGGTGACTCCGTGGTGACTCCCAGATGTCAGGCCTGATGGTGTCTCTGTACTTCGTCCTCCTTGTCACCAGTAGAATCCACTCCAACCCCACCAGGGCCCCTCCCCAGGTAGACAGAAGGACCAGAGGCAGGAGCCGGTGGGGAACGAACGCATTGGAAGAAGCAGGTCTACCCGCCATGAGGGGTACAGGGTTGGCAGCAGGAGCCCCGTGCCCAGCGAAGGGACATGAGAAACAAGTGTGTGCAAGGACCACAAGAGACCCAGCACCAGACGGGTGTGGCCTGGCTGCAGGTCTGTGAGGTCAAAGCCTAAGTTACTGCAGCCAACGCAGCCCTCAAGTGGACAGGTTCGTGGTGTGCGTCTGAAGGGACAGTGGGTGAGCTCGGGTGCCACTGAGGTAGCAGAGGCGGAAACCAGGCCTGACCCCAAGTGGAGTGTGTCTTCCCAGCTTTGCCATGGGAGTGAGGGGGAGCAGTGACTTTTCCTTAGAGTCCATCCAGTGAGTGCACAGCGTCTTCCTCCTGAAGGGCTGGCAGGGAAGGAACGCTTCTGGAGGATGGAGGGGAAAAAACTTTTCCTTATCCACCCCCAGTAGGTAGCAGGGCCATTGAAAATCATAGTTTTAAGTTCGTCCTCCCGTGCAAACAGCATTATCTGATTGCCACGCTCTGTGTTTCACCAGAGGTGGCTTTGTGGCCTCTGGAATGTGGCTCTCTGCAAGCACACGGGTCAAATAAATGTTGAATCTAAGTTTATTTGTTTCGGCTAACTTATGGCAGCCTTTGGCCACAGTCCATTACATTTCCAGTGGAAAGGAAGCAAAGATCGCTTTTAAGACTTTGGTAATATTGCTTCACGTTCGAGATGTTTCTCTCAGGGACGCCTCGTGCCATTCCTCATGGCCCTGGTGGACACATGATGTTTCCCATTTTGGAGGTCAGTGAAGCTGAGCAAGAGGGAGACCAGGGCACCTCCAGGACCTCCCAGTGGAGCTGGGCCTTCCCAAAGCCTTAGCACACGGCCCCTGTCTCCCCACCCCATCCTTGTCTGGGCTCCATTGTGGACACCAACCAAGGTTCCCCAATCATCCCCAAAAGCCATGAGTGACCCCCATATCTGAGGCATCCCCCATCAGGGGCCTTGGCAAGCAGGATCCTTGTCATGAAACCCCTCACATGGAGGACAGATGCAAGAAAACAATGAACTGATTTATTGGGCTAAAATTCAATTTCCCTCTGCTTCATTGATTTTGTACTTGTTATAATTACGGAAAATTCTTTTAAACAGCCTATAAAAAGATGCTGTTTCATCTGAGTGGGAACAGGGTCCTATTTGGAGCCCCTGGTAATCAGCTGTTCTGCTCCTAGCCCCATCCCACGGGCTGGTGGTAGGAAGAGCACATCACGCCACCTCCGCTCACGCTGACGTGCAGCTCACATACCCTCCTCATGCCGTGTTAATTGACTTACCTTCCCTGGATCACCTCCAGACTTCCAAATTTAGCAATCCTTAACTTAAGCACATCTTCTTAGAGTCACAGCCATACCTTAATGATGCAAAAAAAAAAAAAAAAAAAGGCAGCCCATTAAACATAATCAGATGCCTATCTGCAGCCTGAGCTATGTAGCTGACAGCTTAGAATGAAAGAAGGTACATGACTCTCGACAAGATGTGCACACAAAGCACGCTTGTTACGGTTCCTTACAAACAGGGACAGCCGATTACATCTTTCCAATAAACCCGAGTTTCATCGCCAGACTACCACACAATGTGAAACACCCGACCCTCTCTAATAACTGGGCTAATGAAGAGGCGTCCGGGTGGCAGGAGGGGCCAGGAACAGAATATCAGAGATGTGCAGGTCACATCTGAGGTTGCGAGCAGAGCTGAGACAGCTGGTTTAATCGAATCTGTTATCCCTATGTGTTTTTTAGGAACACTAAATTGAACCCAGATTTTACAGGATGAAAATCACATTCACCAGTTAACGGAGCGACTTGGAACTTGGGTGTGTCTTCCGTGGCTCCCCAGCCTCTCTCTTTTCTGGAAATACTATGACTGTTGGGAACTCAGTTCCATCTTCATCTCTCCCATCAGTATGGGTGGGGCGGGTGCAGCTGGGAAACTTAGCTCCCAGGGTGGAAAGCTAGGCGCGCTTCTTACCCATGATCCAAGCAGCCGCCCGGGACTGCCTTGTCAGAATTAATTGTTGTCTAGAATGTTATTAGTTGAAACACTAAATTTGCTCTCAGGGTAAAGTTCCTTCTTAATGAACTGCAATTCTTGCTCAACCCCCCAACTTCACCCACACCCCCCCCGCCCCGCCTCCCAGGCATTTCTCATCAATGTGATAACATCAGCCCAGGTGCTGCAACAGTCTTTAAAAATCGTAAATCTTAACCTGTCACTGAAGAGAAGGGGAGAAGAAAGGTTAAACAAGTTTCTGGAAGCCGCTTTCCCAGGTGTTATTTTGCAAGTAGAGGGCTAATTGATGGTTCTGCCATCATAGTTACAACTGATAACCATCATGTAAACACTCCCTACTCTCCAAGGGAACATTCTCAGGTTGTCCCAGGGGTGCACCTCACCTCCCACCCCCCACTGGATTTAGTGGTCTCCCTCACACACAGACAGTACCCCTGGAAGTCCTGATTGCTTTGAAGTGTCCAGTGCTAGCATCTGATAGGATTCCAAGGTAAAGGAACATCCACACTGTCAACAGAAATCTTTATTATTTTTTAATATTTATTTATTTTTTATTCATTTATTTGAGATGGAATCTTGCTCTGTCACTCAGACTGGAGGGCAGTGGAACAATCTCAGCTCATTACAACCTCCACCTCCCAGGTTCAAGTGATTCTCTTGCCTCAGCCTCTGGAGTAGCTGAAATTACAGGTATGTGCCATCATACCCAACTAATTTTTGTATTTTTAGTAGAGACGGGGTTTTTCCATGTTGGCCAGGCTGGTCTCGAACTCCTGACCTCAGGTGATCCACCCACCTCAGTCTCCCAAACTGCTGGGATTACAGGCATGAGCTGCCTCGCCCGGCCTATAAACACATCTAATGGCCGAAATTAAGTAAAGCATTCATCTCCTGTGTGCTGTGCCAAGATCACATCCAGGGACGGCAGCTCTCTCAGAAACAACAGGTCTATTAGGCAACAACCTGGAGGAACCCCAATTTACTCTTAGGATGTCTCATCTTTCCACATCCCAAGTTAGCTTCTAAAGGGGCTTAAGATCTGTTTCTTTCTGATTTTAAGGGCAATAAATCTTTTTGCAAGATGTAAAAGGAAAGGAAAGCTTTTCCACGGCCACGTTCTGGAAGCAGAGAAAAGAATTTAACTTGCAGCCTCTCATCTCATTTTCCAGCCTTCCCCTCACACAGCCCTGGGCCATGCACTCGGACCGTGGGTAATGTAATTGGATTCTGGGGCTGAGGGTGGGAGAAGAGCGATAAAGCTGGGTGAGAATCTCCACACAAAAGCACACAGCCCATTTACATTTTCATTGGTTTCACAAAAAGAAAATATAGAGCCAGTAGAGTTTTTCTAATTTTTGCCATCATTGAAAAATTAGCATTTGCCTCCATAAAGACCATTGTGATTGTATCCCTGTGATATGGTTCCTAACACAGGAGTCTGGAGCATCAAGAAAATAAAAATTAAAGATGGTAATACCATTTTCATTTTCTCCTTTATATTTTTGTAACCTGGTTTTAACTGCATTTAGCTGCATTTGCTTGGGGATTTTTTTCTTATAAAAATAGCATTATGTGTGACATTCAGATTTCCATAAAAAATTATTAAAACCACAGTGTCTTTGATGATATGTATTTGAAATCGATAAGTAACACCAATATAAATAGGTCCTGAAGCAACAATGGGTAGAAACAAGTCATGTCAGATTTCACTCACCGTTCAGCTAAATTGTTTTTCTGTTTTACCATTTGTAAACTAAGGAGTAAATAATTGCCTATTTCAATAAGATGGGAATATCTGCATCCTTGATCTAAGTGTCGTGCAATGTTTGACCCAGAACAATCCACCATCTTTCCAAGAAGGCACAGGACTTGCTGTGACCAAGCCCAGCTCCCCCATGTGGGGGAACCAGGGTAACTCTTGAACTTTAGAGTGAGAAAGAAAAAAAAATACATTTGGATAATATGTATTCCTGTAGCTCTCACTGTCTCTCATTTTGTCTCTGGAATTCATTCTTGATTTATCACATGGATCTCCTCACATCAACTCATTTTATGCATAAGGCCTCCTCCTGAAAAGTCATGATTAAACGTTTTAATTTTTAAAAAATAGTTGACTCTTGTCTTGGTATTCTCATCTTCTCAAGAGCAGAGTGCTGTGTAAACGCACCAGCCATTTTTATAAAATCAACCTACATGTGCAATGATTTGCTAACAGAGTGAGCTCAAAGGTAAGAACTGAAAACAATTACAGGACCAGTGTCATGAAGTGTTCAGGTCCGTGCTGAGCAGATCTGTAAGGTGAGGTCACCGAAGTCATTAGTAGCTTACAATCGGAAATGAAACCTACACAATCTTTGAGATTCTCTCCTTACAAAAGCACAATAAAAACCCACTGCCAAAGGGATTTGGCAAAATGTAAGCTTTCTCCAGTAAAGGAGTGCGTATGATAAAGTGAACTACGCTTGAAGAGATGGCCAGATCTTTGGGGTGGAAGAAGGATCATGTTCTAAACGGGGAGGGACAATTTTCACTTGAATAAATGGTTTGTGAACAATCGTCTTCAGTGCATCAGGCCCAATGCGGTTTTGCGGCTTCTTACACTTACTGCTTCAACGTGTTTAATAAAACGTGTTTGTGTTTTGAAGAGTGTGTAAGTAATGAACCCATTTTACAAGCTCTCTGAAAGTGCTGGGGCCAAGCTCCCCTATTAGATGGCTCTGAGGCCTCATGCTTTTTTCTCCCTAGGAAGATAAGGATCTGTGCACCTGCTTACAATGTCAGCACCCAGGGAAGACCAAGCCGATGCTTATTTCTCACCTCTGCCACCTCCACTGGACTCCTGGGTTAACCCCACCGCAGACAGTGGCAAGGAGGGGTAACTCAGCCATGACCCTGCCCGGCTGTGGCTAGGCTCTGGCAGACCCCTGCTTAGATGGAGTCCATGCTGTTGGGCGGGCCCAGGCCTTTCCTGGAGGGCGCCAGGTGCCTGCCCACTCCTCCCAGACTCTGCCCATCTTTGTCACTTGCTAGTTCATTAGATAGACTCACCTTTTTTAACTTAATAAAGTTAATGTAAGACAAAACTTCATGTTTAGTGTAACCAGAATCGTTTGCTGTCTCTAAATACAAGTATATTTTTTTAAAAAGCAAGCTACTAAATTCTAAAATTAAAATTATCAGTAACTTACAAGGAATAATGAATTGAAACCATTGATAAAAACGTTCCTCATTGAGGAAAATACGTTTTTCTAGGAAGAAATGTTTATGGTATGTCATAATAAAGAGCGATTTGGCCTAATGTCTAGTTTAAGAAGGTGCAGTCCTATGTTAATCAAAGCCTGATATTTCTGTCTTTTTCCTTTTTTTTTTTGATTTGAACAATGTCTCACTCTGTTGCCCAGGCTGGAATACAGTAGTGCAATAATGGCTCGCTGTGGCTTCCACCTCCCAGGCTCAGATGATCCTCGATCCTCCTGCCTTAGCCTCCCAAGTAGTTGGAGCTACAGGCATGCACCACCACACCTGGCTAATTTTTCTATTTCTTTTGTAGAAACAGGGTCTCACTATGTTGCCCAGGCTGATCTCAAACTGTAGCTCAAGCAACCTGCCAACTTTGGCCTCACAAAGTGTGGGAATACAGGTGTGAGCCATGGTGCCTTACCTAATGTTTCTGTCTCGTTTGGGCATGTCTTTCTGTTTACTGTGGAGAGTAATGGCTGTCTCCAACACCGGGGCAGGTGGCACTTTTCATGCAGAATTGCACACCTCCCAGCTCACACCAGGACTCGGTCCTGCTGCAGATTCTGACTTCTTTCTCCTTCTCTTCATGGAAAGGTTACTCAGCGACCCAGCAGAACTCTCTGCAGTTCACCCTCTGTAAAGGTTCTCCCACCCTCATTGCTACACAGTTCCTGACCCTGAACCCTAAATTCGGGCATGTTTGCATCCTTGGGAGAATGCATAGCCACCCGCTTCAACACCCCTACACACTTCCTAAACCAGAGGAGCCCAGAAGTCTAAACATTTTTTCTAACAATAAATCAATGTAATTGTACAATCTTCAGTGTAATGAAGCCCAGCAGTTGGGCAATGATAACCCAGGTTCTAGGAGGTCTTCCTCACACCTTCTGCTGCCTGCCTCCCTGTCCTCCTTCCTCCCCTCCTCTCTTTCTGTCCCTCCCTCTCTCTCCCCTTCTCAGAAAAGAATGGATCTGATTATCTGGCCATGCTATCATGCAAAGCACAGGCTTCCCCTGGGCTGCTCATCTCTGCCTATAACCACATCTTACCCTGCAAACCTCGGCAAGTCAAACGGCACAAATTCCCGAAAAAGACCACATCACTTGACGTTGTCTTACACAGCTTGTCTGGCATGCATCTGCCAAAGTATCATCCAAAAATATGTAGAACAAAAGAACAGCAGAATCTTTGACTGGATAACTTTAATGTAGCAAAATATTTACATTAAAAACAGATCATTTGACCACACTAACAAAGTCAGACCCCCCAAATGTTTCTTTCTCTTTTTTTTATTGTCTAGGCATGCATAAACTTCTTATAATTGGCTAGTGAACAGAAATTGTTGATAGGTGTGGCCAATCCCATCCCAATTGTAAAGAAAACCCAAGACCCTAGGCTTCCAGGGCTGAGCCACTAAATGCCAGGTGCTGTGCTACCTGCCTCCCCCTGTGGGCATCCACCTGAGCCTTGGGACCCTTAAGCTTGTATTCCATTACTTAAATATTAAGGGTAGGTAGGGACATCTTTGATGTAACGTTTGAGTCAGAAGCTCAAAGGAAACACAACTTTGCAAAATACTTCTCAGCCTCTTTTGGTGCTTAAATTCATGTTTACCAAAAATCGCTGTGAACCTAGGAAATTTCTTAATATGTTTGTGAGTTAAGAAGTTCTAAACTTGACACAAGTACTAACGAGCTCACTTTGATTTGATCAAATCACCAGAAACGCTCCTCTGCGTGCACGTGGATTGCCCAAACACCTTTCACTAAGATAAAAAAGTATTTGTAACTAACTGCCCACATTGTGCACACCCCAGAAATAGTGTGTTTCACTGGGTTTACAGAGATTTAAAATCCAAAGTTTCTAGTAAAGTTTTCACTATATTTGATCTCACTCTAATTTGAGATACAGAGGGAGGAAGGAAAAGATGAGTAAAAGAAGATCAACCACTTTTATCTGAGGAACTCTCCCATCATTCAACGTCACATCCCGTGTGCTAAACAGGGCTTCACTTAGGGACAGCCGCACACCTGGGAAAATGCTGAGACACACAAAAGGACAAGGATGGGAAGTTCCCTCTGAACAGAGAGGAGCAGAAGAAGGCTGGGCTGTGACAGGGCCGGGACGCCCCAGGAGGACAAGAGAGCTTTGTTTCATAGTTCTTAAATTTATCAGCATTGTAAAGTTAGGTTTTTTGTTTTGTTTTTTCTTTTGGTTTTTGGGTGTGTGTTTTTGGTTTGTTTGTTTTTGTTTTTGTTTTTGTTTTGAGTCTTGCTCTGTTGCCAAGGCTGGAGTGGGGCACGAACTTGCTCAGCTCACTACAACCTCCACCTCCTGGGTTCAATCAATTCTCCTGCCACAGCCTCCGGAGTAGCTGGGACTACAGGCACCCGCCACTATGCCTGGCTAATTTTCTGACCTCAGGTGATCCACCTGCCTCGACCTCCCAAAGTGCTGGGGTTACAGGCATGAGCCACCCGGCCAGCATTGTAAGGTTTTAAAACCCCTCTGTACAAAGAAAAGAAAGAAAAATTGTTGTCTTTTGAGGTTTATAAGATTGTTACCAGCACTGTATACAGATATATGCTCGGTATGTTTTCTTTCGAGAAAAAAAAATTATTACATTTAATTTCCTCCAAAGTTTGGTTTTGGTCTTTTTGTCCCCCATCATGTTCAGGAAGTCTTGAAAAGTGAGAAATTAGAGAGAGCAGCCAGAGGTGTTCGCTCAACATACAGCCTCATGCTTGGGGACTTTTTGCTTTAATAAAAGGAAATTCTGCTTTCAGATTGATGTCTGTGGGGGGTTAATTCTCTTTTTTTCCCAAAACTAAATGTATCTGTTTTTGGTATAAGACAAGGGATTTAAGGAACAAGTGAAATAAAATGTAATCACACAAATATACACCAAGAAAGACTATCATTTTTAACTCAAAGTATGATATTTTCCTTTATTCTTTAAAAAACAATGAATGTGTTGCCAATAGTATTAAAAGAAGTCACAAAAAATTGCACACTAAAGTCGATAGTTTTTAGAAATTCAAATATTAACTCAGAGGAAAAGAACCACTGGGAAAATGCTCTTCAACATCTCCTTAAATCAGTATTTGTGTGCTCCCTCTCACTGACATAAACGTCTCTAAAAAATCGAAAATCATATAATGTTAAACATATTTTCTTTTTGATGAAACCTGAATGGTTTTAAGTCATTTGGAGGCATGGGTTATGTCTTTCAGGGACTGGAAAAAGATATTTATTTGCCTAGAAACCACACTAGGCCAAAATCTCACCGTGAGTGATGGACTGACCTCCCCTGCCCGCCCTGGAGCCGACCCACCCTCAGGAGGAGGAGATCAAGCCTGAGCTGCATCCGGGAGCCTCCCAGCTCTGCTCTGGGGAGACGGAGTGCGCCCCCGTGAGCCTGCACGCTGCATCACTCAAACTGTTTCACTCTCGGCTGGAAGGGCGTGACCCTCTTCAACTTTGTACTGCTCTGTCGAGGGAAAGCATCTCATTTTATTAATAGAAGAAGATAAACTATAGTCTGTGACTTCTGCTTAAAGTAGTATTTCAACAGTTGTTCCTTTCTAATACATTGTCTTTATTTTTACAACTATTTCCCAATCAGAAATGCCTTGCAGTGTCAGCAATGAATAAGAGTTAATAGAGGGAATGCCTTGTATAGAGGGAAGAAAAAGTAATAATTGAGACATAAAAAGGAAATTCAACATTTGTCTAATAAGCAAGAAATAGAGAATTCCACAATATTGGATGAGCCAATATATAGTGGCCAAAATGTCTATCTCAAAGTCTGAGGAAATAATTTATTCCAAAAGCTTCATGATTTTATGATTTTCTCCCCATTATTAACCAAAGGATCCCTGTAATTTTGACAACATTTTACCTTTAATAATAGTTACCCAAGTTAAAAAGGCTTTAACTTTATAAATCATTAAAGGCGAGTTATGCACCGTTTCCATGAGAGGAGGCGACAGGCAGGCAGATTCGTATCTCTGCATCCCACAGTGTCAGACCCGCCATACAGACCAGACATGAGGTGAGAATAGGAAGTCCAGGACCAAAGTAAAACACGCATTGAGTCATCGGTAGAGTTCGCTTCTCAAATCGCTACCTTAAGCAATGGATTGCTCATAAATAACATTTGATTTACCATCTGCATGAAGACAAAATTTGATTCACATCTCACACTGGATGCCAGAGAGAACTGCAAATTAGCCGGACCTGGTGGTGTGCAACTATAGTCCCAGCTACCCCGGAGGCTGAGGTGGGAGGATCGCTTGAGCCCAGGAGTTGAGGATGCAGTGAGCCACGATCATGCCACCTCATTGCAGCCTGGGCAATAGAGTGAGACCCTGTCTCTAAAAACACAAAAATAGAAAGGACTGCAAATTTATGAGAGATCTTAATTTGCCAGAAACATGTGGATTGATTCCACCCTAACACAGGAGTGGAGATAAACTTCTATGATTGAAAATTCAAAAGCAATGAAATATTTAAAAATGCAATTACAATTTTTTTAATGTTTATGGTAAAAATAAATCACCGTAATGAAATTCAAAAGATAAGTAGTAAACCGAGAGAAGAAATCGTTTCTATGTATATTTCAGCAAAGTGGGTAATATTCTGAATGGAAGAAAGCATTTTTAAGAATGGAGAACAAAAAGACCAGAAACTTATAGGAAAATAGGCAAAAGACCAGATATGCTCAAGTTCATTCAATGTCATTTAAAAGTCCCTCCCATGCATTTCTCATGTATCAGAGTGACAGCAATCGCAGACACTTGTCAATGTACTCTAGAAATGGACGCTGTCTTCACCACTGGTCAGTAGGAAGGATTTACAAAGGCTCATGCTATAGCGATTGTATCCAAAGAGCAAATATAAAATACACATTAAATATCTAAGATTCAGATCCTTCAGTGAGGAAAATAATTCTTTCCTTTGCTTTTAATTCACAGAAGATTTGGGAGTTCTTGTGACTTGTCTTTCCTCTCAGTATATATTTGATTTCTGAGCTCTAAGTGAGAGAAAATAGAATATTTTCTTTTTCTCTCAACCCTTCACATTTTAATGCATCTGTCAATGTACAATCTCAGAAGCACTTGAAATCTTGGCCAGATTCTAAAACAGGTAGTCTTCTGCCAGGCCCAAAAACGTACCCACCAGAGCCAAGCAAAGTGATCCCGCAGGAGTTCGTGGGAACAGGAGAGCGGCTGTGACCCTCCGCCTCCGCTGCCAGACGCCCCCTTCCAGGCCTCACCTGCATGGGCAGCTGAACTGCATGACCCCGGGGGTCGTGGATCCCGTGAGGCTGCTATGAATCAACAATGAACCAAATTCCAGCTTTCTTATTAAAACTTAGATTGCATTTTATCTTAACTTTGAAGCTGTTTGGGGGCATTAATGAGTCTAGTTCCCCAAAGATTGGATTGCCCACTGCTGTCAGGAAATAAGTAGTTAACCCTGTTGTTTTTCCCAGTGACGAGTCAACTGTTGTGAGTCCTCTTACGGGTCCGTGTGGCACCGTTAGGCTGCAGCAATGAGTGCACTACAGCTGCTTGGCCTTCCACATCTCACTACTGATTTGCTCTGAAGGCTATGCCCAAAACAGGGAGAGCGCAGGCTCACCAGGACCCAGGCACATGTTTTAGAGCATGGTCTTGCCGTGCCACACATAATGCCCACTGTTAATGGCATCAACAGAGGGCTGGGGCGGAGGAGGGGAAGGGTGAAAACGCAGAGAGAAGTGAGAGACCGGTCTCAGCAGACGCAGCTGGAGCGCCCACTCATTATTTCCACACTGGCCATTGGTGCCTCACACCTGCTGTTACTCCTCCTTCACCTCCCTGTCCCTGGGTCCCTCAGGCTCCCAGAGGCCCTGCCCAGTCTCATCCTGCAGGGACCCTGACCGGGCCTGGGCTCTGCCTCTCCTCTGGACCCTGCCACAGCCTGCGGCCACTTTTGAGGGGTACACATTCGTCCAGAGTGCTGCTGGCTTCCCTGGCAAGCACTCTCCTTCCCGGCAGCGTGGATCTCAGGAGACGACTGCGATGAGATGGGTACTATTCAGACCCAGAGCTTCCACCCAGATCTGAGACCTGGATTTCTGCCATCATGACACAGCAGATGACTGAGGTTCTCCTCAGTTTCACCTAAAATTCTCACAGAAGATAAACTCACATAAGAACACACAAACTCACACACACACTTGCACACTCAGACACACACTCAAACACATACATATACTCTTACCTGCTCACACACACTCTCACAGACACACACACTCACGGTCACTCATATAAACACACACTTTCACAGACACAGATACATACACACACATACACTCACACATATATACACGCTCTCACAGACACACTCACGTAGTCATGCTCATTCACACACACTCTCACACACACTGTCACAGACACACTCCCAGATCCATAGACACATACATAAACATGGTCACACACACACGTGCTCTCACAGACACACTTAACGACACACTCTAACAGACACACACACTCATGCTCACACACTTTCACAGACACACACGCACTCAGACACAGTTACACACATACATACACTCTTGCAGACACGCACTCGCAGACACACTCCCTCTCACAGACACACACACAGACACACACTCTTGCACTCACACACACACACACACACACTCCCCTGAGTGCCAGCCTGGCCGCTGCCCTGCGTTAGGCGCACCGAACACACAGCCATACCTTTTCAGCCTCCTGGGATGAGAGGCCTTTCCTGAAATTTCCAGAAGGCCCAGGAAGGGTTTCTTGGGAGTGAAACGCCCCCGCTTCCACCGCACATCCTTCCAAGTCATGCTTATGCTGCTTCATCCTTCCAGGACAGCCGGAGCTCTTCAAGGCGTCATTTAAATCAACGAGCACTTGAGTTTCCACCAGAGGCCTAGGCTGCCCTCGCCTGCAGGACTACGAGTGGCACCGACCAGCCCCTGCGTCTCCACCCCGGGCCTGCGGGACCACTCAGGGCTCCAGTAGCTTCCCGCTGGTTGCAGGACAAAGACAGGTGCCCTCCAAGGGCACCTCATCCTCACCTCTGTGCACCTCCCTCCTATCTTCAGCCTACAGCCAGTGGGAAGCCATCTGAGAACCCCGCGTGGTCCCACAGGCCCAGGGTGAAGATGCAGAGGCTGCCTGCCACCCTCTGGGGCAGCACTTGGGCGGACACTCCCTTTCCTGTTGAGTGAGCAGGCCCTGGGCTGAGGCAGGGCCACACCAGGGTGCAGAGGTGAGAACAAGGTGGCCTTGGAGGGGCCCCTCCAGCCTCCCCTTCCACTGCACCCCGGCCTGCTCTGCACCTCACCTGGCCTCCAGCGCCTGCAGCACAAAGCTCCAGGCCTGCCCCAATCCCTGCCCAAGCCCCCACCTACTTCAGAGTTTCTGGACCAGCAGCGCCCTGCTTTCAAGACTTCTCTGCAGATGCACTTAGAGGCTCCCAGGAAATACTCCCTGAACAGGGGTCGGACAAATGCCAGAGCTGCTCTCACAGCTCCCAAACCAGCGCAGTTTCAGATTCATTTCTGGAGACCTAAGGAACTTCATCAAATACTTGCACTATCGATAGTATCCTGGCATTTGGAAAAAAAGAAAAAAAGCATGGCTTATCTGGCAATAAAATACATAAGAAATGGAAATTCATACACTTTAAATGGAATTGCCTTTGTCCTTTTCGAATAAGCATTTTTCTGAAAATTGAGAAGGAAAGGAACACTGGGGTTCCTGTCTTGTGTGATCCACATGGTCACACTATAGTCAAGTGAGATTTAAAGCCAAAAGCTCCAATTTAGAAATACAGCCCCCACCTGAGGTGCTGCCATCTCAGGCCCTCCGCATCTGTGCTCACTCACTTAAGAACGCCAGGGCTGGTTTCGTTAGCTTCATTTGCCCACCCAGTGGTCCTGAGCTGGCCCAAGGAAGCCCTTTGGAGGCCCAGAGGAGACAGTCCCTCTCATAGGGGTGGCCCTTCCCCACCATTTGTGGGAACAGAGTTCCAGGCGGGGCTTGTGACATGTCATGTCAGAGTCTTTAATGACTACTGGCTGCCCACCGCCCTCTAGGACTCCACTTGCAGTGGACACTCCGGCTGGAGAGGGGCCCCTCCAAGGGCACCTCATCCTCACCTCTGTGCACCTCCCTCCTGTCTTCAGCCTATAGTCAGTGGGGAGCCGTCTGAGAGCCCCCCGTGGTCCCACAGGCCCAGGGTGGAGATGCAGAGGCTGCCTGCCACCCTCTGGGACAGCACTTGGGTGGACAGCACTTGGGCGGACACTCCCTTTCCTGTTGAGTGAGCAGGCCCTGGGCTGAGGCAGGGCCACACGAGGGTGCAGCAGTGACGCAGCTCGAATTCCCCGGGGGCATCCTGCACGTGGGCACGTGGGCACGTGGTTGTGTTTTAAATATGAGTGGAAACCTGCGTTTGTAAGGGTTCTTTGCAAACGTGGATATCTTGCCCTCCCCCACAGGTCATCTTTACGGCCTACACTGATGGTTCCCATCAGCACGCGCCCAGGTTTCCATTATTTATATGAAACTTCATGACTGCAAGCTAGATGGAAAAAGATATGAGCTACTTCATAAAAATTCTCAGTTGCAGATACTTTTAAAGACAGGCAATTTTATTATTTTCGAGAATTTACAGTAATTACTATTAGGCTTAAGGCATATAGAGTAATCCCAATGTTCAGATGACTTAAATTAACAAATATGTAAGTGTGGTTCAAAAAGCCTATAATAAAACTAAAAATAGAATGAACAAGAACAAAGTAAGCAACACATACGCTAAGCCACCGGGTGCGGTGTTTTCTGCATGTTGCTATTTCCCTGAAGAATCAGCAAGGTTTATAGCTTTTTAGTTGCTTAATTGGTAAAGAAAGGCAGAAAGCTTGTGACTCTGGAGAAAACGAACTGCTTTTCTTTCCAAGGAGAGTTCTACAGCTTCACGAGTACAACCAATAATGGTCTTGTCATTCTGAAGTTTTTCAGAATTAGCTCATTAGCATAGATTATGCAACACCAGAAATACCCCAGGAAAAGACACCCCAGTAAATCTCCCTGAAGATTAACCTGCCCCAGCAGTTTCACTTTTCAAATTTCACCAGGTGAGCCTGAAAATGCAAAAAGCCGTTTCCCTTCCAAGGCGACATCTGTCCCTGAGCAGAGTGAATCATATGGGCAAAGAATTGTTCCTAAAATCCTGGAGTCCTTCCCATCGCGGCTGGCAAGCAGGCTGCCCCTTTTGCCAGGAATATTTCCCAGGGTCTGGATCAAGTAGAGAAGGGACACACTCAGACTTCCAGAGGTAAACAGCCAAGAATAACTGGGGAGAAGACACTGACCCAACCCCGAAAGCTAGTGGCCACAGAGACAGTACTTCCCAGGCAGCACCAGGCAGTCGGAGCAAAATCCACCGCGAGAGCCTGAATCCTTCCTCCAGAGCCACAGTTTCTAGAAATTATCATCAAAACGGTAAATAGGTGAATGAAATGTGAAGGTAGCTTCATCATTCAACAGCATGTATCAAAAGCCCATCAGCTGCCGAAACTCTGGATGGATGCAATCAGGCATAGAATGTGGTCTCTACCCTTCAGGGGACTAGAGTTTGGTGGTCCTAAGATGCCCTACTGATCAACAGTCATGATCAGCTCTCAGGCTCCCAGGCACATGCAAACTGAGCAGACTGAGCAAAGCTGTGATGCCTTTCTGGGCTGGCTTGGGTGGGTTTCTTCCTCCGTTCACGTAGGTGATAGAAGAAAACTTTGTTCATTCTTCCCGGTGCTGCTCAAAATCCTGTACAGACTCCATGGCCACAGTAAAAACCCAGGAACAATCCAAGTCTGCAAGACAGAAAAAGTGGTGTAAACGGTGTAAACGGAGGTGCTTCATTCTGCAAAGCCCTGGACACTCGTGCGCTCTAGTCTCTCCCTACTGGCAACATGGCATCCCCAGAAACTTCTCCGAAATACACAGTCCCAGGCCTGCCCCAGACCTGCTGAGTCATCTGAACCAGCGTGGTCACGAGCTTCCCAGAAAGTTCTTGTGCATGTTGAAGTTTGGGAAGTGCGACTCCAGTCCACCAGGGATAAAGCCTGCTCAGCACCAACAAAGCTTGCAAACAGAGCAATGGCTTCCCCACACATTCCCTTCATGGGATGTTATAACACAAAGAAGGCGATGCAAAATCCTCCTTGCAACACATGGGGGACCACATTGCCACCTGGCAGCATGTCTGTGAGAGTGGGTATCCACTCAGTGCTCCAGCATCGTGCCCTGACCACTTCCCGGGACCCTGCAGCTTTTGCATTTCTGACTCGAATCCTGGCCCACCTCACGCTGCATTTTCTGAGTTCTTGTTACTGCCCACATGGTGCCCAGAACATCATGTGTACAACTTGAAGCTTCCTGAGAAAACGCTCATGGGGAGCCTGGTAAGGTGGTAGCAGGGGTGGGGAGGGTGTGCCTGAAGCCACACATTCAAAAGATGCCACAGGTCCCAAGACTGCTGCCAGGGGCAACGATTCACCAGCATAATACCCAGGACTCAGCGTAGACTCTAACTCACGGTTCCAGTTTCTTACAAGAAAAAGACACAAAACAAAAGCAGCAAAGGGGAAAGACACATGGAATGAAGTCCAGGGGAAAACAGGTGTGAGCTTCCCAGGGTTCCTTCCCGGTGGAGTCACCTAGGACATGCTTCCTCCTTCCAGCAATGAGTCGTGCCAGCATGTGTAAAATGTTGTCAACCAGGGACGCTCATCAGGCACTTCACGCCCAGGATTTTCACTGGGGGCTGCCCACTTAGGTACCCTCTACCAAGCACGTACCAAAATTCCAGACTGTGAAAAGGTCACAGTGTGAACACGTGGCTTGTACAAGCAGTTTGGGCACAGCGAGACACTCTTATCAGTCAGTGTGACAAAGCCCATCAGAAATCCATGTTTCGAGACATCAGCCAAGGTCCACAATTGCAAACCGGCCTTCTAAGATTAACTGCATGCACAGGTGCCTTTATATTTTTCAAGACATTTTAGAATATGGTGATTATTATACATTCATCATGCAGTTTTACATTGAAATTGTAGGAAACTAAGTTGCAGAATGGCAAAGGAATCCTTAATAATAATGGGTTTGCAAGTGAGCAAAAATATTTAGGGATGGATTTTCTACTCTATGTCTCTCTCCCTTCTACAGCCTCCACCTCAAATTTATAGTAATACCACATCTGTAATTAAAGCATAACTCTTGGAAACTAGACGGAAGCCTTAGTATCCAGGAATTCCCAACATGATAACTTGGTGGCTATATGGACCCGTTCAAAGCTATTTATCTAAAGGAGAGAAATTCTTGGTCCCCTTGCTGCAGTCACTAAGCCCTTGAACACCACACTCCATGACAGTGATCTACAAGCCTAGCCTTCAGGGACAGTAATTACCATGTCAAAGGTGTTTTTGCAAAGTTTGAAAGGAACTGCCATTGACCATACATTATTTTCACATCATTCATAATAAAAATCGATCTTGATTTCATCGCATGCTCGAAGCCATCTGTGAGGTCTTCTCCACAGTGAAATCCTAGTTTGCATCCCATTGTCAAGTACCCAAGACCATGGGTGGACACAGTGAAACTCACCAATATCCTGTACTCAATAAATGCAGAAGGCACAATGACATGAACCTATTTTAATATATTCTGACCAGCCCAAAGAGTGACAAAATTTGACAAGACCCAAGCCAGAGAAAACGGGTATTGGTTAAGTAAGAATGTTAATCAAAATGGAAACAAAACCACATTCTATGCTTTGGGTTCCCCCAGTGCCACTCACATTTCAGTTAAGGTGTGAGAAATATGGAAATTGCTGGTGAACTCATAAATGTTTCCAAGAACAGGCATGTTTCTATAGTTCATCTTCACATAAGGCTGCTTGAATACACTGTCTCTAATTTCTTTCCAAATGTAAATGAAGTCTACAATCATCAAACCCAGGTGGGTATGATCTGACCAGATATTTACTCGAAACACACTTGAGCGTCCTGTGCCTGGTGACCTCTGGGAACAGGGGCGAGGAGAAGACTCACGTTTCTTTCTATCTGAAATGTTGCCCCCTTAGTCAGAGGAGACGGCCCAGAGCAGGGAGGGTAGGAGTGGCCATAGGGCACTAGCCCAGCGTGTAAGGAGCTTCACCTGTCCTGTCCTGGCTGAGGAAAACCACCAAGCTCCAGGGGCCTGAGCGCAGGGTGGACATGCTCCAGGGGACTTCCAGGCAGTCCAACTTTGACCAATGCTGGGCATGATCTGTGTCATGTTATGGACCAGCCAGAAGTGAGATCTGGCTCGTTGCAAACAAAAGCACCCCAAGGACTCCCCTCTTCGCCTAATACTCTGCAACCCGTATTTACAGAGTCAACATTGGGTCTGGTTACTCAGCCAATGCTGTCACCTTAGGTGACATTTCTCCTCTACTAACTGACGAAAATGTACCTGTTATTTGGCCAAGGTTCTTTGCTTTTGAGATTAAAGATTCAAAATGTTCTGAAGGGACCATTCCTCTTGAATGAAATATGCGATGTCCCCTCCAGAGTATCAGAACTAACCTTTAGAAAAGATGTTACCCACAATCTTATAGGATGTGGAATGCGTCACTCTCATTTTCCCTTTGACCTGCCTTTTTTGTAATCTGAAACTTATATGGTTTAAAAATAAATACGTATTATTTTAGAAGTGGAAAAAAAATGAGTGCTTCCAGACAATTTCAAAGAGCTTCTTTATGGCACGACATAAGCGAGTCAATGCTCAGCAGACCCAAAGGCTGCTCTGGAGCTCAGAGGCTGTGGGCAGGTCGTGGCAGGTGTTTGCCTGCAAGTAGGTCACTAAAAGCCAGGGCAAATCAGGACAGTTCTGTGAGCTGTACAAATGAACCCGATCAAACCTTGTAGGCAGAGATATCTATCAGGACGGCAGCACTCTGTGCACAGGGTAATTGCCGCTCCTGGAGCTGGAAGAAAAACCCAGTGGCTGATTCAAAAAGGGACAAAAATCTCATCTAGAGGAGACCCTGGTGGAGCTCTTGATTCAGTGTCAAGCCATGTCCTTGGGGAAAGCTGAAGGATCCTTCAAAATGCACAGAGCATGAGACTGTCACTCAAGGACTCCCAATAATCAGGAGATTTAAAATGACGTGTTCCCAGAGTCGCATGATGCAGAGTGAGGAAGGGCTTCAAGGCTTTCCCTCTAAGGTCTCCCAGCAAGGGGCCATGTCATGGGGGAGGGTCCCAGAGCCCATCCTGGCCTCACCCAGAGTGAGCCCTCTGTGTACGCACAGATTGAGTTTCCAGGTAAGATATGATTTGACCAAGGGGTTCTGGTGCCAACAAAAATATATGACTCCATTTTCCAAGTCAGGAAGGGAATCCCTGTCTTGCCAGGGCAAGAAGATCTGGAACTCACCTCTTTCCACTCAAGCATGAAGTTCCTTTGAGGAGGACAACCTGTGCTCGAGGCAGGAGGCTGAGTCTGCCCAGTGGGACAAGTCCAAGGAAAGGTTGGAGGACGTGTCCATCACTGCAGAGGCCAAGTGGGTATGAGCAAACATTGTCTGATCCGAAGGTCGTTTTTGTTTTATGTATCTTTTGCTCTTTCTTCTTTCAGTCTATGATGATGTGTTAGAGCCAAATGAGAGCCCCAAGGATATCCGTCCAGGTAGCCATTCTCAGGAACCTGGGTGTGTGTGGAACTAAATGGTCAAAGGGAGTTTGCAGAGGTAATTACATTTCCAGGCCTTAAGATAGGCAGATCTTTCTGCTTTATCCTGGTGGACTCAATCTCACCAATCTCATCCCTGGATCCCTTGGAAACAGATAACTTTCCCTGGCTGGAGGGAGAAAAGAAACAACAGAAGAGAAGGCTGGAGAGATGTAAAGCATGGGAGGAGAATCCTGCCTCTCGCCATTGCCAAAGAGGTCATGGGGAGGGCATGAAGGAGAATGTGGGTGCCCTTTAGAAGCCATGACTGTCCCTCATCTGGTAGACTGCAAGAAAATGGGGACTTCACGCCGGCAACTACAAGATCCTAAATGCAACTGACAACCCAAATGAACTTGGAAGTGGGTTCATTTCAAGAGCCTCCAGAAAGAAAAGTTGCCATCTGTGGTTTCAAATTACTGACATTTATTATGGTTTGTTATCAGAAAGCAACTTTGCTTACCATGAATGATATCAGAATCAGTGCCAGAAGTGGGGTGCTAGCATAACAGACAATCTAAAATATGTGGCATGGCTTAGGGGACAGGTATCAGCCAATGAAGAAATTGGTATTCAAGCCTGTGAGGCTGTTAATTCATCTTATGAATTTTACCACATCTCATGAAGTAGTAAACTATTAGATGAGTCCTTCACCTGTGATAATTTGGGTGGTACATAATATACCTACTAGATGTACTGTTGTATGGGAAGAGACTGAATGACGGTCTTTTAGCAGCACGTGCTAATCATTGTTAACAAGATTCTACAGAAAATACTTGTGCTCAGAAAATAAAGTCAGGAATAGAGAGTCTAGAAATTAGAGAGCTTTTAGAATTGGAAGGTATAACTTCTTCTCATCAAAGACATGGCCATCACGTCCTTTGTTAAATTTTCTGAATAGATTCAGATATCTCAGGGCAAGGATCATGTTTTTGACTAGTCAAAATGTCTTGGGGACATTCAAAGGTCTTCCACCAATCTCAGTCGAATGAAGACATGAAGTGTTATCTCATTGTGATTTAGATTTGCATTTTCCTGATGGTTGGTGATGTTGGGCATATTGGTGATGCTTGGTGATGTTGGTGATGGTTGGTGATATTGAGCACATTAGTGATGCTTGGTGGTTCTGGTGATCTTGGTGATGTTGGTGATGGTTGGTGATGTTGGGCATATTAGTGATACTTGGTGGTCTTGGTGATGTTGGTGATGGTTGGTAATGTTGAGCATATTAGTGATACTTGGTGGTCTTGGTGATCTTGGTGATGCTGGGTGATGTTAGTGTTGTTGGTGATGGTTGGTGATGTTAACCATATTGATGATGCTTGATGATCTTGGTGATCTTTGTGATCCTCATGATGTTGGTAATGGTTTGTGATGTTGGACATATTGGTGATGCTTGGTGATCTTGGTGATGTTGGTGACAGTTGGTGATATTGAGCATCTACAAATGTTCTTGTTGGCCATTTGTGTATCTTCTTTGGAGACATGTCTATTTAAGTTCCTTGACTATTTTTTAAAACCAGGTTGTTTGTTTCTTTTTGGAGGAATTATTCATACATTCTAGATATTAATCTCTTATCAGATATATAAGTTGCAAATGATTTATCCTATTCCATGGGTTGGTTGTCTTTTACTCTGTTGAATGTCCTTTGATGCACATAGAGATTTATTATGTTTGTAAAAGAGTTGTTCTCACAAAGAAACTATAAGCTGGGATTAAAAGAATCTGTAGAAATAGTATGAGATTATGGATGGGTAACACTTGACATACTGTTGTGTTCAATAAGTATTAGCTTTAGTGTATATATACTTTTGAATAATTCAACCACTGCTTTAAAAATTTTAGAACTTATAAAAATTCCTTTTGGAATCATCTTTCAAAATATATTCTAAAAATCTTAAAAATAATTAGTCTCATTATTTATAAACACAATTTACTTTATGCCCTCAAATAACTGGTATTTAATTATTGGGTATTTAAATTTAAATTTTCTTCACTTTTTAACTGTTAAGGGCTGGTTCTTAACGGTATTTGTGGTCGAGGAAGTATGTAAAGCTATGATGCAATGGGGATTTTAAGAATCCTAAATCATCACTACTGAGGCTTAAAATAGACCTGGAGTTAAAATAAGCCTCCCAACCGAAGAGGTTATCTTAAAGAGAGAAAAAATTAATTTAAATATATGACCACTGCTAAAACAACCATCTTATCACTTGCCTGGTATAACTCAAAATCTCTACTGATCTTCAATATCATAACTGTGGTGTTGACACCCTCTGGTCCTCAGATGAGCCTGGACATGGGCCACATCCTTCCTCTTCCATCCTATCTGTCTCTGAGTCAGACAGCCAGCATCACCCACCATTACCATCTGCAGGATTACATGACCAGCCAGATATATCGATGGAAAGGCTCAGAAACCCAAAGGTGATTTTGAGGCTGTGCCATTGTTGAGCTGATGATTGGCATTCTTTGTCACATACAAAGCTCTATTCTAAGCTGATGAGGAGAAAAACTCATTAATTTATTCAACCGATGACTCTGAACACTGGTTAATACCCCGTCCTAAAAATTAAGTGTGCCTAGGTAAACAGCAATGTGATCAACCTGAAAACTGTGCATGTTTTGATGGATACCAAGAGGATCTGCACTCCTCTTGCTATTAAATCACTACAGAAGAAGAGCAGCACTGTTTATATCTGTTATCTCAAGATGGATCTTTTTGACTAGTCGAGTTGATCCAGCCAATCACTCAATTATGTGCTTCCTAGATGATGATTTGCATAACTCAATTTGAAACACAAAATGAGTGAAGTTCTGACAAGCTGATTATTTGATCTGTGTTTTCTTGCAGAAGTATTGGTACACAAGCTTCAGTGCCTCTATTTTTGTTTTGTCTTAAGCTACAATCCTTAAATAATGATATACTGTGAAAGGGCCCTTGGCACGATCTAAACAATGACACAGGATTCCCAGCCAAAATAAATTCAGACAAAGAAATTAGAGTCTGCTTATTTGAAATGCTGTGCGTTGCACAAAGCCAGGGGCGTGAGTAAATTATAGAATCCAAAGCCAATGGATTCCTCAGTCGACTCAACATCACAAAATTATCAAAAGCCAAAAGAAGAACTAGATGAATGCCAAAGAACATACCTCATATTACATGATTTTCTCAGGGTGGCAGCCACAAGGAGATCAAAGCAGAATCTTTAGGAATAAAGGTTAGTTTAATGTGGAAGTTGGCAAACAAAACTTGAGTAAAAAGTTGATGAATGAAAAGATGCTTCTGGAAGCAACTCTGCTACCTGTTTAATTCTGATCCATTTCCAATGGGCAGAGACATATTCAAGGATGTTTTAAAATTATCCTCCCTTGAGACTAAATAATAACTAGATTTTTATTCCATTTAGAACTGAGGTAGAAATATGTCAGTAACGCAAGTAAGCATGCCTTAGAATATTAGAGTGGTGGCTTCCAAACACAACTCAGCCACAGAGTTTTCTTTGTTTGTCTGTTTGTTTTTGAGACAGAGTCTCGCTCTGTCGCCCAGGCTGGAGTGCAGTGGCCGGATCTCGGCTCACTGCAAGCTCCGCCTCCCAGGTTCACGCCATTCTCCCGCCTCAGCCTCCCGAGTAGCTGGGACTACAGGCGCCCACCACCATGCCTGGCTAATTTTTTGTATTTTTAGTAGAGACGGGGGTTTCACAGTGAGCCACAGAGTTTTCTAAAGTTTGAAGGTAAATACAAATTATAAAAAGAATGTAGTATGTGTGGGTTGCAAGCTGACAACCAACCATGCTTGGAAAGAATTATTTCTTATTCTAGGACTACATATTCCTATGGTTTAGAGATTAAAATGATCTTTCATCATCGAAACGTTGGTGATAGTCATGGTGTTTTGTTTTTATTTTTAATTTTTTTTCAAAATAAAAGTTGACTTCTCACGCAGCTTACAATTTATTTTAATTAATAGTTCACAAAAGTTTAAAAGTCTCAATCTACTCTTACAGAACACAAACTTAACCCTGACACAGGAGCTCGGCTTGAATAGAAGCGGGGGAGAGAGAAGCAGGTAGGGGCAGCAGTGCAAAGAGAGACAGAAGGGACAGCAGGAGCACGACTTCGTCAGCAGCAGGAGAGATGCTTAGGCCAAGTTCTCACTCTTGTCATCTCAGTCAGACTCTGTGAGTGGCACCCCTCTCCCCTCTCCCCTTTCTCCTGGACCATTTGCTCTTCACTCTGGGTGGGCTCATTCCTTGGTTCCAGACTCAGCAAAGAAGCACTTCATTAGAGGGAAGGCCAGGATTTGGGGAGAGTCAATGAAACCAGAGCAAATTTTGATGCATTGCTTAAAACATATGAAGAGGACGAGCAAAGGGGAGATGGATATTTATTTATAGACTTCACTCTTCAGGCATTGTAGAACTGACAGGTAATTATGGTAATTATGCAGCCTGGATAGCATCTTGAACAAGTCTGGTGGACCAAGTGAAGGCCAAATGAGTGATGTCCCAGCAGTGACTTTGAAAAGTCGATCAACTCTACCCCTAAAGAGGTGATGTTCCACTTAAGTTGCGGCTGGGCTGCTTGACTCAGAGGTTCCATTTAGCGTTGCAAACAATGTGGTCAGCTACCATAACCACAGCAGGCAGACCCAAGCGAAATGCGATGGCATCAGCAACTTCCACACTCCAGGGCCCAGCTACTTTGAAACCTTCTGTTCTTCAGTTTGGCTGCTCATAGGTGGGAGAGGAAACTGTCTGTGCTTCAGCTTGGTTGCTCCTGGGTGGAAGTGGAGGGTGCATAGCATTGCCCACGCAGTAGCAAGCACTAAAGGCCAACGTGAGTTCACCAAGCTCCAGCTACAGCATGGACCATAGACACTGCATTTTCTTACAGTGTCATACCCCTTAAATGTGCCCAAATTCTCTGTGTGCACTATCTCGTGGTTAAGATTCTAAAAAAGAAAAAAAGAAAAGAAAAGAAAAAAAGAAAAGAAGTAAGAGGTTAATCAGAAAAGGTGACAGACTGGATTAAGAACATGTCGCACATATACACCATGGTATACTATGCAGCCATAAAAAAGGATGAGTTTGCGTCCTTTGTAGGGACATGGATGCAGCTGGAAACCATCATTCTTAGCAAACTGTCACAAGAACAGAAAACCAAACACCGCATGTTCTCACTCATAGGTGGGAACTGAACAATGAGATCACTTGGACTCGGGAAGGGGAACATCACACACTGGGGCCTATCATGGGGAGGGGGGAGGGGGGAGGGATTGCATTGGGGAGTTATACCTGATATAAATGATGAATTGATGGGTGCTGACGAGTTGATGGGTGCAGCACACCAACATGGCACAAGTATACATATGTAACAAACCTGCACGTTATGCACATGTACCCTAGAACTTAAAGTATAAAAAAAAAAAGAAAGAAAAAAGAAAAGGCTGACGCTTGGACTTACATCTTTTGGCTCCAAGTTCTGTTAGCAAAGAAGTCACCCAGATCATCGAGCCAACAGGAGGGACGCTAAGCTCCTTGTCAGCCCAATGTGGCTGTAGACACCTAGCCTAGAGATGGGTGCTAAGGATACAGCATCTCACTCTGCTTGGAGAGATGCAGGGGCCGCGTACACAGGCAGAGGTGCCTGTGTTGGGGCACCAAATGTTCGGAAGTGGCTGGAGGGAGAGCAGTATCTCACACTGAAGAGTCCATGTCTTCACTGGCAGAAGTCCTCTTTCTCCATGGCTCATAGAGAAGCAGAGAACGTTCTTCCTCCATCACCGGAACCCTATTTATGGGAAGTGTTAAGAGAAGCCTGTGACGGTGCTCGACAAGGAGGACAGCGCTGCTTTCTTCGAGAGTTCCTTTACACTTCGTCTCCTTGACCTGTGAATTGTAGAACAAGTTTTCAGGTCATTTTGTTTTGTGTTGGGATTTCAGATGAGCCACTGGAAAGCAGAAAGCAGAGTTACGTGAGGTGTGTGCACTTCAGCCTCATTCTAAGCTGTGCTTTCTCCACGGCCCCCTTCTCTGTCTTTCTCAACCCCTCCCTTTGATGATGCAAAATAGCATTTTATGTCGACTTACAAGCTGCCTTAAATTCTTTCAGGAGCAAGACGGGGCATAAGTAAAAAGTAACTTTTATTTTGCAAATTCGATTTAAAATTCTTAGGGCTTAAAAATGTATACCTGCAAGGAGGAATATTTAATCTTAAAATAACTACTTTTCTTAACATAAAGGTGCTATGTGTTTATCAAAAAGCAATCAAATAGTACAGATAGCAACAAAGAAGAAAGGCAAATCGTGAGCATTTGAGGACTTTGTGCATTTTCAATATAAATACCCTTTGTTCAACTTCCTCCAGAAAATCTGCAGCCTAGAATGTGGGTGCCCACCTCAGCAGCCTTCCCCAGCCCTGCACATCAGCCATAGTTCAATATTTTCCAGTTTAAAATATAGACTTTTTATTTAAATGAAGGTCATATTTTCCACTCTCAACCGGATTAAAACTTTGAATGGGTTACAGGTCCTGCATGGTGTGTGGCTGCTGCTGCAGACAGTTTGTTCTTAAACCGTGTTGATTTTTCTGTTTAGATGTTCATAGCCTTCTTCATCTGAAGAACTATTTTCTTTGTCAGAAATGCTGCACTTTTTTTCATTTTATCATTTCATTTATGTTTGTTTTTATTTTTCAATGAACGTTAAATTTTCATGAGTCAAATTTTTATTTCTTTTATAGTATAATTAAGATTTTTATCTGGAGACCCCTTCTCACAACCAAACCAGTATCACCAAAATTCTACTTAGTTTTCTTTCTGAATTTCTGCTGTTTTATCTTGCATCCTTGCATATTTAATCACCTTAATTTTATTTTTGTATAAGATGTATGCTTGTATAAGATACATTTTTCACGAAGTATGTATCTTTTGCCTACCTGCCTTTCTTCTGAAAGGCCAAGATACCCTTCAGTGGTGAGCGTCCCAGCACGTCCTCACGGATGCAAGCCCCTCCTTCGTGACGTGTTAGATGCCACTCTGCAGATCATCTTCCCCAAGCGAGGAATTCAAGCCCACTCGTTGTTTTGCCTTTTCCTAGGCAAGTGCTCAATTATTGTCATCACTGGAACGTTTTTGTAGAGTAATGTGAATAACTCACAGAAGAATTTTTAAATAACTCATCTATGAATAAAAAATAGGGAATGGCTTATGTACCACTCACATTAAGCCAGGAATAGAAAAGTTAAAGAGAGACATTTGTATCAACAAGTTGGAAAAAGGCACAGAAGGCAGGATTATCAAATATCATGTTGACACAAAGTTGGGAGAGATGGCTAATGCCAAGGAACAGAATCCGACTTTAAAAAGAAAGTGGGGGATCAGAATTAACAAGGTAAAGTCGGCGGGTAACTGCAATGCAGGGCTCTTAGGTTTAGCAGAACGACTCTACTTGTACCAGGCGGGAAAGCCCCAGATTAACGTGGCCTCTTGTGAACAGACTGAGGGTTTTGACTCACCACAAGGGCAGCAGCAGCCAACAGGGCGAGTTTGGGCGGCACCACTGTGCGTCTGGAAGCCCGCGGCGGGTTCCTGCAGCCCTCCCTGCTGCTGCCAGGCGTCTCAGCACTCATCTCCCCCAGAAACCCACGATGGCCTGTGGGCGGGGGTCCACTCAGGACCCAATACACCTGTGGGAAGTAATCACCTGTGTCTGAGGCTAGAACTCTCATGCAAGCATTTGTGATTTTAACAAATGTTCTCTGGAAACTATGATTTTAGAAAAAATAACTCTTTACCAACCAAAATGATGATGTTTAACAAGCAGACCACTAAGTACCACCTAAATGCTTTTATAAAAGGACCTCTTGAGAATATTTGAATTTTACTGGTGTCAACTAAGTTGAACATAGGTGGAAGAGAAAAAGAAATACTTAAGTTTTATGAACGTCAAATGCAGAAAGCTCGTCATTCTAAAGTCATAGGTGTCTCAGAAATGAAAATCTCATTGACGATGTGACATGCTAGAGTTGATAATGAAGTAAAGGTACTCTTGAAAAAAGAGAGAAGAACAAGAACAAATATCTGGAAATATATCTGGATCTCGTTCCAGAAAAGAAAAGGTAGGGACTAAAGCATTTTCTGCCCTCGTTTTGGAAAAACTGATTTAGTTTGTGAAACAGAAAGGAAAGTGAGGCAAGAGAGAAAGGAGAAGGAAGAGAAAAAGGAGGGGAAACCCTGGGGAAGGGACAGTACTGGCTCTCAAAAATATCAGATAAAGGAGTGATCTACCAGAGAAACACCAAATCAATATTAACCCAGCTCATAGTCACCCTAGATAAGGCTCAGCCTCCCGAGTCTGGGTCCAAATATAGATGCTCCTCCCCAGGGAAAGAATCTGCCTTCCACTCCTACTTTAGACAATGCAGAATCTGGAGGAGGCTGCTCCCAAGTGGGGCTTCTCCCCCATGGTGGGAAGAACCCCACAACTCATGGGTGCCGGGGGATGTCAGCTTCCCCCTCCACCCCCATCGTCCCCAACAGTCATGGCAGGTGGGGCTTCCACTGGAGAAAGGTGAGTCAGAGCCTTCTGTTGAGTTGAACCTTAGAAAGCGCTTTTTCCTGGAGTCAGCATTAGGGCCGTCAGCTGCATCTAGAAGGTATACCTGAGCTTTTTGTATGAGGTGGCCTGGGGACCCCACCTCAATATATAGTTCCATATAAATGAACTTCTGAAGTTAAGCCTAATCATAAGCAGCACACAACCCATCTTTGCCACAACTACATTTGCTAACTCCTGGGGTGATCACTTCAGTGCTATAAAAGCCTCCTTTGATGAGAGCTGAATAGATTCCAAATATTTCCCTTGAGACCTCTGGCTCCAGGAACTCCTGCGCAGGTCCATGGGTCTCCTCGGGCTGAACCTGCTCTTCCCTCTCCACCGTGGTACCTGGGTTGCGGTGGCCTCAAGGCCAGCGACACTGCTGGGCAATGGGAAGATGGTTTTTCCCAGGTAAAGTCACAGAATAGGCAGG
This sequence comes from Piliocolobus tephrosceles, assembly GCF_002776525.5. NCBI lineage: Eukaryota > Metazoa > Chordata > Mammalia > Primates > Cercopithecidae > Piliocolobus > Piliocolobus tephrosceles. Next base: position 2,314,180 of record NC_045437.1, read on the forward strand.
GTAGGTGTCCTCAGGGTCATGTGCTCGCTCCAGTCCAGGCTGGTCAGGATTTCAGCCACGTTCAGACTCCCCTCTGCTCTCACTCAATGATGTTAAATGACGGATAGAAGTTATACAATTGTTTGTTTACTTGACTAAACACAGTTAGGAAAGTGTAGGGTTGTATTGTCATGTTTAATTGCTACCAAAATATTTGTATGTCGAGTAAACAGTTATAGATAAAGAAGGGCATTGTTTGGAAATTGGATTAATTAGTATTTAATTGCTATAACTTGCAATTAACCCGTTAATATTAGGAATGTAAGCTTGCAACAAATTAGTCACAAACAAAAGAAACCAACAAGGAATGAAGGATCTTTTGCCAAATCCATAACCTGAGAGAACTTGGCCCTCCTGCAGCTTTGAATGAGTTGTTAGGAATCTCAAAGTATTTACATGGGTGAAAACTGCATTTCTCTTTCTAACCTCAGAGGTCTTTTTAAATGACTTAGGTACATTAAGCATGAGTTTTGATGACTCAGAGATGATGCACATACCTTGGCAGGAGTGGGTGTCTTCAATTGAGAGGACATCTGAAGATAATGGCTTTCCAGTAGGAGGGAGGAAGCGTTTCAGGTCTGTTTGGGAGGACGTGAACACCCCAGTATTCACTGCCTGCAAATCCAAACACTTCCTAGCAAATCTGAAAGCTCGGGTTCACGCCAGGCACATCTGGTCTATTACAGCGTCTGACCGGGAGGGAGTGGGGACCCTGGCTATGGAATCTTGTTCTGGTTTATTCTGCCTTGGTCTGGTTGAGTGGATTATCTGTCCTGCCTTCTCTTACTGGGAGAGCTTGGGAGAACCTTCAGGGTGGATGCATTCCCAGAACCCACACCCAGCAGCACCCAGGAGACCCGAGTGGGACCTCAACCCAAAGTTGAGATGACCCCAGCCAGCTTTGCCTCACACTGGGACCCAGGACTGAGGCCATCCTGGCCCCTGAGCACCAGGGAGCTGACTCCGGTTGCTAATCACACAATGAGGCCCCAAAGACAATGGGGTTTCATGGCAGCCCCACAGCTCCCTCCCACTCCCTTCCACCAGCAGCAGCTCTTAAAGGCCTTCCTGAACTGCTCGCTGTCAGCAAAACCAGTGTGTGCCCCGCAATCCCACAGACAACAAAGCCGGCAGCAGCATTTCACGCGGGTGATGTCACCCAGGTAAAATTGCACTGACAAGCTTTTAATTAAAGTTTTCCCACACGTCTCTCCGCAGGTCCCCGGAGCGATTATTCATTATGTACCGACTGCCAGCCAATTGTGAGTCGGGAGGGAAGTGTTTTATTTTCAAAGCTCTTGCTGACAGCTAGAGAACACTTTGTTATACAATCTGTTTACGTTTTTTCACACATGCACACACTCACCCCCGTCTTGCTAAAGGGGAAATGGCAGTGCAGGGTGGTGAGCGTGTGTGGTAGTAATTACCTGCACCTGCTGCTGAGGTGACTGCATGGGGGGCAGCCAAGCTCCCTCCACAAGCGATTGCCCCCGTCTTGATGAGACGCCCCCAGCTGGTCGAGGAGGGGTGACTCCAGGAATGCACAGGTTCAAACTGGTGCAGAGGCTGCCGCTGGGGCAGGGAGGCTCCCTGGGAAACGTGGGAGCAGTCACCAGCAGGAAAAACAGGCGCATTCGGGAGGAGCATCTAGGGAAGTCTGGAGCGGGCTTTTGTCCACACAAAGACACTGCCCACGTCTCCGTCTCTGAAAATCTGCTTCTGAAGAAAGAACCCAGATTCCAGGAGTGGGAGTGACCTACGAAGTGATGGGGGACTTCTGTGACCCCAGGTTCCGCCTTGTACAGTTTCTGGGGAGGAGCAGAGCTGCTCTGCTCTCTCCCCATCACCATGACCACAACATGGGAGGGGTCAAAGAGGACCCACTGAGGACAGGCAGCGTGCAGACATATGTTTCCATGATGACGTTGGGGCCACTCCGGCATCCCCTGCCAGGCTTCCATGGCACCTCCTGGGAACCATGGGGGCTTCAGGACTGGGTTCTCATTCTGACCATGACCTTGCTGGCTGTGAGGCTTCACATGCTTTGTGTATCCTCTCTGGCCTCAGTTTCCCCACATGTAAACTGGGAATAGAAATAGCCAATTCAGGGGGTGGGTCGTGGCTGAATCAGAAACTGAGTTCATGGTGGGAGGTGCGGTTCTTCAATCCTGGAAAGCATGGCCAGGCACATGCATCCCCCCAAACATGCAATGATACCATGACACTCACAGAGGCCCTTCCCCTCTTCTGTGGTAGCTCCAAACTGGTGCAGACTGAGGATTCCAAAACCTCTGGCCCATCTCTTCACCCATCTTCAAGTCAAAATTATCTGTGATTTGGACAAAGAAACCACGTGCACATACATGCATTAGCCTGGACCATAGGGCTCTGCTCTTGTGCAAATACAAGAGGCGCACACACTACAACTTGTGGAGGTTGCCCCGGATCTCCCATGGGGCAGCAGGTGTCTTTGAGCTTTTACCCAGACAGGCTCATGCCCTGCTGGCTGTGCTTCCTGCTCCTGCATTGCTTGGCCATAAATCCCTGGTGGGCTCTGAGCATCCCCATGGCAAGTTATGAGAGAGAGAGAAGGTTGTGCTCAGCACCCTCAGCATGGCTGGGATGTGCTCAGAATGCCCGGCGGCCACAGCTCAGCCACCCACACTCTCTCTGGCCTCCTGCATCTCCCTCCAGCTCCACCTGTCAACTCTTCTTCCCTCTGAGCCTGAAATCTTACACAGTAAATTTATTTATTGTTGTTGTTGTTTGCTTTTTGAAACCTAGTCTCATTCTGTCACCCAGACTGGAGTGCAGTGGTGCAATCTCAGCTCACTGCAACCTCTACTTCGTGGGTTCAAGTGATTCTCATGCCTCAGCCTCCCAAGTAACTAACTAAGATTACAGGCACTTGCAATCACACTGGTCTAATTTTTGTGTTTTTTAGTAGAGACGAGGTTTTGACATGTTGGCCAGGCTGGTCTCAAACTCCTGACCCCAGGTGATCTGCCCATCTTGGCCTCTGAAAGTGCTGGAATTATAGGTGTGAGCCACCATGCCCGGTCATTAGACAGTGAATTTAAAAAGAGCCACTGCACCACATAGAGCACCATGAGGATCAAACCTGCATTCACACCCACCCTTAGTGGGATGCAGGAACTCCATTGGTTCTCTTTGCCACTGCCCCACCGGGCTGTCACGTTGCTGAAACCTTGTCCTGCCAGGGGGGACCTCCTCTCCCTCAGCTCAGGAGTCCCACCCAGGATTCAAGTGACCACAAGAGAGCAGGAAAACAGTTCCTGAAACCACCCTGGGTCCTTTATGAAGCTGTGTGCAGCTCAAGCCTTTCACTCAGTGCATGCTTCCTGCTTCCCTTCAAGGTGCAAGGTACACAGCAAGAGGCCAAAATCACAATCCTGAGCAAGAGAAGCAGCCCTGATCTCATTGAGCATACAGCCCAGCCATGGGCACGACACTGAACCCAGCGCAGTGAAGCGTGTGGGCAGAAGCCCACAGGAGCACAGCCAAGCCAACCCTAGGAGCCAGGAAAAGCTTCTTAGGGGCCTGGCATGACCCCTGACACTAGAAGGCAGTGTAGGAATTAACCTTATAAAGGGAAATGAAAAGAGGGAACCACGTAACAGGAACACCGGTTACCAGGACCCAGGGAAAGAGAAGGACAGAGGGAATGGGGTAGGGAGGAAGGGAGGGGAGCCAGCAATGGTGCATTCAAGAACCTGGGTAGGGTGCCATGTTCAAGATTTGGGCCTATCAGGAGAGCAGCACAGGAAGGAGGTGGCTGGAGGTACCAACTTGCTAAGCCACAGATAACACTGCCGGATGGGCCAGGATTGGTGCATGGGCTGTTAGGAATGGGGCTGCACAGCCGGAAGTGAGTGATGGGCGAGTGAGTGAAGCTTCATCTGTATTTACAGCTGCTCTGCATTGCTGGCATTACCGCCCAAGCTCCACCTCCTGTCAGATCTGCGGTGGCGTTAGTCTCATAGGAGCACAAACCTTACTGTGAACTGCACATCGAGGAACCTGCGTTGTGCTCCTCATGAGAATCTAATGCCTGAAGATCTGTCACTGTCTCCCATTATGCCCAGATAGGACTATCTAGTCGCAGGAAAACAAGCTCGGGGCTCCCACGGATGCTACATGATGGTGAGTTGTATAATTCTTTCATTATATATTATAATATAATGATAATAATAGAAATAAAGGAAACAATAAATGCAATGGGCTTGAATCATTGTGAAACTATCCCCTTGCCCTATCCATGGAAAAATTGTCTTCCGTGAAACTGGTGCCTTGTGCCGAAAAGGATGGGGATCGCTTCTCTAGGGCATCTGGCTTTATCTTAGATGCAATGGAGTCCCTGAAAATTGTGAGTGAGGTAAAGCACCATCTAACTTGCATTTTAGAGAGAACTTTCTAGTTGCTGGGTGGACAGTGGAGGAAAGAGGAGGCAGGGGATTCTTGGGAGGACTTCACTGTCACCCAGGAGTGGGAGTGATCTACTGGGACAGGGCAGGGGGAGTGAGGATGGACAGGGATGGCTGGGGGCAGCAGGAGAAGGGATGCCACAGAGACAGGCCTGTGTAACGTGTCCTGTGAGCTGCATGGAAGGCTCTGAAGCCTGGTGAACATGCATGTAAATGCATGAATCAAGGATGGATGGATGGATGGATGGATGGATTCTATTGATGGATTAGTAGAAAATCATTGATTCTCAGTTATTTGACAGTTTCACTCTTTAGAATATATAATGCATGAGGCCATTTTTATTAAAGCCACAAAATCGATGATCCTTTCCTGAATTGTAGGCTCTAAGTCCTCTCCTCTTGAATCTCTGATGGCTTGTGACCGCTCCAGTCCATGTGGTATGAGGGAAGTATGTTATAGGATGCTGGCAACTCATCTAGAGAGTCATGCAGTGTCCACCCTGCTCTTCTGAATGGTTATGCTGGAGCCCAGGATTTCAGGAGCCTTCCAGGTTGGAGAAGCCTGGCCACGTGAAATCATCCTGGCTGACAGTCCAAGCTGAGCTCATCATTTTAGCACCAGACTGCTTTGTTTTGCTAAGCTATTCTTGAAATGAGTATGTTCCCAAACCTTGGGAACAGCACCAGGCCTCATCTATTTCTACTTAGGACCCCAGATATTGCAAGTCAGAGACACATCATCTTCTCTGTACCTGTTTAAATGCTTGAAATCTGAATACATGAGTCGAATGAAATAGTTGTTTATGCCACTAACTTTTGGGTGATTTGTTTTGCATCAATAGGAACTGCAACAGAATTTGGCAGCTAGAAGTGGGATGCCACCACAATAAAAAACTTAAAATATATGGCACTCATTTTAGGGTTGAAGGAAATTGGAGAGCCTTGAGGAGACTGTCAGCAGAAACCAGGCAGATCTCATGGGAGGTGCCAAGGAAAATGCAATGAAGAGAACAAAAAATGTTACCAGAGGAAAGAAGACTCCTGCTATATGTAGTAGAAATTTTAGCAGAACTGTTGCCTGCAATAATGCAGAAAAATATGTGCAATGAAATGATTGATTAAACTAAAGAGATTTTTTAGGCAGAATGTTGAAAGTGTCAACTATTTTCTGTTAGCTGCACATCATAAGGTAAGGATAAAGAGGGATGAATTACCAGAAGGATTTATTCAGTTTTCAAGGAGAATTTAGAGAAAATATAAAGAGGCAAGACTTGTTAGCTCTGGGATTAAACTATTTTACATATCCAGGCTCTCCAGAGAAATATTGAAGGCAGTGCTTCACAGATTCTTTCAAACTAAAAAAAAATCTTCTAAGAGTCTCAATACTGTGCCTCGAAGACCTTGCCTGCCAACAGTAGAACTTTAAGGAACTTAAGGGTGTTTCCTACCTTATCCTCAAAGGGAGGTTGAGTTAGAGAAGGGTTTACCTTTAAGAGATTTTTGGGTGTGGCTTTTAGTATTAGCAAGAGTTACAAATGGATACAAAGGAAACCCTTCATGCTTTTAAAGAATTTACATCACCTTGGACTGAAACAGTATAGAAGCAACACAAAATAAAAAGAGTATTTTGGAGTGATAACATCTGACATCAGGAGGTAGGTTGAGAAGGGTATTCAGTTATAAACTCAGGTCATTTCTTATTTTCAAAAATAATAATAATAATGTCAGGGGTGGGGAGAGGGGGCTTAGCGTGTAAGCAAGAGCCCAGATGGCTGAGCTAAGAGCCACAAAGAACAACCCCAGCAAATGAGATGACGACTTAATCAGGGATCAGAGAACATGCACTTGGACAGATTTCAGAATTGCTATGGTCCAATGACTCATATGTGCCTTCCTCCCCCATCCCATGAATGGTGGTATCTTTAGATTTCAGAATTGCTGTGGTCCATTGGCTCACACGTGCCTTCTTCCCCCACCCCATGAATAGTGGTATCCTTAGTGGCCAACCTATATTGTCCCAGCATTGGAGATTGGGAGAGGGGCAAAGACAATTTTCCCTTGTCTTCATTCCCAGGTCAGATTGAGAGGAACTGTACAAAGGAACTGTGCGCAGAAGCCTCAGCCTTACCAATTAAATCTAAGTGATTTGTGGCCAGAAAGCAGACTGTAATGTTCTTTTTAAGAAAGATGACCATGAATTTTTTTCACATGTCTCTTGTGATATAGGGTCTACGTTCCCTCTTTTTTTTTTTTTTTTCTTTTGAGATAGAGTCTCACTCTGTGGACCATGCTGGAGTGCAGTGGCCCAGTCTCGGCTCACTGTAAGCTCCACCTCCCAGGTTCATGCCATTCTCATGCCTCAGCCTCCCGAGCAGCTCGGACTACAGGCGCCCACCACCACGCCCAGCTAATTTTTTGTAGTTTTAGTAGAGACAGGGTTTCACTGTGTTAGCCAGGATGGTCTCGATCTCCTGACCTCATGATCTGCCCGTCTCAGCCTCCCAAAGTGCTGGGATTACAGGCGTGAGCCACTGCGCCCAGCCTGTTCCCTCTTCTTAAATCTAGGAGGGCTTGCATTTGTTTTAATTTACATGCAGCAGAAGGCACGCTTCTGATTTGTGAGGTTACTCCACACGAAGTGATCCAGCTTCTCCCTCCCTGCTGCATCCTGTCTGAACTCCTTACCTACAGAACCCATGAGACCCCAAATTGGATATTTACTGGCACACTCAATATGAGATCCTGTGCCATCATACAAGTGGCTTTGTTATCCTAAGGCCCTTGACATGAGCAAGTCCACACAACAGGAGAGGTCACATTGCCCAAGTCTACGTTCCTAGCCAAGACACATGAGCAAAGTAGCCTCAAGTGACTCCATTCCCCACGGCATCCGTTGGAATTCTCCAGAAAAACAGAACCGGTAGGATAAAAAGATGTAGATGTAGACAGAGATATGTTAAGAGATTTATATCATGTAAGAAAAATGAATCTTGGGACCCCAAACTCCCTAAGCCAAGGGGAAACTCAAGCTGGAAACTGGATCATGCACACCTGCCTCCCATTTTGGTTCCTAAATGAGATGCCTACAAAGATGAAAAGCTCACATTGTGCCCACCAGGAAATCCCTTGTGAGCCTCAAGATCTTTACTCTACAGCGTTTCTGTTGAAGTGCACCATGGCAGTGTAAATTGATAGCTTACTCCACAGGTGCAGGACCAAGGACAGAACTCAAAGTCATCCCTCTGCTCACCTGAAATAAATGCACATCTGACTGCTTCCTCTGCCCGATTGTTTATCTTATCGTGTGTAAAAATGCAGAATCACTGAGACAGACAAAGGCAGGAGTGACTGCTCCCCCCAACCCCACATGAAAATTGTGCATTTCTCAGTATCTCCATCCTTTCCCGTTTAAATATTGGAGCCCTTAAAATCATCTTCTGAGAAAGGCATAGACCTGTCTCCTGGGCACATGTCCTTACCTTTGGCAGATACACCTCCTGAAATGATTAAGACTTGCTGAGGTCATTTTCCTTGATTGACAATCTCAGGGAATTGGCTTTTGCCATCGTGGGGACTGGTAAGTCTGAAATCCATAAGACAGTTAAGCAGGCTGGAAACTGTCAGGAAGGAGCTCATACTGAAGCTTTGAGACAGAATTTCTTCCTCCTCAGGTAATACTGTTTTGCTTTTACATCCTTTCAAATGATTGGGTAAAGCTTACCTCATTATGCAGAATAATCCCTTTACTTAAAGTCAACTGATTTTAGATGTTAACCACATCTACAAAATATCTAACAGCAACTTCTAGATTAGGGTGCAGTTGAATAGGTGGGTACTATCACCCAGTCAAGTTGATATGCAAAATTGGCCATCCCACCTATCTTTTGAGTCACCTCAGCTTTCCGGTCTTCACAGCTGAAGTTCTAGACTTTGCAGAGCAGAAACAAGCCCTCCCTATTGTAACCTGCCTGAACGCCTTACCCGCAAAACCTGTGAGCCCATAAAATGGTTGTTGATACTACCACATTTCAGGGTGTGTTGTTGTGCAACAGTAACTGATATAAGGCATGAAAGGAGGGTCCCTTCAACATAGGGGCTGCGCTAAAACAATCCACCCCCAGTAAAGCCACCTATGGAAAGCTCTCTATAGTGCAAGAGTGTGTCCCAAAAGTTGTGGCATTGTCTAGACTGCTTCTACCAGGAAAGCTAATCCCATAGTAGCAGTGATGAACAGATAGTTGTCTTTTTCAGACACCAAAGAATCCTAATGTTCAGATAATGTATAGAGACAGGCAGGAACCCATAGGCAGGTACAGATGGGAGTCTCTGAAATGGTGACAGTTTCATGAGTTTGAGGCAGAGTCTAAAGAAGAGCATGGGGTCTCAGCTCTCTCTAAACCTTTTCTTGGCCAAAGTGATTGGGTTAAAATGACAGAGGGGTAGGGGGATATCACTTACAGAGCCTCTCTGGGGTGTACAAACCTCTCCATGTACCACACATTTACTACACTAGGACCAGGGATTTCGGTGACAGATGCAATGTCAATTGAGTTCCTAGTAGGGAAGATGGGAAAGAGACAGAAAGTAGGGAGGAAAGAGAGGGATGGGTGGAGGGAGAAAGGTAAGGAGAGTGGGAAGTGGGGTTATTAGTTGGGGAAGAGTCTCTGGAGAAACTGAGTTTGTTTGGGCAGTTTCAGGATATAGAGTTTAGGGATGACATTGACAGCCATCTGGAGATGACTTAGGTGGGCTGAGTAATGACACACCCTGCCCCATCATAAATATATTTACACCCTGATCCTTGGACCTGTCAATGCTACTTTATACAGCAAAAAAGGTGGGGGGAATTTACTGATGGAAATAAGTTAAGGATGTTGAGATGGGGGGGTTTTCCTGGACTACCCTGGTGAGGCTTAAATGCATCATCCTGTTCTTGTGACAGAGAGGCAGAGGCCAACTTGACACAGAGAAGGGGCCACAGGAAGAACAGAGGCAGAGATTGGAGCAAGATAGCCTCAAGCCAAAGATAGTCTGAAGCTCCCAGAAGCTGGAAGAGGAAGAAGGGGTCCTCCTTGGAGCCCCTAGAGGGAAGTGAGGCTCTGTCCATGCATTGATTATGAAAGCATGAATATCCATTGTTTTAAGACATAAATTTTTTGACAATTTATTACAGCACTCAGAAGAAATGAACACAATGACCCTCCCTCAAAAAACAGTGTGAAGACAAGGTGCCATGAAAGCAGCCCCAGCCTGGTACATGGTGATGTGGTTTGACTCTATGTCTCCACCCAAATCACATCTGGAATTGTAATCCTCATGTGTGAGGGGAGGGACTTGGTAAGTGATAGGATCATGGGAACAGTTTCCCCCATGCTGTTCTCGTGATAGTGAGCGAGTTCTCAGACAACCTGTTTGCTTGATAAATGTTTGGCACTTCCCCCTTCTCTCTTTCTCTCTCTCTCTCTCTGTCTCTCTCTCTCCTGCCACCATGTAAGATGTGCCTTGCTTCGCCTTCACCTTCTGCCATGATTGTGAGCTTCCTGAGGCCTCTCCAGCTATGTGGAACTGTGAATCAATTAAACTTCCTTTCATTATAGATTGCCCAGTCTCAGGTAGTTCTTTATAGCGTAAAAACTATTTGCTGTGGTGTCCCTGCTGAACTAGTTATCATGGAGGAAACAACAGGGAGAGACAACACTAGACAGAGAGTCTACAGTATTACACTGAAACACACATGACACACAAGTGGGCACCAGATGAATGCATGATGACAGTGACAGAGACGAGAATGCCCAGAGTAAGAAGGACGGATGAAGGGCAGCATCCCAGGGAGGCAGAGTGCATCTAGGGTTGGAGCCAGATCTCATTCTGTCTCTCCAGATCCCGGCCAGCCTCTGGCAGGACCAAAGCACAGGCCAGGCAGGGCCAACAAAGGCTTGTGTTCACCACCAACTCATTAAGAACCACAGCACTGTAACAAAAGAGTGTTAAAGCCTCAGATGCAATTCCCTTTGGGAGCGCCTGCTGCCCAGGATGACTCACGCTGTATCCCGAAACCAAGGTCCTCCCTCCAGCCTTTCCCCAGTGCTTTAGATAAATATTAGAAATGTGGAGGCCATCACTTCCTGTAAATAGATTTAATCTCTTAGGCTTTCATCATCCAAACAGAAGCTCACTTACTGCTGGTGCTAAATAAATATTAAATAGTAGGGAGTTCTTAAAAGCAAACCACCTAGGCCTCAGATGTAAATAGCTCCCTCTAAGGACATCTCTGGGTGCCTTCTTTTCCTTTCATTTACTTCCTCCCTGTCCTCTTCCTTTTTTCTTTCCTTCTGTCTTTCTTAAGTTGGAAGCTCTTCAGACAAACAAAAGGAGATTGAGAAACAAACTCTTCTCTCAATCTAGGGCGGGCAGCTCCCCGCCGCTCCTGCCTGCGATTTTGTGTGAACTGCAGAGGTCCCTGGTGTTTTGTTTTGTTCTTTGCCTCATTCCTTCTGTTTTAAGGTAACCTTATAGAGTCCAAAAGCCTGATTTGCATGAACGTGAACAACACTGGTTTCTGTTATCCAAATAATTGGATCTGTCTTTCCTTTACTAAGACTGACTTAGTTGTGCCATTTGAGGACTGAAATATAAAATGGGAGTGCGTGCCATGAAATCCTGTTTGTAGGAAAGCAGTCACCCTGGGGGGAGGAAACCAGTGGGCTACACAGTGGCTGGCACTGCAGGGAGAGGCTTCATCTCCAGCAAACACATGCGTGGCCAAGCGCCCGGGCCGGCACCCCTGGTTGTTTGCTAGCAGAATCACGAGGAAGAGTAAGTTGAAAAACAAGAAAGAAAACGCTTCCATGTACCCACAAGATGATGTGCACACAAAGGGGGGTGGGGCACCATCGTTCAAGACTCTGGGCCACTGAGTCCAAACCTTCTCTGGCTGTGGAAAAGCAGCCCACAGCCACAGGTGACCTTGCACCTCACACCCCTGCTGCCCCTGGGGCCACACACTTGCCCAGGCCTGGGACTGCCTCACCCTCCCCTGCAGGACAGAGGGAGCTACATGGCTGCCCTGCCCATGGAGGGGTCGACCTCGGCGTCCCCACACTGGAGTGCCCTGACCTCATCCCCCACAGGCTCCTTAGGCATCCTAGCCAGCCAGTTCCTGTGTGTTCAGGCAACAGAGAAGTCGCTGATGTCAATCTCAAAAGCCTGAGGCCCCTGGCCCTGTGGAGGAGACCCTGCCTGTTGGGATCCGGGGTCGCCAGGCCTGAGAGGAGGACACACAGCCCAGGCCATCGCATGACCTGAAAGTCCGCAACTGGGCAGGTGGCTGTGGAGCAGGGTTTGTTTTCACCAGATGATTTTTTTTTTTGCTTTTGTTTTTATTTGCTTGCTTGTTCTGTGGGAGGAATTGCTTTTTTCTTACTCTATTTTTTGCATGAGCTCTGGAAACCGAAAAAAAAAAAAAAAAACCTTTTTGGGTTATCATGTTTCTTTTTATTCAGACACTTCATTAAGTTCTGGCCGATATGTAAACTGCACTCCCAGGCCTCAGGCTCTGGGACCGCCCTCTTACCTTGTTCACCAGCACCCGTGGGGGACAGAACTGTGACTACCATTGCATGGGGGCAGAGGGAAATTGACATATGTGGGCCGAAATCTCAGGGAGGATCAGACAGGCCAGACAGGGTCCCACAAACGGAGGAGTGAGTGGAGGATGTCCAGGAACCTGGGAGGAAAAGGCTCAGCCGCAGGGCTCAGGCCTCAGCCACGCCTTAGACAGGGAGGCTGCTGTTAGAGGGACTCAGCTCTGAGTTGCACCTGACAGTAAACCACACATTCTTTCCTCGGAAGCCATTCATGGATGATTCTGTTGCATTGATGAAGACTGGCCTTAAGAAGAAGAAGGAAAAGTGAAGTCACAAAGCGGCTGCTTGTCACCCTCTTCCATGTGCGACTCTTTTCCCTGAGCCGCCAGGTGGTGGACATGGGGCGTTTGGGGAATGCTCAGCACAGCATGCGCGTACGGCGGGCAGATGTGCTGGGGCTTTGATAACCAGAACACCCCAAAACACAGCATGGAGGGAAAATGATCTGCAGATGTGTCACCGGGAAGAGTCGACCTCCTGCCAATAAATGAGTTGAAGTTGCATTTCTCCAGATCAGCCTTACCTTCTAAAGTATAAATTATGGCACTAGGCACGCCGTCCAAATTTTCCAAAGTCTTCAAAGACAAGACGCCCAGATTGCCGGATGTTCTTGGCAAAGTTGTGGTCTTCTCAAAAATTACCCACAAGGGAGCTGGAGAGCATTTCAAGGGCTTGCGCTTTCCCAGAGGAGCTAGTGACACAGCAGCACAAGGGGCCACAGGGCTGCCCTGGAAACAGATGCCGGTGGTTTGCTGCTGGGCACACCAGGGCCAGAGACAGCAGCTGCTCCTCCCCTGCCCTGTGAGTACCATTTCCCACCTGACACTAGCGGTGTCATGGCCGTGCCAGTCCCAGTCAGCGTGCTTCCTCCTAGGACCTTGGTGCATGTCTCTTCCTGGGGAAGACTCTGGACTCTGAGGCACTCGGCGTGCACTTGTCCTGACGTCACTGTGGTGAAGCAAGAAGATTCTGTTTTTGTTGATTCCCACTTTAAATAAGAAGAAACCAAAACACAGAAAAGGCATGGGTCAGAAAAGGCTTCAGGCCTCCCCAGATAGCTGGAATGAAGTTGTGCAAGTTCTCCTCATGCCAGAAAACTTTGTTCTGCCGAGGACTGGGATTTTTCAGAGAAATTGCTCCGAATCTAAGATGCACCCATTCTCAAGGGATTCTCAGAAGGTCTCAAATTTCTAACACAAAATGCAAAAGAAAGCCAAAGAAAAGTTTAAAGAATATATACACATTTTTTTTAATTCCATGGATGCTAAGTTTTCAATAGGTGGACTAAATTTTTATCCTTACCTTAGAAACTACGTTGACTGGTTTATTATAAAATAGTTAACATATTCAAAGATAAAACGAAAGAAGTAAAACAATCGTGCTTTTCTTCAGTTGACTCTCATTGGATCTCTTAGGACATGACCTTGTCCATCAGAGGGCAAGGCCCAGCCTGAAAGTCTGGCCGAACCTGGAGAGTGACGAGGACACTAGCCACAGAGCCAGAGGCCTGTGTGTCGCCCAAGCACCGCTGACCTTCCTGATATGTGAGTAAGACGCCACGTAGTGACCCTCTCTAGAGTGGGTGGAACAGGGCCTCCCGGAAAGGTATGTCCTGCTGGAAACTCAGCGTATGACCTTGTTTGAAATAAGAGACTTTGCAAATGTAAATAAATTAAGAACCTCACAAGGAGGGTGTTTTGGGTTGGGATGCTCCCTGAGTGTAATGGGAGTGTCCTTAAAAGACTCAGAACATAGAAACCATGGAGGAGCATGCCTCGTGCTAACAGAGGCAGAGAGAAGGCTGTGTCTCCCAGCCATAGCATGTGTGGGTGACCGGCAACACAGACCAAGGATGGAGCCTCCCTTGGAGCCTCCAGAAGGAACCAATCCTGCTGGAACTTTGATCTGGTCCCCAGCACAATGAGATAATAACTTTCTGTTGTTTTAAGCCAATCTGTGTTAATGTGCACAGTGGCCCCAGGAACACATACATTTACTCACCCAGGAAAAGGGACAAGGTGGTCATGGGAGAAAGAGAAAAAGTGTGAAGCCTGCTGCCCACAGGAGGCTGATCTCCTGGTGCAGTGGCCCGACAGCAGCCTCCATTACCATTGGTGTCCAGCACGCCCCGACGGTGCTGGCCCCCAAAGGCCAGGAGAGGCTGTCAGGACTCATCTCTCCACGTCAGAGGACACCTGGACACAGAGTGTGGACTTGTCTGGGACCCCAGGAGAGCAGAGAAGACCAAGGCAGGGGCGGGGGCACTGTGGGCCCTCCACACACCCGGACCCCGGCCCCAGTCAGGCAGAACTGAGCAGCCCTTCCCACCCTCCAGTAGGGAATACAGGGAAACATGGGCAGAAGGAACTTCTTGAGAAAGGCAGAGCAGAGACGAGGAGGGAGTGCTGGGGGAGTCAGGACTCTGAAGACACTGAGGGCGACTCTGAGAGGAGCGGGCGCCGTGCTCGCCCTTGAGGAGCTGGATGGCCTGGCCCTCTTTGGACTCTGCCTGGAACCCTGGACCTCAGAGCTCCAGCTGGGGTGAGGAAGGTGGCCTGGGGGCAGAGCGGCACCTGCTCACTGAGCCAGCAGCCCACACACTGCAGTGCACCTGCCTTCCTCAAGAAAGCCACAGGACACCTGCTTGAGAGCATGGGGCAGGACGCTCCTCCTTCACCTGGAACGTGGACTCCTCATGACCTCTGTGTTGCACATGGACTGTGACCTGCGGAGAACCCTGTGCTGGCACAGCCAAGGGCTCAGACCCCCGGGGAAGATAAGTCACTCAGAAGGCACTGGGATGGGAAGCAGAGCCAGGTGAGGGACTTGAGTGGCAAAGGCACCTGGAGAAGCCACCGGCCCTGGGCCCAGCTACCTCTCTCAGGCTGAGGCCATGTGACAGGGACCTGAACAGTGTACCCAAGAAAAATGAAAACAAAACCGCACGGCCATCTTGCTCCTTGTCAACTTTCCATCCTGAACCAAGAGAACAGGCCGCCTCCATGCAAGAAAACCAATGGGTTCACCTCCAACTAAGACTTCCCACGTGAGGACAAGGACAGACCCAGTCCTGCCGGTGACTCTTGCAGGCATCCAGGAGAGCCACCTGTGGCCATCACCCTTCGGGCTCTCACCCCGCCCTGGGAATCCTCCTGCCGGGTCTGCATTCGAATGCTCAGATCAGTGACTTCAGATGAAACCTAGCAAAGATTGATGGAGTCCGTCCCATTCCGTTTATCTCTCCTGGACGGTGTTTCCTCTCAATTATACTCGTCTAGGTACAAAATCAGGATGGGTGGTGGCATGCAGCATTGCCACTCCTACACATTAACTGGAATGAAAACCAATTTAAGAGTTGCTTCAGGTGTCTGGCTCTCCAGGGGCAGGAGCAAATCCAGCCCCAAGTTTTCTCTCTTCTCTCTACAGCCAACCACAGCAAACCAGGGAGAGGGAAAGCCTGAGAGAATGAGAATAGACAGGCATTTATTCAGGCCTTCAACTGGCCCTGTTTTTCTGGGATCTTGCATTCAGGGTGGCTTATCTTTCTCTTCCGAGCGCCTTCCCAGCCCTCCACCTCACCCCCGGTCCCCATGCACACTTCACTCCTGTGATTGTTTCTAGATCAGCAGAAGGTCTGGGAACTGTGCCTGCAGCTGAAATGGAGAAAACCCATCCAGTACCTCCCCTCCCATCGGTAATTAAACCTCCAGCCCAGAGCCAGCCCTGCCTAAGATGCCAAGCAGCCCTTCTCCCTGTGAATCTGCTTTCATCTCTGCAAGGACAACCTGTCCCCACCCTGCCCTGTTCGCCACTGGAAGGTGCCTGGTGGACACTGTGGTTCGTACTCAAGTTACACCAGATAAACGACATCTCCCTGCAAGGCCTTTCACAACGTGCATTTGAGGTGAGGAAGGGGGATTCATGGAATAGTGCTCCATTCTCAAAGGCTGAAAGATCAATTTGCAAAGTGGATAAGCTTAAATGCCTTTCACATTTCACAAAAACCTCTGGGTAAAGTTCTCTGTTTCTCTCAGATACAAATAACTGGGACTGCGAGAGATGCCACACTCTTGATGCTGGATTATCTAAAATATTTACTAAGATCTGGCCTTGCTCTGTCTGCCTTCAGACTTGCACTCCTCTGCCGCCGCAGAACTGTTTTGGCTGCTGTCACTACCACAGACTTCCCAGCGGGATAAATCGTAAGTCCGCATCTGCCCATTCTCTTGTTTGACATCTCGGTGACATTTAGCCCTCTGGAAACAGGCTCCTCCCATGGCCACAGGACACTGCACGCTTCGGCTGTACCTCCTACCCTCTGAGGGCTCCTTCTCGCTGCTGGGTCCTCTGCCTCTGGTCCCTGGGGTGTTGGGGCTCTTGAAGTTTCTGTCCCCAGCCTTCTAGTCCTGCGGACCAAGGCCTTTCCCGCCTGGCAGGACAGCCTAAAGAACACCTGTCGGAGCTTCCCTATCTGTCACCATGTGAGACAAACTGTCATCATCCACCAGCAGAGGCAGAGGTGAGCAGCCACACAGCCCACGGCCCCGGGGGGGACAGCATTGGCTCCTGTGGGGTCATGTACCCATCGAGCGTGCACTCACACTCCCCACAAGATGACACCCTTCTGGGCACAAATGCATAACCCCACAAGGCACATGGCTGAATTCACTGTAAAATCATGTTTATAAAGCAAAACATGCCCTGCTTCCAAAAGGAGTCGAGCACTAACTGCCATCGCAAGAAAACCTGAGTTTCTAAAGCAGCAATCAGAGGGTCTGCAGGTGGGGCCCAGTCAGCCTTCCAAGCAAACTCTTCTCTTCCTTAGCCCCAGTCTCTAATCCCTGCAAACCCTCCAGGGACCTCCACTCTTTCAAATACCTGAACTCCCTGGTCCCCTACCCGTCTCCTGTTTCAGTCTTTGTAAGGAGCCGTCTGTGTCCAGTGGCACCGCCTGGCAGCTCCATGGGGTCTGGCTTAAGAATGAGCAAAGCTCCAGACCCCCCAGCCGAGCCCCACCAGCCCTCGCATGGGGACCTCAAAAAGAGTTCGTGCAGACAAGACATGCCAGAGGCCTGTGGGGACCTCGAGGGCCGTTCTGCCCCATTGCTGCACAGCGAAAAGAAAATAATAATAATTTCTAAGACTTTCAGGTTCAGCCTCCCAAAGTACTTTTCCAGGAATACACTTTGAAAGAACACCATAGAAAATACTGTCCGAGTGACATGAAGCTTCAGACATCCTCGTGATTTAGCGGCGAGACGGCGAAGGATCTCAGGAAGCATTTGTTTTTGTTTCTGAAATGTCAGAAGAAAACACACCTTTGAGATGAGCCTGTACCGTCAGCTTTCAAAATCCCCCTGGCACTTTGCTTGGGTCCCGTGTGTGCTGAGCAGGAGAGAAAGGTGTGCAGAAAGGTCTGCTCCCGGGCCTCCCTTCACAAGGGGAGTCGGTTCCAAAAGCCATGTGTAAAGCATGAAGTCTTGCACGCTTTCTATAAAGCACAGAAGATATTCGAGAGCAACGCATTGGAGGAGTTGCCAAAGCGTGTCTTCAGGGTATACAAAGGTTGTTCCGGAAAGAGCGTGAAGGCTCCAGGTGCAGATGTAGAGCATGGATTCAGCCAAGCAGGCATCTGTGCACTGCGCCTGCACTGAGCGCCTACTGTATGCCTGGCACATGCAGAGAGAGAGGAAGGGGCAGAGGCTCTGTCCTCAAACCTCGCACATGCTCAGCAGGAGGTGCACACACTTCGGCTATGAAAGTGTGTACCCTGCAGGGACAGAGGCACGGCCTCCCTAAAACTCACCCAGCCCCAGAGACACGTGCGTGCACTCACATGTGCATGGCGCGGGGACCTCATGTCTGACATGCTCTGGACTTCACAAGCTCATCTCCTTTAATTCCACTCTACCGAGATGAGTTTTGTGTTACTGAGAGAGGAACTAAACCTGTCTTTTTCTCTAAGCAGAATGCCCAATTCTTCTCCAGAAATGGACCACAAAACTGCAAAATGCAAGAGAAGGTACTAAAATCTCATCATCCTCTGAACACAGAAACATGTTAGCAAATTCATGACTGGAAAAAAAAGGTCCAGTAAGCTGGTGAGGTTTCAGACGGCAATTGCTCTGAACTCTCCTTTTTATTCTGAAATTCTTATTAGCAAAATGCTGAAGTGAACTGATGCCATTAACACCTTCTCTCTGCTTTCCTTGGGAACTCAACATTCATTATTATTGAAAATATAATATTTATTTATTTCAAGAAAATAGAAAAAATAAACACACAGTGGTCACACCGCTTGAGAGTTACTGGAATTCTCCTGTGTCCAAAGGAGCGAGTTAGAACCTGGGACCTGGCGGCAAAGCTGGGTGTTTTTAAGGACGTGGGCCCAGCCTCTTCGTCCCCCACATCTGGGCCTGCTGAAGAGTATCTTGCCCAACGGTAATGGTCAGCAGCCAAGCTTCTGAGAAGGCTGCTTGGAGCACGTTAATATTTCATTGAAGATCTGCCACGGACTTATGACAGTCGTACTATCCTTTATGGGTAAGGAGACAGGATGAAGTGCTAGGCTAATACTTTACCTTTTTAATCTATTAATCTACCACCTTAGGGACATGATTTTAAATCCACTCCAGAGCAAAGTGACTGAAAATCATTCTGGTCTGACAGCTTTAAAAGATCAGAAGTGAAGCATGTTAAGAAGGTCTCAGCCCGTTGATACCGAACGAGTTCAGCTGTTTGGGATTCCCCCGCCTTGGTGAGGGTCTACCCTTCCTGTTGAGAGGGTCCGGGTCGGGCCTCACGTGCCAGCAGGAAAGTGTTCCTATTAGACGGGGTGAAAGTGATCAAGGAGGATATGACATCGGAGTGGGCTGGGGGTGGGGAGCGCTGATGGGGTTGGAAAATCCTCAGAGTTTTGGGGAAGGTTTGCTTACTGCGTACTGGGATGAGTGGCTGGTGTCACGAGAGCCAGTTAAAATCGAGGGAATGAAAGCCGAGTGCTTGTTCCACGGAGCCACGCGGCGGGACAAAACAGAAAACTTTATTTTCAAAGGCTTGGATTTTGATGACACATAAGTTAATTGTATTTGTATTTTTTTTAAATGATCGATAGAGCCCCCAATTCCTAAGCAGTCCCCATGTCTACCAGCCAGATTATCGCCAGGGCCAGCAATGGGGCCATTGAACAGGCTCTGCACAGGGTCTCAGGGCCTCAGCCAAAGCTTCCCCACCCACTAAGGGAGTTCAGGCCATTCCATAGCACAGATGTCCCCATAAGCCCTGGCCAGCACTGCTGTTCGAGAGAAATACCAGGTCAGTTATTTGATCCAAAGAGGACTCTTCACAAGTAAGTAGCCAGGTGCAGAAGATGACGTGGTAACTACAGAGACTCAGTTCTCAGCAGGGCAGGGTGGCTCCCACCTGCCATTCCAGTGCTTTGGGAGGCAAAGGATTGCTTGAGGCCAGGAGTTCAAGACCAGCTTTGAAAACATTGAAATCCTGTCTCTACAAAAAAATTAAACACACACACATATATACATATAATTTAAAGATCAAAAACTAAAATAATCATAACAATACAAGACTCACTTCTCACAGTGGTCATGGGTCCAACATGCACGTGTGGTCCTTTGCAGGCAAATCTTTCAACTATGCGAAGCAGCAACTAAAGAAAAGTTTGCATTCTTGCCGAAAGAGACCTTTTCTTTTGTACTTTGGAAACCAGGAATTATACTAAGATGTTTACTTCTTGTTGCAAAGCAGGCACCCCCTTTGCTCACATAGAGCTACCAAGCACCCACGCATACATGGACACCTGAGGTAAGAGGAAGGGGCCCTGGGCGGTGCTGCTGGCATCAGACAGTGCTTTGAGAGCACCCCACGCAGGGTACTGCTAAGAGGGAGGCTGCTGAGTGAGGAACAGGGTGACCTCTGCCTCCTTGTGCCACCCAGGGCCACACCCTTCGTCTGCTCAGACAGGCTGATATATGTGGGCACCTTGGTTCTGGGGTAGCAGCATGGTCTGTTTGAATACGCCTGAGCAGCAAACCTCAGATGTTTACGCACCAGCAGAAGCGACTGATGATAAGGTGGCTCCTCCTGGACGCACAGGTTTCTCCCGAGTGAGGCTCCTGCACAGAGCCCTCAAAGCCAAACTACCTCTTTAGAACAGGCATTGGGCAACTCCACTCCAAAATCAAGGCCTTGGCTCCCCTGGGCTCCCCTGGGCTCCCCTGGGCTCCTGTGGGCCAGGCTGGGGAGAGGCACGCAGAGGGAGAGTGTGGTCTGCAGGGTCTGCGGACTTCACTTCTAGGAGAAGGGGACAGAAGCGCAGGGATGGTGGTGACAGCCTGGGGACTGTAAGGGGGACACTTTCTTTTTCCTGCACACCTTTCTCTCCAACTCTTGCCCCTTCCTGGCCTCTAGGATCGCCTTCCAAATAAACTCCTGTCCCCAAATTCTTTACTTAGCAGCTGCTTTGGGGCAGTCCAAGATAAGAGGTTTTGAGGCATGAATGAAGAATTTGGGAGGAACTGTTATCAAAATACGCCTTGGAAATATAATAAAAGAGTGGCTAGTGCTGACCACATGGGCAAAGAAGAGAGGGGAAGGCAGGAACATGGGGGCTTCCTCTCAAGAGGGCAGGGTGTCCTTGAGGGGCACAGAGACAGGGGAGTTCCGAGCATGAGCTGAGAGTCATCTCAGAAAATGCCCCCTCTGCCATTATAAGAAATAATGATGATGATGAAAAAGAAAACATTATGAGAAAATGCTATTGCAGTAGTCAAGATTGCTAAAACATGACCTTGTTATTAATTTTAAAATGTTTGGATTAGACTACATTCAGGAAACGCAGGGTTTTCATCTTACCCTACACCATGATTAGTGAGTTCATTTTCATGTGCACAGTTGAGAAACGCATCCCCTTTCTTCCATCAAATTGCCCTACCCAGTAAGAAAAAACAGTCCCTGTTTTTTTTTCTCTCTCACCCTGGACATATTCCTAATTAGCTTACCTTTTTTAATTAGAACAGAATTGCTCAACCTTCAAATTGTCCCCCACTTAATGAGCTTCTCCAGATATTGAATTAGAAACCAAAAAAACTACAGAAAAAAATGGCTGGACATTAAATAAAACAGGAATTACCAACAGGTCACTTGGGAACCAATTCTATATCCTCACATTAATGCCAAGTAGCCCTGGCATGGCGTTTTTCCTGTAGAAATGATCAGGCCCCTGGCAGGAGATCCACACAGTCCCCTCGTCACTCCCAGTGGCTGCCTCCTTCCCACCCCCTGCCCCTCAGTCTGAACACTGTCCTGCAGCTGCCCCTGGCATTTACGATGCCTGCTTTGCAGTTTCTGGCTCCGCTGATGACATCTTAGGGTGGCTGGGTAAGACCCTTCTCTTACGAATTTCTCACCTCCATCTCCCTGACAGTGACCTCCTTGAAGAGAGCTGGCTCCATTTTCCTTAGAAGCCAGCTCTCTTGGTGATTTAGCATTTAAAGAGGAGTCTCCCTTTGAGACAGGAGTCTGCAGCCTGCCAGGACTACTGCGAAGGTGAGGGTGAGAAAGCCCTGTAGGACAGGGCACCCCCACCCGGCCCCCAGCATTCACACCGCAGCCTCTGCCTTCTCAGGACGTGCTGAATGGGTGCACATTGAGCAGCTTGTACCACGGTGATCTCTACACACACGCAATGCCAGGTCGTCCTTCCCAGATACAGGTCAGCTGCCATCCGGGGCTGTGTACACATTGGGGTTTCCTGTAGAGACCCCTGCCCCTCCCCAGGGCTCCATCCTCCCCACCTTAACCCCAGGTCTCAGGACTCAAGCACTGACACACCTTAACTCCTCATCAAAAAGCAGAGTGGCTTTAACAGATGTTTGCATCCATAAACAGGCTTGCTTCAGGTGCTTACGTTCACGAGAAATGAAATCCGTGTTCTCCCCCAAAGACCAGCCTCAGGTGGTCATGAGAGGATTGTCCCAGAGCCAAGGCCCCCAACAGTCAGCTTCCTGGGAACGTGAATCCTCTGACTTAGGGTTGGGGACCGATGGCCTGAACCCTGCGCTCCTTCTAGAACTCCATATTCTTCAGGACAGCCACATTCAGGCCATTTGCCAATGTCCTCATTCTGAAATGCCAGAATGTTCTCACCTTCCTCTCCTGTGCTGTCTTCACCACTCTTTGCTTCCATGACACGGCTCCGGCTCATCGGGTCTGCACTCTTTGCTGCCACGCCCTTGGAGACAGCGAGTGTCTCTCAGCAGGATCATTGCCATCCTTGGCATCAGCCCTGCCCAGCCCTCCTGGCAGCAGAGGTGGTCTCTGGTCCTGAGTCCCTCCAACCTGGCACAAACCCCACTCCCAGAGGCTTTCACCAGGCCACATGGAACTTTCTCTGCCAGGGACTCACTCTTCCAAGAAGATGTGGAAGGATCCAGTGGGCAGTGATTCTCCTCAATGCAGCAGGTGCTTGTTGCGCCCTGCAGGGTGGGGCAGGAGGCTGGGACGGTGGCAAGACAATGCTCTGCAGCGTCTCACACCACTGCCCCAGGGGCACCAGCCCACCAGCCTAGGGCATTGACACCGGGAAATTCCATCAATCATGAAATTATTAATGCAAAATGCATGACAAAAATAAAACCTCAAACATCTGCCTATCGCTCTTCGTAACTGCACATTTGTATTCCAGATTTAGTTAAGTGCATGGTAAGTTTCTGATAAATGCACTCGTGCATGATTAACAAAAATTTAAAGAATACAATGAATCACCTGTGTGATCTGACTAGCCCATCATTTTAATATGCAGAATTTCATTTTAGTCTTTATTCTGTGTATCTGAATTTCTAATGCAGTCAGAATTCTGGCGTCGATGATTTTGTGTCCTATTTCTTTTAATAAAAATGATCTACTTGGCCTTCTGTCACTTATTCTTGCCTTTGAGAAAATGCCTTTGATGTTTTCATCTTTTGCTACCTGAACTACATTTAGTTTATTTTTTCTAGGACTATGCAGTATATCTTTACTCTGCCTTCAATTATTTGCATGATTACTTTAAGTTTAGAAATATTAATTCATATTTTTATTATTAAAGGCAAATATACGATCACTTTCATCTCCTAACACAAAATGAAATTGTAATGTATTTTTACCATCTTCCAACACCCTCGGTTTCCTGATAAATCTGAGGTTGGAGCCACAGCTCACCTTCCTCTCAATACTCAGACCCTTCATCACCTCCTCTCCAGCCTCTTTTAGGATTCCATCCATGTTTACTTCCTAAGGCCCCAGGCCATTCTCAGCCTCTCTGCCCCATGTGTGTTTGCTTCAACTCCCAGCCTCCTTCTGCATCTAAAGTTGTAGGTTTTATCTTTTAAAAAAGGTCACTAAGCGTCCTGCTGGCTGAGGCTGTTTATCTGGGTGACGTGTCTACATAGCCGGGAAGCTTTCAGCTGCAGTGACACAAGGCCTGCTGCAACAAGCCGGAACAAGGCACCTGGACTCGCCTAGGGCAGAGGTGAGGCAGGCTGCCCAGCTGGTGGGTGCAGAAGTTAAAAGGCAGCATCAGTACTGCAGGCGTGTTCTGCCGCTGGCTCTGTGACATGGAGCAGTCATTTCATCCCAGGCCTGGAAGCCCTCATGGTCACAGCAGGGCTGCCAGCACCCCTCCGGGCCACACACGTTCTCCCTCAGTCATGCCTCCTGGGTGACACGGCTCTGTGTCACAATCAGATGGTTCTCCCAGCAGCCGCCACACATCTCTCTTTAGGTCTCCTTATCTGAACTGGGTCTGTTCTCATTTCTGACCCAGTGCAGGCAGAGTCTGGGATGAGTCTGGTCACGTCAGGCCTGTGGTGAATGGGGCGAGCGGCCGGCTTCCTCTGAGGCTCCAGGCCACCTAAGGAAGGCATGGGAAGCCACCAGAAAACAATCTCGAAACAGGGAACGGTGAACGCATGTGCTCTACAGGACAATAGTTTTTCATTGCTTTCCTGCCTAAACAACCAGTCACCTAGGTGTAAAACGCTGAAACAAAAGTATAATTTCGTAAATCTTTATAACAGAGTTGGTCTTGCCAAGAAGTTGGAGTAAACCTCACTTCCGCTCCCCTTGTAGAGTGACACCTTTTGACATCTCTATGATTAACAAATAATACATTTGCAAGCACTATGTTTTCTGGACTATGCTGAGCATTGAAAATTTTCTTTTTTAAGATAGGAAAATTTCCTTCCACATTTTTTTTTCTGATATGCTTGTCTTTTAGGCGCCCTAACTTATTCTATGAGAACACCTACAACTTAGCTGAGATTCTGTTCTCTGCTCTCTGTCTCAACTGATACCATCATTTTCAAACAACAAACAAACAAAAAAACAATTTGCTTCATTTTTTTTCTGATCACTAAAAAATGATGCTCCTTATTGAAATCACACAGTACCGAAAGCTACACAGATGAGCATGAACATTATATATAAGTCTACCACCAGGGGGAAAGGCAGTATTCATTCACATTTTACCATGTGTCTTTCTGATCTTTTTTTTTTTTTGCTATGTGATATATTTCAATTCATGTGTTTAATATCCCTCAAGTATTTCTTGGCAGCCCATTATGCTGGCCTTGGAACAGATCCCACTAAGAGCACACAGAGGACAGGGCTTCGACATGTCAGTTGGTTATTTTTTCTCCTATACCTTTATCAGTTCGATATGGATTTGTTCCTGTTTGTGTTCAGTCTTAGGGTTGCCTTTTAACTGAAAAAAATTAATAATTGTATTTTTGACCATGTCAGACATTTTCATGTTGCAAAACTCAGCCCTTCCACTCCCTCCTCAGCCTCTCCAGGAACTGTGTTCCTCGCCTGCTCCAGGTTAACCTTTCTGGGTTTTCTTTCCCCTGAGTAAGGAGTGATACCTGTTTGCGCTTCACCTTTTCTCCGACACAAACCGTCCCTGAGTGCACCCACAGCAAACACGCCCCGCTCACCGTGCCGCCACGCTCGCCCCCTCCATCTCCGCATCCTGCGACCACACAGCTCTGTGAAGGGCCGTCCCCATCACCGTCACCACGTCTAGGACGCAGGTCACTGTAGGAACGTCTTGGGGTGCCACGACAAAGTGGGTGGCCTAAAACAACAGAAGTTTAATCCCTCACAGTTCTGGAGGCCAGACGTTTGACATGCAGGTGACATAGGGCCACGCTACCTCCAAGGCTGAAAAGAAGGAGCCTTCCTGCCTCTTCCGAGGTCTAGGGCCCCTGCTCGTTCCTTGGCTGGTGGCTGCATGGCCCCAGTCTCTGCCTCTGCCTTCTGGTGCCTTCCTCCCGGGCCTGTGTCTCAGCTCCCTCTGCCTCACAATCACAAAGACACTTGTCACTGGGCATTGTTAGCCCTTAGGGTAAGAGTTGGAAACATTTTTCCCAGTGGCCATTGCTTTTGATTACGACAGGTTCCCTCCACCTCCAGTGGCAGGAGGCAGACGCAAACATTTCTACATTGTTGAATTTTATTTTTTATTTGAGCCATAACAAAGAATTTCACCACTCAAGTCAAAAACACATTTTTTCCTAGTAATGTGTGTTCTAGTACAAGTGTAGTCTCATTATATTTATCACGCAGGTTGCTCATGTCCTTGGGGTCTGTTCTGTTGTTTGGAGTGGGATATGGCTTCAATTGTGTGTTATCGTTGTTTTTCCCAATGGAGACTCAGTTCTGTTGAGGGCGTTTACCTTTGCTTTGCTCAAATGTGACCACCTTTATTATCCACTGAAGTCTCATGTTCCCTGGGTCTACTCTGTCCTTTCTGGTTTATTCCACTGGCCCATTTGTCAAACCCTGCACCAGAACCACAGCACTGTCATGGCAGAGACTTTACAGCTGTTTTTTTTTTTTTTTTTTTATGCCTGGCATCCTGGTGCTTCTCACTCCTCCTTGCTCACCAACTGCGGTCCAGGTGTGGGCCCCGGTCTCCAAGAGCTCCCTTCCATGGTGTCTTTTGGAGAAAAATTAGACTCATCAAAAGGCATAAGGCATTTTATGTGTGATGCCTGTCACAAGTAAGAATGGGTATTTGTGGCCGGGTATGGTGGCTCATGCCTGTAATCCCAGCACTTTGGGAGGTTGAGGTGGGTGGATTACAAGGTCAGGAGTTTGAGACCAGCCTGACCAACATGGTGAAACTCCATCTCTACTGAAAATACGAAAATTAGCTGGGCATGGTGGCGTGTGCCTGTAATCCCAGCTACCCGAGGGGCTGAGGCAGGAGAATAGCTTGAACCTGGGGCCCTGCACTTCTCCTTGCAGTGGAACATCTGGGCTGCAGCCCTTCCTGGCCAGGCAGGAATTCACAAGCCCTGTAGAATAAATGGGACCTGCAAGGGGTCTTTGCCTCAGGAGTCTGAGAGCACAAAAACTGTATGAATGTCAGACCCAGCAAAAAGGGACAGGATGTCACCAGACAGGTCGCCCCACTGCCCGCCACGAAGTGCATAGCAGGGGCATTCCTGCTGATTCCAGTGTGTTGAGTATCTCCATGAAATCTCCAGTCAGATGCTTTCCTGGGAGAAGCAAAACCATATAGAGTTATGAAGAAAACAGACTCTATGTTTTCAATCACATTCTTTTGAAGTTTTGCACCTTATACTTTCAATTTCAAATGTCAACACTTTTCTTTTACCATCTGATAGGCAAACGCAGGTCTTTAGAAAGGAAAATAAAAGAAAAAATAACCTAAACCTAGGAAAATATTGAACTGTCAGTCTACAACATTTAGTATACCATTTTCTCAAAAATGAAGTTGGTTTTTGCACAGTCTAAGCAAACTACCCACAATTAAGCTTCCACCTGCGTGTTTAATCTGCAGTTTATAAATGAGTAGTCGTCAGTCACTGAAATAGCTCAAGCTCCATCAACAGTCTCAGGGATATGTACTTTCTGCCATGAGCACTGCCAAGCATCTTGACATACCATGCCACTCATCTTGTTGCTGGAAGCTTTCATCCTATCTGAATGCCAAGAGCAGGATCATCTCCTTTCTTCAGAAGCCTTCAACATTTTTCAATACAGAGACCAACACAAGGCACAAGTCTACTCCTGCTGCCCTCTTGGCTTCCTGCTCTTAAGTATCCCACACAGCTCAAGTTACAGACACTGACTGTCATAACCAAAGGCACCCTGGACTTCAAAATGGGTGTCCTCCCTTGGACACCTCCCCTCTCCCCTCCTTCCCCTCATGACTAACCTTGTCAGAGACCCCAGGCTCATTTCTCTACCCTCCACTGTGCACTGCACCATAACTAGCTACAGTCTCGTTCTTCCTGTAACCACTCAAGAGAAAAGACCTGGAAATATTTTGCGAAGTCCCCCAAAGTCAAATCTGGAAAATTGGCCTCCACAGCTTCTAAACCTGACCCCTTTGTTCGATCTCTTGGCATGGGAGATACCACTGCATCTCATGCGTCTTTTAAGAGGGAGTGAGACTTTGTCTGCTGTCTTCTCGCCCTATCTAACTCCCTTTCTTTGGGAGAAATCATATCCATTGTGTTTACTTACCAAACACACTTGGTAACTTTTTAGGAGTACCAGACAGACTTCTCTCCTAATCTGCAAACCAATATGTCAACTTTCTACTAAAGAACGTCCAGTCACTGCAGGTCCAAAGTTAATGTGTCATCACCATGAAAACTGGTACCAGAACCTCCTCAGGCACCCAAAGCCCTGTCTTGGCAATGGCTCTCGTACACCTGTCATCCCCACCAGTGCTGGCATCCTCCTGCCTCCCCCTCCCCTCTTCGAGCTGTGCCCGTTCTCACTCCCCATCCCCTCTCCTGTCTGTCACTCCTCTCTGTTCCCACTGGCACTGCTTTGGCTCAGTCCCTCATCATCTCTCATCCGGAACCGTCTACATCCCCTTGTCTGCCACCTCATGACATCCAAACTCTCATCACTAGTGCTACCTAAGGCCTTTTTCTACCATGAAAATCACCACTGCTCTGATTTAAAACCCTTTATACCTTCCCATTACCCCCAGGTTAAAGTCCAAATTCATACAAAATGCTACCTGGCCAGATGTATTTCTACCTTTGCAGTCTTATTCTCATTCATACCTTTCATGGCACCCAGAGGGAGTCACTGCCCCAGTGGCTCACCAACATTAGCGGCACCTCTGCTGGAGCCATCCTTCAGGATCCAGCTCTGCCATCAGTGTGCATTGTTCTCTTTGAAAGCAATGCGCACACACACACACACACCCCAAACACCATAAATAATCTCTACGACTTACACTTTCATCTATTACTGGGCCAATCCCCCAGGAAATTCACCACATCTACTTTTGAAAATTGTCAATATATTTTATGAGCCATTTTTGTAACAGCAAAACAGAGGAAGGAAAATGTTATGCAAAAAAAAAGAAAGAAAGAAGAGAGAGAACGATGATGCTCCCCCATTATGCAGGCATAAAATATTTAAAGAAGGCCAATGCATAAGCTGGTGCCATCAGCATATTTAAAATCAGCATTTTCAGAGGTGGCCACTCAGCCAGGGAGCCCTCCATAGGCTGCAAAGAGGCACCACTGAAGGCAGAACTGCCCGACAATTGCTCACAGCACCTATTTAGGAGCATGACATTAATGTTGGGATTCCACCTCTGGCTTCAGTATTATTTGCACATTTAAAATAACAAAATGTTTTTAAAAATATATTATAGCAAGTGACTTCCAACTGTAAACACATCAAGACAGCTGGAACTTCCTACATTTAAGGTATTAAAATTGAAGTTGATGGTGGCACCACATTATTTATTACATCAAATGGAGATGCCTTTAAATTTATATTAAATTCAATTTAAATGCCATCAAAACCATGGTTGACAAAGTACTGACAGATGAATATTTTAGTATGATTCAATAGCAGTAAACTTTATTTTCTTACCTTGAGGCAAGGTGATGGGGTTTTTATATGCAGTGGGTTGAACTGGGTTTGTAGTAACATGGCTCATGATTTCCATAAAGTAAAATTTTATCTTCAAAAAAATGATTTTAAAGGGTTTAACTCTTGAACTCTGAAAACATTTCTTCAGGGTTTTTTTGCTTTACTCATTATTTCATAGTATGAAATCCAGTAGCTTTCTTATGCTGTTTTCAAAACATCTTCTGGTTTGGAATTAACAATTAGACATTTTAAAGGTTTTATGCTTAATGTTGACATGCAGTAATATTTTATCTTGATTTTTTTCTGCTTGCAGTTATGGGTCATAGGTGGAAAAGTGCCTTACCTAGTAGTTCACTTGTAGTTGGTGTTGAATGAATAAATTGTTAACAGAATAAATGAAAAGTTTAATTAATTGATTAGTGAACTTGTCTCTGTTACCCTCTCTAAGAAGTAATAGGCAGGCTTTTGATGCCTGCCAGAATAGCCCTTGGTGTCTGAGTTTAAAGACCCCATCACAAAAGGACTCAACCAGTCTCCCAAAGAGATTGTTCATGAGATACACAGACAGCAGACAGACAGACAGACAGACAATAGATTATGTGTTGATAGAGAGAAATATAGACAATCGTCCAGGCCTCAAGCCCTCCAGCCTCTGGCTCTAGAGGCTTCCATTGAAGCTCTTAGAATTCAGGAACAGTTTTTCCTTCTCTAGACTTTGTTTTTAGAATTGACAAACCTGCTCTTCTAGTCTATTGTCTTTATTGAAGATTTACGAAAGTTCCTGTCCTGGGATCTCGTGCTGTAAAATGTGTTTAAAGGTATTTTTTATTTTCTTTTGCACAATATATTTTGACTTTCCCTTGACTCTTATCTGGCTAATCGTTCATTTTTTCCTAAATCCAGACAGCCACTGCTTTTTGGTAGATAAAGCTGAAAGACAATAATCGTTACTTAGCTTTGACTTTCAAAATAGCATTTTTCTAAGAGGAGCTCCTAGCCTGGGCAACATAGGGAGACCTTGTCTCTACAAAAAAAGAAAAAAATATAGCCAGCAGAGTGCTGCACACCTGTAGTCTCAGCTACTCCAGCTACTTGGGAGGCTGAGATGGAGGATCACTTGAGTCTGGGAAGTCGCCGCTGCAGTAAGCCCTGGTCGTGCCACTGCACTCCAGCCTAGGTGACAGAATGAGACCCTGTCTCAAAAAAAGAAGGAGCCTCTACATTTGGAAGCCAAGTTTTCAATTGCAAGAGTCATGTCTTTGAGGGACAAAAGGATGTCCTGGCCTCCCAAGGCCTCCCTTGAGATGTTGAGAACCAGAGCCTATGGACACAGGATGGAGAGGGTACCCAGAGAGCCAGATACATGCAGAGTGTCTTTTCCACCTGGCGAGGGAAGGAAGGGCTGGAGTTAGGGGCCCTGAGACAGTCCTTGCACACCCACCACCACCTACCCAAGGTCTCCCTGACTTGCAGACAGTGAAGAGGAATTTGGGTTCACGTACCCCAGAGTGCCACGCCAGGAGCTGGCCAGCTCACGAGGAGCCATGGGATGAGCTGCCAGCAGGAACTGAGGGTGCCGGGACCCCAGCATGAACACAGCCACCTGAGTGAGGGGTGGGATGGGAGCAGGGAAAGATATCTGGAAGCACAGGAGCCGGATACATTTACCAACAGCAGAGAAAGAGAAGAAAATGAAGAGAGGACAGCAGAGGCAGACACCTCACAAGTCTCTTAATTTCCTCAGAGATGTTAAGTTAACCCGGAGATAACTAAAAGCAGCCAGTGCCAAGACGTCATTCTCCCTCCCACCCACACACGTCCAGCCCCAGCAACAAAAGCAGTTTCTAAAGGGGTTGATATCCATACAGAGAAAGAAGGCTACTTACCTGCATGACTGAGTAGACTGAACACTGACTGTAGCTTTTAAACTAGAAAGCTGACATGTAGAAAGGAATGGCCTCGCGCTCTCTCTGCATCTTCCCTGTCCTGAAGGCAGGATGTCTTCACTGCCAAATCATCAGTGTAGAGGGGAAGATCAGAGTGGAAGAAAATGAACACGTCATATCATATCTAGATGTGACACGTATTTACACTGATGCTCAAAAGCCATCTTTACGTGAAAAACTGGTGCTTGTGCACAAAACAGAAGTCCTATGCCCTGATGCCCTAATGTCTTTAGGGAAATGTTTTCTCCTCTGTGAGTTTCATCATAAACTTCAAATAGAGACACTGTCAAAGGTGGCATGTAAAAAAATGGAGAGCAGAGTTAATTTGTTTGCTCAAAAATACTTACTGAATGCCTACCCTGTGCAAAGGAGTTGGACAAGGTGACAGACATGTCCACAAACCACATTTCAGTTCATCCCACACTGAATAGATAAAATTGCCTTGCTTGTTGTTGAGAATACACTTTGGATACTGACACTGTATTCAAGGTCTCAGTAGCTTGAATTTTGGTCAATTACAACTGCCTTTGGCTGCAAGTAACAGATTCCTATTGGTATTGCTAGTACTATAAGCTAAAATTCCTATTCAGCAGTTACTTGCACCCAAAAGCAGTCCTAATTGACCATTATTAAACTGATGACCTAATTGACCATTATTAAAGCTTGTGACTATGCAAGTAACAGATTTCTGTGTTCTGATTTCTGCAGTCAGCCCTCGCTATGAAGACAAGAAACACACACAGTCTCTTTTAGAAGATCAGTCCTGGGGCCAAGGACCCAGATGCCCTGAATCTGTCTGAGTCTCCCACGCACCTTGGAGACTCTCTATCCTCAGGCTTGTCCTTGTAGATTGCAAACCAGCTGCTGCCCTTCCAAGAAGCACCCGCTCCCATAGCAGCTTACAGGAAGAAAGGGGCAGGGCAGGAAAATAAGGAAAGTGTGTTTTGTTTTGTTTTGATTATAATCAGGAAAGAACATTTTTCTTGGAATCCCTCACCTCCCACCCAGAACACGCCCACAGTAATTTCCCATTTTGTCTCATGGACTAGAACTGGGACATGTGGCCAAGGCTTAGCTGCAGGAAATTCTTGTGAAGTGAATGTATAGCTTCTTCAGTCTCTAGAGAAAGAAAGAAGCAGGAGAGTGAGAAGAGGCTGAGGGTGAGGGAGGAGGTGGCCACTCCTGAGGTCAACCAAGGCCCTCTTGCAAGTTGCACTCAGCCCACTGGGCCCAAGGGCGCAGCAGTATGTTTTGGCCCCGGGTGCAAGGCTCAGAGTCAGACCGCAGCCCAGGAGGCTCTCCACAACACACAGCATTCTTCCCTGCAGCGTGGGCACTGCCATTCTGGGAATAAAAAGCAGACTATTTCATGAAGATGGCACAGATGCTAACACGGTTTAATTTTCTCTCTCAGATGTTTATGAACACCTTCTGCAAATCAACATCATCACTAGTAGAATTCATGCTGTCCATTATGTTACCTCCAGAATGGAATGAGTGGATGCTGAGGTTCTCTGAACAGGTTTTCAGTTCTAAAGTTTCGTTCCACCTTAGTCGTGTTTCCCCAGCAAATCTACAGGGCTTCCCATTCGAAAGAACCACCATTGATCCACACGGTTTAAAGTGGTGATCACTTCAGGAGCCTAATTTTGATTGTCCTACTATTTTTATAAACATTTAGAAAATTCTGCTCCAAAATATGTTTTAAATTAATCCAAAAACTGCTACTTTTTATTTGCAGTCGGAGGGAAGAATCAGTGCAGAAAGATGTTGATTTCTACATTTGCAAGCACAAAGAAATAGAATTAATCATTTCTGGCTGAAAAACAAAGATCTGGGACTTTTAGCAGGAGAGAATTAGGAAAGTAATCCCAGAATGAGTTTTGTCTGCTTCTTGGCTTTGTAGAACACAACATAAATTCAGAAGCAAAAATAGCTTTTTCAATATATGGCATGCCTAAAGTATTACATTTTGCTAACCCTTCCCATGATTAATTTAAAATAAAATATTATGTAATTACATATAATTACATATCATTTGTCAATGCAAAAAAAGGCGCATATATTTTTAAAGGAATATTTATTTTTTCTACTTACCAGAATGCCAATATCCACATTTATAAATTATACACTTCCCTTTATAGTGTTAAGTTGCCCCAGTATTTGATGGCTATAGAAAGACACTAGAACTTAATAATTCGGAGTATCCCTGCCTGTATATTTAAAAATAGAAGGCATTATATTTTCTAACTTTTGCCAGATTGCAAGTGAGTAGGATGAACAGTGACTGTGATAGGTCAGACAGTACACGTCTGGCTCTTCAGAGATCATCAAGCCCAAAACACATCAGGGGCCTCCATGGTGTCCTCGCCCTGAGTCATGGCCACTACCCAGAGGTGCATCCCCCAGACCTGCAGGGCGCTCCCAGTCTCTGGTTAGGCACAAGGTGGTCATATCTCACTCAGGTCGGCAGGCAGCTTAGTCCTGGTGCCCCAAAGAACACTCAGGTGTCTTTGAGAAAAGCCAACAATTTGCAGCTCCTGACGATGCCTGTTTAAAACGAACAAAAGCATAGCCATGATTTTATCCTGTTTTCCCTCCAGTCCCCTCTGCTCTCGCCTGAAGGAGGCATTCTACATGTTACCAACACCCAGGAAGTTGCCTTACACGTCCGTCTTCCTGCACTGAGAATTGACTCTTCAGTACTGGAATTTGAGGAAGGAGTGCAAGGTTGAAGGCAGCATGCCGGCTAGCCAGGAGCTTAGCTGGCTCTAAAATGCCTGGGAAAGAAAATTCCGAGAATGTTTATTTATTTATTTGCAATGAAGTCTCACTCTGTTGCCCAGGCTGGAATGCAGTGGCATGATCTCGGCTCACTGCCACCTCTGCCTCCCAGTTCAAGCAATTCTCCTTCCCCAGCCTCTCCAGTAGCTGGGACTACAGATTCATGCCACTACGCCTGGCTTTTTCTTTTTCTTTTCTTTTCTTTCTTTCTTTTTTTTTTTTTTTTTTTTTGTATTTTTAGCAGAAATGGAATTTCATCATGTTAGCCAGGCTGGTCTCGAACTCCTGACCTCAAGTGATCCACCCGCCTTGGCCTCCCAATGTGCTGGGGTTACAGGAGTGAGTCACCGTGCCTGGCTCCATGAATTACTTTGATATTTAAAAACTCCTAAAGTGAGAAGACCTCATACTCACAATGGCATGTATTATGCAGGAAAAAGGTAGAGCAATATGTCCATTACATTATTAATTACACATTGTTTCTCCCTGCAAGTAGACCCAATGGTCACTTAGATTTCTAGTGGCCACAGTGGCAGAAGAGCCCCACTTAGTCGTTGGGAATGTGTGGCGAGTAATTCTGTGCAACTCCACACTTGTGGCTTTGGAATGATGGGCAGGTGGATGCTGAGGACAAGCATAGATATGACATTAAAGGTGGGGGTGTGCATTGATTGATTTTGCCTCCTGGACCCTGAATTGCCACCCCCCATCCCACACATAAGTGCCGTTGGTCCCTGGAGTTCAGCTGGGACTGTGCCCTGTTCCAGGAGAGACACACAGGACCAATCCAGTCCATCAACTCTGCCAGAGCCCCATGTCCAAGGGTTGGCTCAGGGCTGAGCCACTGGAAGGACCAGATCCTTACACAATCCCATCTCCCAACAGCTGTAACGATGGTGCAGAGATGAGCCACCACCAGTGCCAGACTGGCCGTGGCCACAGCTAGGTGCATGCTTCCTCCTCCTTCTTCCCTTCTCCCTCAGTCCAACTCTCTTCAAACCATCCATGTCGGTGACACTGGGTGGAAGGGAACCTGGAGCTTGGAAGAAAGGCATATGAAGAGCTGGGAGGACAGACCGACCCCAGAAAAGATCTTACACCTTCATGTTAATGGGAGAAATCCTCGGAGGAGCCTGGAGCGGGTTACTAAGGGGCCGTGTGGCCAGGGTGGGGTTCTAAGGGGCCGTGTGGCCATGGTGGGGTTCTAAGGGGCAGTATGCTGTGTTGGAGGGTGGGGTACTAAGGGGCTATGTGACCAGGGTGGGGTACTAAAGGGACTGTGTGGCTGGGGCAAGGTTCTAAGGGGCCATGTGACCAGGACAGGGTACTAAAGGGGCTATGACAGCAGGGCAGGGGCAGGTCCTAAGGGGGCTGTGTGACCAGGGCAGGGTACTAAGGGGCTATGTGGCCAGGAATGAGGTACTAAAGGGACTGTGTGGCCCAGGCAGGGTTCTAAGGGGCTGTGTGGCCTGGGTGGGTGCTGCTGCCTGAGGAGGGGAGGCTGCCATGGGACTGTCACCCCCTCAGAAATTTCCCTACTCCCTCACAGCGACACCAGACCGGAGCCTCCACTGTCCTCCCCGGCCCGGATGCATTCCCAGCTCCTCACCCAGCAGGCGCCAAGAGCACCGGGAACCCCATGCAGAGATCACTGTTGACATTTATTGGATTTTTCAGTCGTAGAAAATTATTATACTTAATTTGGAAAATATATAAACCTAAAAAAACGAGCTCAAGGTTTTCAGACTGTTCTTCTTGAACTCTGGGCCCAAGGACTGTCTGATGCTGCAGCCCTGATCAGGGCACTGCTGAGCCTCATTGCCTTGCTCATCGAGGAGTCCTCACTTTATTGGCCAAGGAGCCTCCTGGTTGAGAGGAATAGCCAAGTTTAACACCATAGAGCATCCTGTGTGGACCGACATGTTGTTAGAACATTATACAGGAGAAGATTCCTAACAGATTAAAACAGAAACACAAAGCCCAGGCCACATGCACTCATGCAGTTACTTCTTGCCATGGTACAAAGTGACCACTAACCTGCCTAAGAATAAGAAACATACAAAGGAATTTACCTGTGGAAAATGATGTGGGTACTCATAGACAGTGAACCCAGAGTCCCGTTAGTCTGGGGTGGTCCCTTCCCTGGTGGACAGTGTCCCCCTCACGGGACAAGGTCACCTTCGGATCCACACAGATACCAATGACACTGCCTTCAGCCTGCATGAATAGTTGTATTTACTAATTTAAATAAACAAGAAAACTTTCTGTTCAGCCATTCTCTGGTGGTATCCAGGGAATTTGGGGTTTCACAATCACTTCCCCTAGAAAAGTGAGCACAGTGCCCTGGAGCAGCGGTTGTTGATGAAGAGAATTCTTCATCTTCTAAAATAAAGTGGAAGGAAAAAATTCTGCAGCGTGTGTTAGACATTGGGCATGCGAACCACCCATCAGTTGTAAATGAACATGGCGTACTAGCTACAGTTTCTTTCTCCAGCCATGCTGCTACGTTACGTTCAGTGAATTTAAGGGGTGAAAGCGGTTGACAAAACAAAGACTTAGCTCGAAATGATTTCTACAAGCTCCAGGACTGCAGTGTGTGTACTATGCATTAAAGCATGTCAACAGTTAAGCCCCTAAGCACAGGCCCTCTCTTGGATTCCGATTCCGGTTTAGGAACAGAACGATGAAAGAATGGTCACGTGGTGGGGGTCGAGCACTGCAGAGAGTTCCCGGGGATTGGGCGGCTTGTCTTTCTCCACCTCGTCCTCAGCCAAGTGGCAGGAAACAGCTGGTCAGAATTTCTGAGTGCCTTTAATGAAGAGAACTCTTCGTTGTTCAGATTTGGTGATTAAATAGCATAAGACTCATATTCCTTGGTGGGTTCCTGAAAGAAGGTTGCACTGGAAGCAGATCAGGTTTAAGTGTTGTGCTCTATGTTGGGAAGAAATGGGGTTTGAAACGTGGGTCTCTGGTCCCAGGGGCCAGAGCATTTTTCTTCCCGTGTGGCTTTTAGAACATTTATGACAGCCAACTCAGGGTACTACGCAACAGTCTTCGTCACATTCCGCCCCCGACCCAGAACACCCTGGAAGGAGAGGCTGCTCACACACAATCCAAAGGGACTCGTCCTCAAACCTCCTTCCAGGTTGAGTCAGCAGAATCCTCATTACTCTGAGCCATCTTCACATTCATGGCCTCCCAGGCCTCTGAGTTGAGAGATAAAACGGGGCTTGCGTGTACAGAAGTGATTAAATTTGTTCTAAACTCATCTCATAAAGCACAAAGCTCATCTCATAAAGCACTACCTTTTGATGAGGTTGGATTGGAAAAAATAAAAAAATAAAATAAACAGGAAGTGTTTTCTATAAATACACACCCAAGAAATAGCCCAAGGGAAGTTAAAATAGACTTTGAAGTGAAGCTGCCTAGGAAGGCTATGCGTATAATGTCACAGTGCCAGGGCCCCTGCAGCCTCCTGCCTACCCCCCACCCCTGCGTGTGGCTGGGATAATTTTTCGTTTGTAGAATCCAAGGTCATTTTAGTCACCAGTCACATGATTGTGAGGAATTGTTAACAGAAATTTTGAACAATACTGTTCAAATAGAATCATGATCTATATGCCTCGACAAGCAAGGTGTTAAGGATTATGAGAGGATGAGGATAACAATCACTGATTTTTCTCATATAAATGGGAAACCTGACAGCTTTTGCAGTCAACAGCCTCACTCTGAGCACACTGGAGGCTCCCTTCCCTGCCTGCCATCCTCCTGCTATCCCAGAAAAGTTTTTCTAAAGTGTCTTTCAATATATTGTATAACTTCCAAGTGCAGCAGAACAAGCTTGTCCATGTACACAGCCCTTCCAACTCCAGCAGAGCTCAAATGAGCTAGCATTTTAGAGAGGGCAAAGCATCATCCTAATCGCGTTTGACTGTTTTCTTCACAACGACATCATGAAAATGCTGCCATCTGAAACAGGATTCTTCTCAAGGAGGAAAAACAAAAGTTGGGCTTTTGGCTCAGAGTAGAAGTATACGCCGCGCTCTCTATGCATCGATGGACTGCGGTTAGGGGAACAGCCTCAGCATCCAGAGTTAGGGGTTTCTCCCCCAGCTTTGCAAAAGCCGTTCCTGACCTCAGAGAAATCACACTGTCGCTGCGACTCGGTCTCTTGAACATGCAGATAATGTTTCATTCTACTTCCCTGCCTCCCCCGGCTGTCAGTGCCTTCGTGAATTACTATTCATAAAGTATTTGGAACTATTTGGATAAGAGTCTCCGCAGTCAGGAATCACATTCCTCTACTCACCGACTGAAACACATGGAGAAGAGACAGGCAGACATGCATCCGGCTCCAACGGCAGCTCACCCCAGCGTCGCGAGGCAGCTCCTTGCTACTGGGTGACCTCCCTTGGCCCATGACCCCCATTAATTCTGGCATCCTGCCTCACTTAGGAACACAGGTGCTCACGGACCTGCCTTTGAAATAAAAGCAAAGAGTTTGCCGCTACGTCTTCACTGTTTCACCAACAAATCCTAAGCCAATGGAGCTCATGCTGGCTTCTTTCCACTGTTCTAAAGTCATGCTCAGGTCAGTCTCTTCCTTCCTTCCCACCATCGAATGAGCAGGCCGCTATTGGAGGAGTTTTTCGCTCTTTAATTAAAATTTCCTTTTAGGTTTGGAAGCACCTTTATGGGCAGTATCCACAACATCCACTTACACTGCAGAAGGTTTATGAACCATTCTAAGTTATCCCTCCAATAAAAAATTCTGAAAGTAGCACACTAGAGTTAATAATATTCAATGAATTGAATAATGTGTTTAATAATTCTTAGCAGCATGGTAAAATCTCCTGACCCCTCAGTGCTTCTGGTGTGCTCCATTTTCAACATAACCTTCATTAAAGAAAATAATCTGAGGTTTTTTTAAACACAATACTCCATTTGAAGCTATGAAAGTCTACAATTAAAACTAACTTTACTTCCAGGTAATAAGCTAATTACTGTACCATATATTTGTAAACTTGTGTAGAATTGTCTCGCAGCCTGATCCAAACCAAGGAGCTGAATCCCAGCATTTCTGTGTGGATGTGGCTGCGGGAATGATCACGCACTGTCCTCTCCTTGCACCTGTGAGGCGACGGTGACCAGGGGAGTCAGAGGTCTCGCCAGCTGCCGTGTGTTCTTCCCGTACCTTCTCAGGTCACACAGTGCTTAATAAATGCACATTACAATGTAGTTTTTGAAATATTGGATCTAACAGCTATTCCTTCAGAATGCACCATGTCCTGGCACCGTACCAGGAGTGGAGCCACAGCCGAGTAAAAACAGTCCTTTCCTGGGTGCTGATGGTCCAGTAAGAAAGGCAAAGCTGTAGGAAGGTGCACTGTGTGATTAGCTGGCTGCCACCAGAGCCTGTGCAGAGCCCAGAGAATGCCAGCGAGGTGTCTGCCTCTGTGGGGAGGGGCATCTCTGTGACGGGACCCTGGGTCCATACATCAGCAGGTACATAGGGAAGTCCACACATCCCTCTCAGCATTCTGCCTGGAACCATGTGCTTGCCTGTCCTCAAGCCGTGCCTTTACAGTTTGTCCTTGATTTTAAATATGTATTTGTTTTCAAAAACTAGAAGCCTGTGTCTCCTGAAACCAGATTTCTCGCTGAGCTCCAGATACACTCAATAGAGACTGCTTAATGAAAAGGAGAGGGTGAGCACCACGTACCCTTGCAATTTTCTCCACACAACTGGTGTTGGAGAGAATGTGCCAAGCTGCTGATTGGTGATGATTGACAATCCTAAAATATTCCTGAAATGCACGGTCAACTTGATAGGTCTTGCTTAAGGGTTGCTAATCTATGTGCAGTAACACACACATAACTCCCTGCGCCAAAATTAGATTGTGCCAGCGAGGCATGAATCGGAGGGTTCGAGCCTGGTTATGTAATTAGGTGAGACTTGTGGGCTTTTCCAGGAGTGTGTGCGCGCGGACGCGCGCGCGTGTATGTGTGTGTGTGTGTGTGACCTAAAGGCAAAGGAAGCCTGGCAGAAAAAGAGAAAGGAGCAGGACAGAAAGAGCTGAAGATGGAACGTATGTACTGAGCCTGTTGCTTCCGTTCAGTGCCAATCCAGGGCCTGCCACTGACCTGCCAAGGAGTCAGCCAGAAGGTGACAAGGAGAGAGTAATTTAAAGGAAATGTTTTTTAAAAGTTGCAGCTGTGTGTTCTATCTCCCTCTCAGACTTCTACTTATTCTCAGAAATTTAAACTCCATGAGGCAGGAATATAAATTAAAAATATAGATACAGATATAGATAATATATAGATTAGATACAGATATAGATTAGATATATAGATAGTCATGGGTTTATAAACCGAAAGAGGTAAGATCTCAGAAGGAAACCCAGGGTTTGGATTTTAGTTTCAGACTCAGGAAGAACAAGAGCTACAGTTGCTTCCTGGTGCACACATGCGGGGCCCAGGCTGAGCACAGGGGCGGTTTCCAGGGTGGCCCCACAGCAGTGTGCACCCCGAGGAACGGCAGAGGGAGTCGCCTGGGGGCCAAGATGGGAAGCTCAGCACCACAGTCACCATCACGATGTTTTCAGATGGCAATGGTTTGGGGTTGTGTGATTTGTTTTTGCAAATACTGATTCCCTTTTGCTTGTGAATTTGACATGGAATAATTCAAGAAAAACAACTTCTGCTAGCAGCAGCTCTACTTCAATCAGGAAGGACATGCTGCCATTTCCATTTGTGGAGAGAAAGTCCATATTGCTTGTAGGGCCTTTGTGTTTTGCTGTATATTTGCACAAATCTTTAGCGTCCTGAGGGGCACTCACTAAGGCAACTCCCTGGAGTGAGGAGGGAGTCTGGGAAAGGCACCATTCAGAGCTGCTAGCTTGGGCTGCTGGTCATTGCCATGGCCTCCATTTCCTGCACGGAATCGTTTACCCAAAGCTGAATGAAAGCCGGCAGCAGGGGCCAGAGAGGGTGGGGGCTGCCCAGGGCACACAGCACAGACAAGAGGACCTCAGTCCGGGAGATAAAACTGGGTGCAGACTGTCTGGGCCTCAGGGACTTCAGAGTCTGTACCTCGACAGAAGAGCATCTAGGGCAAACGCCTGAACCTTGATTAACTTGGGCAAATGACAAGCCTCAGTTTCCTTGCCTATCCTGTGGAGTGTTGTGAAGATGAGATGTCTCAGGGCAAGTACACAGAGCAGGCCCTAACTAAATGCTGTGGTTGCCGTTATAATCAGCTGTCATCCTTACACAAGCCACTCAGGGCTTCTGCAGCCTCCTGTGTATCCTGAGAACAAAACAGCATCAACTCAGAGTGAGCTGAGGAATTTTTATGACCTTTAAATGAGATGCTAGGTGGGCACCATGGCCCATGCTTGTCATTCCAGTACTTTGAGAGGCAGAGACAGGAGGATCACTTGATGCCAAGACCAGCCTGGGCAACACACCGAGATTCCATTTCTACAAAAACGAATAAATAAATAAATAAGCCAAGCATGCTGTTGTGCACCTGCAGTCCAAGCTACTCAGGAGGCTGAGACAGGAGGATATGCTTTAAGCCCAGAAGTTCAAGGTTGCAGTGAGCTATGATCATGCCACTGCACTCCAGACTGGGCCACAAAGCAAGACTCTATCTCAAAAACTAATAAATAAATGAGAAGCTGTGTTTGAATGTGTTATGTAAACAACGTACAACTAAATCTTAACTAATCTCACAACAGCTTGTATCAACCACAGCTGTGAATAAAATCTGCTGTAAAACAACTCAAGCCAAAGGCCCTTCCCCAGGGCAGGCCACAGGAGATACCCAAGTTCTCGTCCAAAATGTTCAACACCACCCAGACATCTCCAGCTTCCCCCATTTCACTGTTATTAATGGGCCCTAGATATTAGCCATGAAAGACGTGTGTTTTTCAGTTAGTGGACCTATTTAGGGTCACAAAAGTGTGACCTGAGGATGAATTGGCTAGGCCCAGCACTGGGTAACCCCTGTGGCAGAATGAAAGCTCTCCAGGGTCCTTGGTGCCTGTCATTGCATCCAGTCTGCGTCCTGGAAGGCTCCTCCTCCTGCACCAATAAGTCAAAGAGGCCTGGGGTCAGCTGTTGAGCAGAAGCACTTGTGAGTTTCATAATAATTATCCCAATTCATCTCTGCCTGCATTCTCACCTCCCAAACACAGCCATGCTCCCGCCACCCTCGATAACAAAATCTCCCTGAAAACCAGAGTAAACACATGTGTAGTTTATTTCTTTTCCAGGACCAGGAGCATTCACTGTAATTTTCATGCAAATGATGTCACTAGTCATTAATTAAAAAAATAAAATATTAGGCAGAGAGGATGCTTTCACATGCATTTGCCTCTTTAACTTCTCTCATCAAGGGCATTTATTTAAACAAATAGTAGCTAATGTTAACAAACCCAGTTTTTTCAGTTTCATGAGTTTCTTTTTCATTTTTGAGTTTCCTCCCCTATCAAAATGTCTACATGCTGCTTCTCCTGAGCTGGTGGTCCTGAGAGGGCCTGGAAGATAATACAGCCCTGCAGGAGAAATGTGTGTGTGTGTCCCAGACAGAGGCACGCTCACACCTGCATGGGCACACATTCAGACATGTGTGCATA
This sequence comes from Piliocolobus tephrosceles, assembly GCF_002776525.5. Classification (NCBI taxonomy): domain Eukaryota; kingdom Metazoa; phylum Chordata; class Mammalia; order Primates; family Cercopithecidae; genus Piliocolobus; species Piliocolobus tephrosceles. The sequence continues at coordinate 2,356,617 of NC_045437.1, forward strand.
CATCCACACATGTGTGCACACACAGTTCTGTGCAGTTTTTGACCTTGGATAATAATATATCTGATGCATTTGTAAGCAGAATTGTGAACTTCACTGACGTCATTGCTAAAAGGCCATCACTTATTCCACAGCAGAAAAAAGCCCAGAGGTTCAGCAAAGGAATACTTAAACTTGTTACGGAAACTTGGGTTCTCTTTGTATTTGTACCTAACGGGGACTGTACTCCTCACAGAGAGCTTTCCTACAAGGTTTGCTGAAAGCGTGTTTGGTTAAGCAGACATGAGCTTGCTCATATCCCTGCACAGTGGAGAGATGGGGTGCTGTAAGTACCCACAAGGAGCTGCCAGTAGGACCTGGATGGGGTGTGGTGCTCCACCTGCAGCTTTTCCTCTGCTCCTTCTCTCTATCACATCCACTCTGCTTCTCACTTTAAAATCTTTCCATCAGCTTATGGCTTTCCAAGACTTCAGGATCATTTAACCATGTACCTTAATAAAGGCACATGTTTACAATAAATTATAATTATTTGCATCTCAGATTGAGCTAAAAAGCATTCACAGGAAGAGGGTCTGAGAATGTGAAGAGGGCCACACGAGTCTCCTGTGAAGGAGAGAGAGCAAAGGATGCACACTGAGAGCCTGACTTTGAGGTCCTGAGATTGTGTGAAACAGCCGGAGAATCCCCTGTTTTACAAATGAGGTGCTTCCCTGGCCCAAACACAAAGATTTTTCCTCCAGTCAGGAGGCCCAGGGACTCTGAGGCAGGCGGCTGTCTGCATCCGGGCCCTGCAGCCAACACAACACCTTCTGTGACTGTCTACACAGCCTCTTACATCTGACTGTCTACACAAGCCTCCTGCACCTGACTGTCTACACAAGCCTCCTGCACCTGACTGTCTACACAAGCCTCCAGCAGATGGCTTTCTACAAGGGGCCCATGCAGCTAGTAGTCTGCGCAAAGCCCCAGAAGGAAGAGATGTTTTCAGAAGATAGCAATGCACCCACTGGAAACCCAGCAGGGATGAAGGAGGAGAGTGGAGCAGAAGGAAACTGGCAAAACCGGGGCTTCCCAGGGGGGCTCCAGCAGCCTTGGGTTGGAGACTTCAGGGTAGCAGTTCACCCAAAAGCCCTGTGATTTGGCAAGGGTGCAGCTGTGTTGTGCTCTGGGAGGACATTCTGGTGGTGGGTGTGAAGCCGCATGGTAAAGGGAGGCTTTGAGGCAGGAGGCTGGTGTTGAGGATTCGTAAAGGGCAGAGGGTAAGCAGCAGCAGGGGATGGGAGAGGCAGGACAAGAGAGTAAAATGAGGCCAGTGGGCAGATGAGCATCCTTTTTTAAATTGCTGCGTGTTTTCCTATCAAAACTGCTGAAAAGAAAATGTGCAATCTCATATGAGATTGTGACTTATGACATCTGTTATTTCTTCTTCTTCCTGTAAAGTCTCTCGACCTGGAGCATAAATTACTACTTGCACAGTGCATCCTTTTTGAACAAATCTGGTGTCTTCCACAGACATACAGGGTAGCCACAGTCAAGAAGTGAGCAGATAGGGTGCCGGATGAGGTGTTGCTCTGGACCACACAATAGGCAAAAGGCATCCAGGAGTTGTTCTAAATACACAACTCAAGATAGCAGTGGCTGTGTTGCCCTGGAGCCAATGAGGACCCTTAAGAAAGCTGTCTTCCCTATAGGTTTGCCGTGGGTTTTGATGTTCTCATTTCTAGTGCATTTAGATTCATAAGCTGGATTGCACAGAAACACAATGAAATCCAACAAGAAATTATCAGAAGCTCAAGTTACCGTCTCATGAGTCCAGCTACACTTGAGCTGAAAGTGAGAATTTTAAGGGAACTCTAATCCATCAGCCACAAGCAATGTATCCAACATGTACACATTTGAATGTAGCTTGCACAGGTGGCTCCAAGTGCCAAATCTCAGTGAAAACCCTCATGCCCAGAGCTGTTCCTTTGACTGCATCACATTGTTTCCCCCCTTTTCTATCTGTGAACACTTAAAAACATCCTCTCGTTGGAGAGGCTGCTTGGAGTGAGTCCACAAATACATGCTGTGTTTATTTCAGGTCAGTGAAAACCTAGCAATTCTCCCTGGACCATGAATCTTGCATCCTTGTAAGTCAAGGAGACCTCAGGGTTATATGGAAAAGTCTGCAGTCCATTTCAAGAGTGAGTGAGGCATTGCATTCTAGACCTGCCTCCTGCTGCAGGAAGAGGCCATTCCAAGGATGCTGGAAAGGACCAAGTTCCACCTCATTTTGCCTGGCTGCCCGAATGCTGCCTAAATTTTCACTGTGAGGCTTTTATTTCTTATTTTCTCAGCCTTGGTTCATCAACTTTTAGAAAAAAAAAAGTACCAATTCCTGGGTCCACTCCAAGCCCACTGAGCTCCAATCTGCTTCCCAGTGGCCCCAGTGTCCAGCCAGGCTGAAGGACCCTTGCTTGAGACATGAAGGCACCGAATGTGGATGGTGAGTGACTCACACATGCTGACTGGCAGTAAATCCATGCTGAGTTAAAATGATCATGTTTAAATGGTAGCATTTACTTATTCATTAGAAGAGTACATGATTCAAGTACAGACTTTCTTAGAGAAAGGAAAGAACAGGGAGGTCTGGAAGCCCACCAAGCAAAGAGAAATGTTGAAATGAATATTGAGATTCCTGTGCTGAAAGACAGGGTTTGTCTACTTTGTATGTTACCATAGGGTGATTCTGGATGAACGAAGGCTGTGTAACCCTTCATCTCCATCCATGAAAGATGTTCGGATGTTTGAGTTTAGTTATGTGAATTCTGACCCAGCTTCCCCCTACTGCACTCCAGAGCTCCAAGCTATGCATAAAGAAAAGCCCCACTTGGCAAATTATTTTTCAATATGTTTCATCAATATTAAGTTTTCTAGATTTTGGTAAATGAAAATTAAGAATGCCTAGTCAAATTAGAATTTCAGATAACCAACAAAACTTAAATGTAACTGGTTATCTTGTATTTAGCGACTCTGTACTTTACATATACTTATATGTTCATGTTTGAATATTTATGATCATTTCTGTTTTTATTGCATTGTACTTTTATTGTACTTTTTATTTGTCTCAGATATCTAAGGTGTGCTTCTGAAATTAGGAAGGGATCTGTTTTTGTGCCATACAAAATCAAAACCCATAGAAAGTACAACACAAAGAGTGAACCCTAACATAAACCGTGGATATACTTAATCATAATGTGTCAATATTGGTTTATCAATTGTAACAAATGCACCACACTAATGCAAGATGTGAATAACGGGAAAACCTGAGCGTCAGGTTATCTGGGAACATGACATTTGCTATGCATTTTTCTCTAAACCCATAACTTCTCTAACAAATAAAGTATTTTTTTAAAAAATCAAACATACAACATGTATAAACACATGCTAATATATCTTATTTTCTATATGATGTAAGCAGAATCTGGTGTCCTGGGTGTAAAGTTAGAAGGAAACTGAGAATTGAGCTGAATGCCAGGCCCCATGACCCTGGTGAACTGCTGATAAGATGCTCCCCAGCAACTAGTGGAGCTTGGTAATTGTCTGAGATTTGAACTCAGAGCTCAGAAGCCCAGACTGTAGCAAAAGGTACCTCTGAGTCTACCTGTGCTGCACCCAGGTTAAAAGAAAGTAGAAATTGGAACTATTAACCTCAAGGAAGAAAAAAATTTCCACTCCGTACCCTTCTCCAGGCCGCCGTTTCCCCTGTGGGGCAGCTCTGAGGTTTTGCCATGCTCCTTGGCCTCCTCCCATCTGAACTGACCTTCTCACCCTCTCAGCCCACACCATGGGTTCCTAACCTCTAGTGTAGTTGAAACCAACATCCCAGTCTTCCCCCAAGCCCCCGTGTCACACCCTGGCATTTACTCCTCCCCACAGCCCTCAGGTGGGTGATGTGTGCAGGTGGGAGAACGAGGTTCAGCAGGGATGTCTGCAGCCTTGCCCTCCACTGGGTCCTGGTGAAGCACTCTAGGCCTGAGTTCACACCTGGGATCTCCCAAATGTATGCCCTTCCCATTACTCTGTCCCCTTCTGCTATGATTTCTGAGGCCTCTTTAATCTCAGGGATCAAATTTTTAGAATTAAAACAATTCAACTTCATTATAAAAATATATAAAATAATTATAAAAATAATTAAACTTTTTATTGAAAACTTTTTATGGATAAGTTATAGTGTGCCTTGTGTCTTTAAATTTTAACAGAAAACTTTGAATATTCTAGAAGAAAAATATTTTTTGGAAAATCACAAATAATTTAGTTGTTTTTACTTCTTACATTTGATTTACTATCAATTTTTGATGAAGATATATTTAAATGTACGCTTTGAGAAGGATCACTTTTTAATTTTTGAACCACCGTCGTCAACACACAAATTATGTGAAAATCTTGATTGCTACAGGATATGGAGTGATCCCATGTTTTCAAAGGCAAAATATTTGATAGGATAAATATGTAATTTATGAATTATTCTGTCTTTATTTTTTTACAAATCCTAACATGACTACCCCCTCAGAATAGAATGCCAGACGTACATAAAAATCATGAAATCTGGTCCTCTTTGATATGCTGATGACTTCCATGCAAATCATGCTTTGCACATATTTTGTGATTTTTCTCTTTTGAAAACGTATTTTCCAAGGCAGGAGGATAAGCATATTGTATATAAACATATGGTATCTAGCAGCTGACTTACAAGTGGTCAGAGTTCAGACACACAGGGCCTCATTTGTCCTCTTGTCCGGGTCCCCACTGTGGCCATCCCTGGTGGTGGATAGATGGGCACCATACAGTGGTGGTCTGTGGAAGTGGGCAGACCACAGCCAGGGCAGAATCAGCCTGACCCACGGCCTGCTCATGCCTGTGGAACCCCAAAACCTGACACTGGAAGTAGCTCCGTTCACTCACGAAAAGCCTCAGGTGTGGTTCCTGGTCACTTTGACATCCACATGGGCAGCAAGTGACAAGTGAACACAGAAAAATACCTGCATTATTGACCAGCTGTTCTCCAGCTGAGTTAGAAGAATCTTGCAGGCAGAGGGATCAGTCTGTTCAGGCCAGCTGAGAAAGGAAAGAGTTCAGTGTTCAGAAGTTCAGAGAAGTGACAGGACTGGCAAGGACAGAGGGCAGAGACAGGCAGACCCTGGACACGTTTCTGTGCCCGCTGGCCTTCTTTGACTTCATCTAACTAACAAGGAGCCCTGTGCAGAGCCAGCTACGTGGGGCAAAGCGGCACACTGGAGGAAATGGGCTTTCAGGGGGAGTTATTTGGGCCACTCGGATGAGCCACACTAGCAGGTCTCAAGTGTTGTCCCCACCAAGACCATAGGAGTCGATGGTGAGCACCCACTTCCCCAGCCCCATCTCCCGCCTGTCCTGTAGGGCAACTGTCCAAAGACAGGGCTGTGGACCATGCCTGTGTGGTCACCCATCCTACTCCGTCTCACGTCCACCCATAGTAACCAGAACCTGCCCCCAAACATTCCACCTGAGGCTGCCAGTTCTTGTAGAAAGTGGCCCCAGTGCCAGAACAACAGCTTTCCTAGGCTTCAGAACACTGAGACGATTTAGGGCCATCACTGATCTTCACCCACCAGAGAAGTTTTTCCCCAGGGGCTTTTCCTGACTTCAAAGTAACAGCCAGGTTAAGGGAACCCCTGGCCTGGGAGTGTCCCCCTGCCCACCCCCTGCAGCCCACAGCCCACCTGTCCTGCCTGCTGCTAGGCCTCCTCCTGCTCCTCCTGGCCTTGTTTGCACTGAAAAGTTGGGGCACATCGGCTGTGCACCTGAATGTATTATATGCTTCTGCTTAAAGATCATAAAGTCAGTAAATTGTTTAAAATATAACTCATTTGAGGGTCTAGTTCCTGCAAAGTCTATTCATCTTCTTTCAAAGCTTGCCTTAACTCAGCCCCTTCCTTTATAAAACAGTCTAGCTCCATAGAAATTTTAAACAAACTGTCTCCTCTGGGCTTGGGCTCAAGGCCCTCTCGGTCACAGGCCTGCCTGGAAGAAGCAGGTTGGGCCCCTCAGCCACTTCTGTTTATATCTGGGCCCATTATCATGAAGGGCACTTTTATTTGAGGAGTTGAGTATTACATTAGCATTATAAAACAAATTGTTTTTCCATTGCTTGAGAGCCAGGGAGAATAAACCTGGACGGGCCATGGCCTCCTATTTAAATAAACGAACGTCATCTTTGGGTACCAAGGAGCCTGATCCGCCCCCCTGTTCCCCGCTTGGGCCAAGTTGTCCTCCAGGCCGCCTCCTTGGTCCCCTGGCCTTCCGGGCTCAGCGGGCTGTTCCCAGGGAAGCCTCCACGTCTCTCCATCCCAGCTGTGCAGTGACCCCGAGAGTTCAATGGCAGAAAGGATAGGGCTCATCACAGCGCCCTGGACCCCAGAGGTTACAAAGCTCACAGCCTTCCCCATCTGACCTTCACCACCCCAGCCTCACGCTCGGGTCTCCCTCCTCCTGTGCCTCCGGGGCCGTCTCCCCACCTGCGGGAGGCCAGATGTGTGGCTCCTGGGACCCTCCGCCTGAACTACCGGCTCCCAAAACCCCCCGTCGAGGCCGCCAGAGGTTGCGGAGGGTGAAGCCCGTAGGCCTGGACGCCCAGGCCAGGGAGAGAAAGGAGCGGCGTAATGGCTGCGGCTGGAGACCCTCCTCTGACGCCCCAGGCTACCGGGTGGGCCTACTGTGGGATGGGACTCAGGCGACCAGACGCACTCTCCGTCGCCTCCATCTCGGCCGCTGACTCCGCTGTGTCCCCTTGGATCCATCACCACCTCCAGGCAGCCCTCCAGCGGGTTCTGGTGGCGCCCAGCGCTTCGAGGGGGCTCAACGCGCTTTGTTGGGCCTGTAAAATCCGGCCTGTCGCATAAACTCCCTGAAGAAGAGAACAAACTTCCTAGACCAGTGACCCGCGGGGAGCGGTGCAGACACCGCAGCAACCCACCCGGAGCCCTCCGACCCTTCCTCCGTGTGCCCAAGGGGCGTCCCCAGAGGTGTCGCCTGCAAGGCGGCCGCGTACGCCGTTCTCAGTGCGGGTCCAGGGGACAGCGGCCTGGGGTCCCGTCGGTGTCCACTGCGGGCCCGGGCGCTGGGGTCACAGATCCGGGCTACACAGCTCGAGCCGACCGAACGCTGCCGCCGGAGCGGTGGAAAAGCGCTGGGCAGGCCGGCCTCGGGCTGTGGAGCTCTGCTGCCTAGCGCAGCAGAAATACGGTGTGCAGGCAGGACCCGAAACAGAAGAGACCGGAGGGACTGGGGAGGAGGCGAAGGCTGGCTGCGGCGGGAACCCGGGCGCTCCGCACCTCCCCTGGTCCCGGGGACCCTGAGCCCCGCAGCCGTCGCCGCCAGGCCCCGCGATCGTCCTGAACCCGGACCAGGCGCTTTCGGTTTCCCGGCGCTCTGCGGCGCTGCTTTGTTCACCCTGCGCGCGCGGTCCCCAGAGTCCCGGGCTGCTGGCCTGAGGCTGAGGGCAAGGGGACGAGGCGAGCACCCGGGGTCAGCCACGGAGGGGTCCCGACCACCACGGGAGCAGGGGGACTGGGAGGCAGGACGTAGCGGGAGGCCGGGGTCAGGGCTGGAGGAACCCGATGGGTTCTGCTGCGGCTTCAGGCGCGGGGTATGGGGTGGGGCCAGGAAGGGGGCTGAAGCCCGGGACCAGAGCTGGGGGTGCCAGGAGCGGGGCTTCCAGCGGGGGCTGGAAGGTCCTCGCGGGTTCTTGCGGTCCGATTGGTGGCCGCGCGTCCCCGGAAGCCTGGCTGCATTCCCCTCTAAGGAGGCTCCGAAGAGCCCGACTGGGTTTCCCCTCCAGGGCACGGGGTCCCAAAAGCGGCGTCGAAAACTCATGAACAGCCGACCCGGGTCTGGGGCCGCCGGGGCAGTCGTGGCCTGGGGGGCGTCTTGCCGGTCGGGTTGACTTCAGGGTCTCGGTCTGTGGCCTCCCTGGCCTCGTTTTCCAGGTGAGCCTCGGCCCAGGTCTCCCAGTCAGCACCTTGGGGCTGCAGAAGGCGGGCGGTCACGCCGGGGTGGAGGCCAGGAGGCGGCTCACCCGTCTCCAAGCTTCCCTGACCTGCGACTATTCGGTTCTCCCGCCTGGTCTTGGTGGTTGCCTTTTAGGGCCTCGGTGTGACCAACTAAGCAGACACACTCAGAGGCAGCGCCGCACTTGGGGAGGCAGCAGGGCAGAAATGGGACTGGAGGTGAAGGAGCCCTTCCCAAATCGAATAGTCCCGGGGCTGGAGAGCCGGGAGCAACCCAGTTCCCTGAAGAAATGATTGCAGCTGCTCAGGCAAAACACGTGGGCCGGGAACCAACCCTGGGTGGCCGTTTAAGGGCTTGAGCCAGCTTCTGCCCCGCAAGACTCCCCCGGGAGCGCGCCTGCGGGGAAGGACGTGGGCCAGGTGGAAAGTGGTCTGGAACTCCGGGAAGAACGCGGGCAGGGCACCAGGCAGGCAGCCAGGCCAGCGCCTCCAGCTCCCGCACCTTCCGCCCAGGGTCTCCAGCACCGGGGAGGGCGACGGCGGCGACAGTGCACAGTCCCCCTTGAGCGCACTGAGGAGCCTGTCTCCGAGCTGAGACCTCCTCGCCCCCTCTGAGCTTACTGAGCACCAGGCGGGCAGACCCGGACTCCCCAGGACGCTGCCTTGACCCCACTTAATCTGGTCACTCACCTCCTAACCTTTCAGGGTCCAGGAGGACCCGCGTCCTGCCCCACCTTGCTGGGTGCAGAGCCGGGTGCACGCGGGACCCGCACCCGCACTGGGCGAACACGCAGCGCCCTTCCTGGTCTCAGGCCGAGCCGGACCGCAACGCAGCTATTAGTAAGGCCTAAAAACAAAGTCCTCCCCGAAGCCCACCTTTCCCCAGTAAGAAGATGTCAAGGGTTAAACCATTCGATTTGCCCTTTTTCTTGATCTTAGAGGGATCTTAGAGGGAAGAGGCAAGAACTCCTGGCACCTTTATGGGCCTCAGACCTGTGGCTGCTGCCAGCAGTCTCAGTCCCACTAACTTTGATCAGCCTTATTAATTCCAGCTGTGCTCTATTTGTTTGTCATTTTCCCCTTTTCCTCTGGAATCGTTATTTATAGCAGGAAAAAAAAAAAAAAAAAGTCCACTGTTAGAATGGAGGCAAGGAGGGAATTTCTGAGAACCACTAGGTGAATGCATTTTTCCTTTAAGGTCACCAAAAAGGAGGGGAGGTTTAGGTGAGTCTTTAGTCTTAGGAGCTCTTCTTTGAATTTATTACTCAAGAGCATTAACTAATTACCAGATCAGAGAAATGAAAAAAAAAAATTCCCTAAAATAACCCAAGGTAATTATAACCGTGTTGTTGACACTAACGATTAATAATTGATCAGGAGTCACACGCAATAAATTGTCAATTTATCTCCCCACAAAAATGCCAGTGCTTGTGTAGCATTGTGTTTTGTTTCTTCCCTCTGGGTATTTTCTGTGAATATGGAGTCTGTATTGGAGGCAGCCCCACACCTCACAGTCAATTCTTAAAGAATATTAGATTTCATTTATTTTCAGCTCCATATAGAACAAAGTAACATTAGAACACCTTTTAAAAATACTTTTCTTTATTATCACTGGGCCAGAGTTAAACAAACAAAAACACGTTCTTCCTCTTTCCTTTTATCTTGGATTGTGCAAATACAAACAACAGATACTTCCTTTCTTCATTGTATTAGCAATATAGTCCTCCTAAATTGTGTCTTCAATTATTATATTTCTTAGAAAGAGAGAGAACACTCTGCTTTCACAGTAGGAAACACAAGACTATTCTCTATTCTAAGGGTGGAGGGGACAGAGGTGCTGGTTGAGGCCAAATCCATCTGTTTCCAGGGATGCAGCTGAAGGGAGAGGCTGCTGCATACAAGTAGGGTGTCCCCTTCCTAAAACTGGGGCTCAACGTGTTTTCTCTTCCACCCATCAATGGTTGAGGTCCAAGTGCATATTGTTGAAAACCGGATTCATAGCCTTCTAGCCCAAGCAAAGGGGAGGGCTAGTGAGTGCTTTCATTATGGCCAATAGAAAGTAATTTTCAGCAACTGGAAAATTATATTGTCATAGATTACTTCTCCTTATAATTAGCCTTTAAAATATCTGTAGGGATTTGTCACTTGCATAAAGGTTTGAAAATACATCAAAGGGACATGTTCCCCTTGCGATTTGTAGAAATTCAAATGATGTTAATGATAATAACCACATAGCACAGACGGTTGTGTGTTGCTCCCAAGATAGCCTCTTGGGTTAACGCTTTCAAAAAAATAGTTAAAATGTTATTTTTGTAAAAGCAGTTCAAAACACATATTTAATAGATCGATTTATATTTTAATTTTGAATCTAAACGAATATTTTCCTTGGGATTCTCCAGGCACTGGGCAACTAAATAAAAATTATATAGTGATAATTATAGGTTACTGTTACTTGGAAGAAACTTTCTCATAATTCGGTTCAGAGTGTTACTGAACTTTGAAAATGCCTCTGAGTGGACCACAGATTGGTTTGGAATAATTTTTTCTAAATTGATGTCTGTTTAATTGGCTTGTAACAGTGATAGTTTAGGATGTACATTTACTTTGTAGTTAAAAAAACAGAGGGTCCACTTTACTTTTAGCTGCCTCGGTAAGTATTTAAATGCAATTGTAAATGATCCGAAAACGCGCCCGGGTTTCGGAGGTGGCTATTTCATCTCTGTGTTTCTTCGCAGTGGTTCGCGCCTCCCAGAGTCCGCAGAGATCTAATAAACACGTTAAGTTAAAGAGAGCCTCGAGGGAACCCCGAGCCCTCCCCCGCCACTCTCCCATCTCCACAGTGAGATCCGTGGCGGCCCGGCGATGGGGTTCTGGGGAGGCGCACCCCTGGCGGGCTACCCTGAGCCCAGGCCCAAGGCTGCCCCTGTAGGCCCCCAGCACCCAGCCCCCTTCCTCTCTCTCCGCTCCCCGCCCCTCCTTCCTCGCATCAGACAAAGGTGGATGAAGTTCTTTTCAAGTTTCAAAGGCAGTTGCTGGGCAGCTTTGCAGAAACAATAACTCTTTTATTGGGAACAAATGTTGACATTTGACGGGCGCGGGAGGCAGCGCCCGCGCCGGCCGCCGGGCAAGCGCCCCGGTGCTCTCAGCAGCGCCCGGCCCCCGGGGCCCACCTGAGATTAAAGCGCGAATTCTGATAAATCAGCTCTAAGGAAACCTTGGGCCGCGGAGAGCAGAAGGGGGCTGTCGCGGATCCACCACGCGGGCGCCGGGCCGCGGTGCCGGGAGCGCGCCCAGGCCTGCACCCGCAGCAAAGCCAAGGCTGCCGCCCCAAAGCCCATCTGCCCCTGGTTGCTCCGTTTTGCCGGCGTCTCCCCGGCCTCAGTCAACAACAGCAAACGTGTATCTTGGAGGGCTAGGTAATTTCTGACTATGAAATTTTTAAAGCAAAAATAAAATTCAGACCCTATTAGCTTCCCTCTCCAGTGAAAGATACCTCTCTCTCTCTCCTTCCTTCCTCATTCCCCAATGACCAGCATAGAGAGGAGCTCATACATCACTCTACCCCATTTCTTTAAAAAGATCCCTCTAAACACCTGCAGGTTTTATGTTCTTAGTGTGTATTTTAGAAATCAAGTTCTCTAGAAGGAAATTCAGGTCAGGAGACAGAGTGGGTAAGTTATGGAAATCTTTAATAATTTGTTGGGCATATAAACATCAAAGAAGCTTCCTTAGCCTTAGCTAATCTCCTGAGCTGCTTTGAGTTTTCACCAATTGAAATGTGCATGTCCTCCCAGAGAATGGAGTCGTGTGTGTGTGTGTGTGTGTGTGTGTGTGTGTGTGTGTTGAAAGGGAAAAGGGATCGCATGTTCAGGTAAAACAATCTTCCTTGTTCCAAAGCGAGGCGGCTTTTACCCCTGCTCCAATGCCTGAACATAAGCGCAAAGGTTAATTTTGGCTTGGCTTTTCCACTCCCACACTTAAGAAATGTACTGCCTTAAATGTTGTATCTTCATTAGAATGTGTGATCTTTCCGTGTTTATTTTGTTAAATATTGTTAACTTTCATACTTCTCGCAGAAGTCTTCCAATTACTCTAATTATAACAGTACATACAGCAGAGACATTGCGGCCATGGGCAATTTATTTCCTGCTAATTTAGGAAATATGGGTAATATTAATAAAAGTAAACTACATAAGACCTTCAGACTACAATCTGAAATGCTTCCTGAAGGGGAAAATCATTATCTCTATGAAAAGTCTACGAAGGTTTTATTTCTAAAACCAAAACAAGCAAACATACTCAATCCCCCTTTTACCTCTCCGGACCTCAGATTTGTTTGTTTCCAGATACACTGCCACAGAGTGGCAAAGCTTCCCAAGTGAAAAATGTTTCCTCCTGCTAATAGATAGCTCAGCTCCAAACATGTTCATATCTATTACTAGGAGAAACAGAGAAGACAGAAAAATAGTTCTCCACCCCAGAGATTTACTTTACGTCTGACCTCCAAATACTTAAGTATTTAAAACCAACAAAATGCATAAGAAATAACAGAAAACAAAAACCTGGTTCTGCCCCTCTTCTCCACAGTCAAACCAATCACTCCTCCCCATCAGTATGACTCTGTGTCCAGTTAACAGTCCCCTGGCTTGGCCTCAAGTATCTAAGATTACTTTCAAATACCCTTTCTAACAAGACCCCAGCAAGAGGCCACTAATTTCTATGGCAAAAAAAGCCACTAGAGAGAGATCCGTTTGTCAATATCAACTGGTCCAGCAATTTCCCATCCTCAGACACATTGGCCTATCGGAGCTGGCAGATGTTTAGACAAGATTTTATAAATTGTTCAATATCAGCCCATAATGAACCCCAACTGACCATTCCAAAGCAGCTAAAAGCATCCCAGACCTCCCCCGCTGGGATCCAATAATGCTCTCATGCTGCAACATTATTAATCATGGAATAAAATAGATGAACCTCTTGAAAAATAAGTGTATGATTGATTAAAGGGCAATCTAAGAAGCTATTATTCTTGTTTTATGACCGTAAGTTATATTCACTCAATTTATCTTTTGAGAGGAAATAAATGATTGTTCATTTCTTCTCTGAAATTATATTATATGGATATCCATATAATTTTGCTGAAAATTAAAGTGACAGGCTTGCTACTTTTATGATACTAATCAAAGGGGATATGTTACTTGACTACAAATTTTAGGCTTGTCCTATAATTAGAAAGTGAGTAACACAATAAAGAGGCAGTAGTCTAAGGTTGTTTAAAGGTTTCTCTTCCCCCAGGGTAAGAGTAAGAGCCACTGAAAGGAAAGTAAGTCCCTCCCCCCCAGATCCTCACCCTAGGTTTAATGTGCATTATAGGAAAAGGAGAGTTAAGAAATCCTTCCATAAATTTGAATAATTAGTCCAATTTGGATAATTCAGGCTTTAAAAAAACAATTACTTCCATCAGTAATTTATTGGTGGGAGGGTGTAACTCTCCATTATCAATATTATTCTCCAGTTTGGTTTACTAAGGAGGTTCAAGAAGCCAGCATCAGAAATAAATATAAAATGCATAGGGTGTCAGATCATTTTATTTTGCCAAGTTTTAAAAATTTACACTAACAAGTAATTAGCATACTCAGGGCACAAAAATCTTTTTTTTTTCTTTTTTTTGCAATACATATATAGAAATCATCTAGAGCACATGTTTCTCCTGATTGTATACTTCCTTTCCATCTGATTTTTTTTTTTTTTTTTAATGATCAGGAAAGGAGAGTTTATTTCACACAGCTTTTCATTAAAAAGGTGTGATCAGATCACCTGGAGGTTATCACTGGAGCTCCACCCCAAATCATTCTTCTAGGAAAAATAAGCCCCAAACACCATATTATTGTAGACTAGTCTGTTTTTATTTACAATTTAAGATATAAATTAGTAAAGAATTCGTGTTAAACAACCAACAAAGATTGTATAACCAGCAATGTTCAAATAAAAACCAGGCAGAATTTATTTACAAAAAGTTTAGATTCCATTGCAATACAACTTGCATAAATTACTAGAAGCTTTATATCATTATAAAAATAAATATCAAATTTGTTTCCACTTCTGAAGTACTCAAGTTCTTCAATCACGTTTTATTTCTACTGTGTACATCTTTTACAAATAAACTTTACAGTAAATCCTATCACACCTATAGAATATATACCGTGGCAATGAAGTGATCAATTCAAGATATCCTGAGAAAAACAGATTGTTTTCAAAAGTCACACATACATAGGGGAAACTATACTATGCCAACAAATTCACGTATGTCCAACAATAGTCTGTTCCAATTGTTAGAGTCTGTGGGTTGACAGTGCTGTGTGGATCCTTCTCTTTTACAGTGGCACAAGATGTGGTCTGGATTTAGACATCTGTTTGTTGTATCTGTAAATTTATGAGCTTGGGAAGAGAGAATGGCCTCCTGACTTTTTTTTTTTTTTTTCAAAGCAATTGTGACACCTACCTGTGGACCAAGGAAAAACCAAATCATCCCCAATCTTTCAGTTCCACACCAACACCATTATAAAAACGAGTTGATCTGAAGTGGTTCTGCCTCTTTCTTATCTTCAAGATCTATACTTAGTAATTCTGACTCATTGCAAAGCAACAAATTTTTTCAGATGCTGTTGTGAGCCCCAGGAGAATGTCAGAGTCCTGTCCACTTGGACATGGGTGGAGGGGAGGTTGGGAAGGGCTGATAAAAGACTAGGACGCCTTGTGTCTCTTCAGTCTTATTTTGCAAACATCATCTATAAAGATTTTTGCTACTCCGAGTTTTGGTAGCCCAAGCTCATCAAAGCATGTGTGTATTATGTGTCTAGCATAGTAAAAATGGCTCTAAATTGCATACGAATGCCCAGATTGTAATAATCTATTGTTTCAAAAGAAAACAACAGTAGTGTGTAATATATATATATACATGTACTATATATACACACATATATATATTACACACACACACACACATATATATATATATATTTTCTTTCCCTAGGTAAAGGAGTGATAGAACTTGTGCCAAAAAGAGGGAATCTATAAAACAGAAAAGATAGTTTCCCCCTTGAGGAAAGAAAAGACTGGACAAGATTGAAATGCTCTGTCTTCTAACCCCATGACCAGAAGCAAGAAAAACACATTAAGCAAGCTGGTGCTGGGAGGCTCCAGAGGGTCTGGGAAGCACCAGGGTGCCCACTTACTTGCATTGCTCTGCTCGGCCCTTCTATAGGTAGGGCTGGACGCCCCCGCCAACCACGGTGCAGCCCTCGCTGGCATCTGTCAGGGGAGTGGGCAGTTAGTCAGAACCGATCCCACAGCCTGCTGACTGCGCAGACCACCGTGCACCCACCATCCTCCACTCCCGGCAAACAGCAGTTTGGGAAACCCACTGTCTTCAGGGCCGCTATCTGAGACGACTTTTGGTGATGTTCCCTAGTTCTTAACTTTCCCCCTTGAGCTCCTCCTTCGGGTAGCCTGACTCAGGAGCAACGGAGGCAATATAGAACGGGGGGGGGGGGGGGGAAACGGTTTTCTTTCAGAACAACAACAACAAAAAGCGGAAAAAACGTTTGATTTTCTCTTTTGAAGACAAACGCCTCTGAGAGTAACTGGAACTTTGCTTCTAGCCAACGGCAGAAAAGCAGATTCAACTCTGACTCCTTAACCAACAAGACACCGAAACACACCCAGGTCATTAGGCAGACACGCTGTAATTGGAATTTCGTGGTCATCTGGGTTTGCCGAAACTAAGACAGCCAAGATAATAATAGTCAAAATAACAGTAAATTAAGTAAAAATAAATAATAACACGGCAAGTCTAAAAAGAGGGCCGCACCTTCTTTGGCTTCCATCTGGCCCTCCGCCCTCACTCTGCTAATTCTGAGTCCCAGGAGCGGCCCCCTAGATCTTCTTCCCGGACCCTCCCCCGGGTCTCCCAAGCGCTCCGCCTCCCCGGGACTGGCTCTCCCTCCCCTCCCGGGCGCCCCCGGTCGCGGGCTGCCTACCTTTCTTGGGCTCGTAGCCGCCGCCCGGGGGCCGGTAGTGGGACTCGAGCGGGTGCGCGCCCGCCTTGCCTGCGTCGTTGGCCGCCTTGGGCGCGGTGTGCAGGGCCTCGCCGGGGGCCGCGGCCGCGGAGTTGTACCGCAGGAGGCCCTGGCCCTGCAGCGCCGCGTTCAAGTTCCCGTAGTTTGTGTAGTTGCCGTAGAAGGGCGACGTGTAGTACAGGGGGCGGCCTAGCAGCGGCGAGGCAGGGTAGGGCGAGCCTCCCGGCGGTGCCCCGGATGAGGCCGGCGCGGCGGCTACGGGCAGCCCAGGTGGCCCGCAGCCCGGGCCCAGGCTCGGCTGCTTGAGGTCCGACGTGGCGATCTCGGCCAGCGACCACAGCTTGGGCTTGCTGGCAGGGGGCGGCGCGCCCGGAGACGTCCGGCTGCCCTGGGGCGTCTTGCCGCCACCGCGGGGCGCGGCCTCGGGCGGGGGGCTCAGCAGCGGCGCCTCCAAGCCGGTGAGCGGCGACGAGGTTACGGGCTTGGGCGGCGCCAGGCCCCGCTCGCCCTCCTCGTCGTCGTCCTCGTCGTCCTCCAGGTCGTCGTACTTGTCCTTGCACTCGGAGCCCGATTCGCACAGGGGGTCCCCGGCACGGCAAGGAAGCTTCTCCCCGTCCGACTCAGCTGAGCACGAGTGATCCGTGAGCGAGTCCACGTGCAGGCTGATCCCTGCGGGGGCGCGGGCACGGTGGGTGGCACCAGGGGACAGCGCAGGCACCTGGAGCCCCCCCGCCCCCCCGCCCCTTGTCCTGCGGCACTGGGCCCTCCCAATAGGAACCCTCACCTCGCCCCCACCCAGCCACGTGACAGGGGGAGCCTGACCTCCCCGGGAAGCGCCCCAGGAATCGCTCGCTCAAATTCCGGCCACCCCAGACCCATGCGGGGCGGCCGGGGCTAGGGCCCGGACCTGGGATGTCCGGTGGGCAGCGTCCTCCCGACCTTAGCTCTGCGCCCCGCCTGGGAAGAAAGCGCCCCGAGACCTTGCGCCGGCCGCTGCCCGCTCACCTTCGTCCTCCGCCGAGGTCTCCGTGCCCTCCTGCGCCTTATCGGGACTCTCGTCCTTGCTTCTGGCCGCGTCGCCCTCGTCCTCATCCTCATCCTCGCTTTTGTTCCTCGGGGCCCAGGTCATCTTGTTCTCCTTCTTGAGGCGCCGGCGCGCGTTGGCGAACCAGGTGGAGACCTGGGTGAGGGTCATCTTGGTGATGATGGCCAGCATGATCTTCTCGCCCTTGGTGGGGTAGGGATTCTTGCGGTGCTCGTTGAGCCAGGCCTTGAGCGTGGCCGTGGCGTCCCGCGTGGCGTTCTTGCGGTACGCGGGGTCGTTGAGCTGGTACGGGTAGGCCGCGCTGCCATACGGGTGGTAGCTGATGGCGCCGGTCATGCCGGTGGTGTGCGCGTCGTAGGGTGCGCCCTGGAACCACAAGAGCCTGTGAGTGGAGTGTGCAGAGAGCCGGCGAGCAACCAGCCGGAGGATGCCGCCCCTCCGCCCGCCCACGGCCACCGTTCCCCCGTGAGTCTCTGGCTCTGGGGCTGCGCTTCCCGCGGCAAAAGCGCAGGAAAAACGCAGTGTGGTTCGGGACCAGCTGTTGATCACAAAAAGTACCATAGTTTTATTCTCGAATTTTTGAACTATTTCACTTTCCTAAAATGACCCATCTTTCCCCAAGTGTTCCGGAGCTGCGCGTGGCGATGTACACAAACCCTCGCACGTGCGCGCACACAGGCCCACAGGTAGCTCTTTGATATCTAAATTTCTGCCGTTGCCTGGAGTGCCGCTGCTTCCCCCTACTCCCTCTTCTCCGCCCTTATATGGTTAAAAAAACACCCCAGAGCCCCCAATTCACTATTCACTGCTCTAAAGCTGGGCAAATCCAATTTGCAACTCAGAAGCCAGTCACCGTTTCGAATTCTTCAAACACGCCGTAATTAGCATTTTAGTTCATCCTTTAACTTTTAAATTCGAGACATTTGCAGGCTTCGCCAAGGCCCCAGCGACTCGGTCGCTGCCCAGAAATTCCGCCGAGGAACGGGAGTGGTGACAATCCCGTAATGGCCTCAATCGCCCGTAACGTGCTTCGCTGCGGCCCGGGCCCGGCCCAGCTCAGGAACCTCAAGACTCGCGGGCCGCCCCAGGTCGCCGGAGCAGGAGCTACGCTCGGGGCACGGAGCACTCAGGCGGCCCTTAGCGGGTCACACGCCCGCATGCACGATTTTTGAAAGCATGGTCCGCCGGACAGATTAAGGCCGAAACCTGGGCGCCTCGGATGGACTCGGGAGCCGCAGCTGGATGCTCGGCTCCCGGGCCCAACTCAGTGACCCCCAGTGGCCCCCGCCGCCCCGAGCCCCGCGAGTGAATGCGAACCGCCTGGCCGTCGGCCCAGAGGCCGCAGTGACGCGGACCCTCGCGCTCCACGCCAATGCAGGCGAGCACACAACCCGCTCCCAACGCCTTCCCAGGCTGCGGTGCGGAAACGAGGGACAGACTGCGCCAGACCCCGGCCCCCGGCGGAGAGGCACTTCGCAGACTCTCAGAGAAAATTAGCCGGCGAGCCGAGGGGACGCGCCGGGGGAGCGCGGGTCCCGGCCGGACTCAGGGACCTCCCCGCCGGCCGCGCTGCCCTCCCCACCCTGGGCCCGGCTCAGCCTGCGGGCGGCCAACCGAGCCGGCGACTCCTGAGCCGCCGGCCCCGCCACATTCCCAGCGGCCCCCGCCCGCCGAACCCTAGCTCCGCTCCGCGGGCGCCCCGGAGTCCCGCGTCCCGCCCGCTCCCGGTTACCATGTAGGACGGGAAGCCGGCGGCGGCGGCGGCGGCGTCGGCCGAGTACTGCAGCGGGCTCCCGAAGCCGGTGGCCGCCTGCGCTGTGAAGGCCGCCGAGCCCGGGTAGGGGCTGAACGCCGAGCCCGACGCCGAGCGCGCCAGCTCCTCGCTGCGCGGAGCCGCCAGAGCCGACGCGCCGTAGGCCGGGCACGAGTAGAGCGCCAGCGAACCGGGCGCCTGGTACAGGTAGCCCTGCGGGTAGGACATGGTGGGCGCGGGGCGCCGGGCCCGCGTCACGCCGAGCAGCGGGCAGGGCGCGCGGCGCCCTCCATC
>NC_045437.1:2376210-2390766 GCF_002776525.5 Piliocolobus tephrosceles
GGGCGGCCCGCGGGCCGGGGCTGCGGCGGGGTGGCGGTGGCGGAGGCGGCAGCGCGGAGCCGGTGGGCGCAGCCGCGCGCCAGGCCGGCGGTCGGGATTTGGGGGAGTCTGGAGTCGGGAGTGAGGAGTTGAGGAAGGAGCGCTCGAGTTTCCGAGGGACATTGGAACGCGCAGCTGTCCATCACGCGCTCATCTGCATATTCGGGGGCCCGCCCCTCCCCTGCTCCGCCCGCTCCAGCCTCCAGGCCGGGGCCGGGGGAGGGGCAGAGAGAAGGAAGGCAGGCGGCGGAGGGAGGAGGCGACGGAGGCGGGCAGCGGGAGGGAACGACAGGCTTTTGTGGCGCAGCCGCCTCTCTAGCAGCTCCGGCCCCAGCCCGCGGCTCGCGGACCTGAGCCCGGCGCGGCCGCGCTGCGTGCCCCGGCGCTCACCCCTCCCACTCCCACCCACTCGCAGCCACATCCACTGCCCCGCTCCGGCTGGCTCCCACCATTCCCGGCCACCTTCTTCGCCCCCGCCCGTCCCCCGCCCCTTCCAGCCACTACCCCGCCCCCCACCCCCTTCTCCACCCTCGCGGACGAGGCAGAGGCCGCCCGCGGTCAGGCCAGGCCGGGTCCACTTGGGGGGCTCACGGTCTGCCCTGCTGTGCACCCCGAGGAGGCCGGGCCCCTGTGTCCAATCCGGAAGTCGCAGGGAAGTGGGGAGGTCAGGATGGTGGCGCCGCGGCTCAGGTCCTCCTCCGGGCAGTGCGCGCGGCTCTCACTTCCACGGTCCCGGACCTGCTCTGCCTCCCGGCCCGAGGCTCCCCGCGTGGCCTCGCGTCTGGTCGCCTACCCCTCGCGGCCCGCTCCTCGCAGCATGGACCTGGATCCGGGGCGCCTTGGTTGCCAATTGCCAGGAGGGCCCTGAGGTGAGCTTTCCGCCCCCAAATCCGCAGCGCAACCCCCGGGGCCCTGAACGTTACGACTTTCCAGTATTGGGAATGCCGCCAGGGCTTCACCTAAGAAGACGCCGTCCCCTGAAGAGTTTTATTTTATTTTATTTTTCTAAGTTGACTCCTCTTTCGGATTTGTGTTGTCAAAACACTGGGGGGAATGATTGTTACCCGACAAACCGCCTCTGGCAGGACCTGAAGCCTCCCCGTCACCTCGGGAACCGGCAGGAGCTCAGGCTGGCGCCTCCGGTGCAATGGCATTACAGGTAGCTCAGGTGACGCGCGGCTGGAGTTGGGGGGCGATTGCCTTGTGGGGCTCAGAATCGAGGCGGTTGGCGAGGGTCCCTGGGACCTCAGCTTCCTAGAACCCGCTCCCCATCAGCTTCTTCATTCCTTTTCCACCTGGGGATGGCCGAAGAGGGCGTCTGACTGCCCACGCCGAAGGATCACCTATGGGGGGCGCTCAGGGGGATGGAAGAGTGTCAGGTCTGTGCTGGCCTATTGGGAGCACCCACCCAACAGGTGCCTCTATCCTCAGAAGCCGTCTCGGGTGGGTGCGGTGGAGGAGAGAGAGCGCCGTGACCTGGAGCGGGCCTCTGTTTAGGCCTGCAGCCGACTCCCGCACCCCCCCTGGCCCGGCAGCCTACGGAGCGGCCTTGGTGATCTCAGGACTCAGGGCATGTTGGCGGCCTCCCCGTCGTGCAGCTGCAGCGGCGCGGAGGGAGCGGAGCTCGGGTTACCAGCCTGGTCCAGGGTGCAAGAGAAACACTCACGGCATCAGGCTGTCTTTCCCCAGGTGCACGGGAACCAGTTGCAAACTGCAGTGCTGGGCTTGAGGATGGCTCCTCCTGAGCCGGCAGGCAGGGCGACTCTCCCGGTAGGCGCGATCCAGGAATGTTACCCCTCCCGCCAGGAGCTCCCGAGGCAAGCCAGTCGCCCCCTACTAGTTCTCCCACCCACCCCTTCGCCCACACTGCTCCCCCACCACTCTTCCTACAAACCACACCCCCATCCTGCACACATCCTCTCCAGGTCATCTCAGCACACGCACACGCACACACACCGACGACCACCGCTCCCTCCACCCACAGACTCCCCGTTCCCACAGGCTGGGGCTCCTGCAACGACCCAGCAGGGGGGTTTCAACCATGCTGCGAGTCCACCTGGGACATCCTAATTCAGCTCAGCGCAGATATTTTTATTCAATTACTATAGAGTTGAAAAACAGACAGACAGAGGAAGCAGCGGGGTTGGGCGAGCCGTCGACAGTCTGCGACATTTTTGCGCTTCCTGGGAGGGAATTCCTCCAAGAAGAGGGGTAAATGAGAGGTCCACACGCTGGATAGCAAACACAAACGCTGGCAGATCAGCTGGCAGCTTTTAGGGTTCTTTTCCGATCAGATCAGTTTAAATGAAAAAAAATCGGGAGTAATTTTTATCGCCAGGGAGGACTAGCCTGGAGTATTTCCATTTCTAAAGAGCGGTTCCCGCTGTGGTTTCATTAGCATATGGGGCTCATCCTCCCTCCCCCTCCCTTGACACCCCCAGGCCTGACCTCTTCCAGGGACAGAAGAGAAAACAGCCAGTTATTACAAAAACATCCTCATTTTGGAGCTGGAGTGTCTGCTTTGGATACAGTCGATTCTGACATCAATTAAATATATAACCAGACACGTGCAGTGACCGGGAGGGTCCCCTCACCCAGGGTGCATCTCCAGAAACACCGCCTGCCCTTTCCCTCTCTTTAACTCAGTGTTGGGAGTTTGAAGATGGGCTCTTCCCGTCCTGTATTATACTCCTCCACTGAAATCTAAATTTTCCATACCGTTGCTGCCTGTTACTAATAAAAACCGTCTACCTTGCACTATTAAACAGTCGACTCTTACTACATGCCGTTTTTATTGGTAGTGACTGTAGCAAATTAAAATGCCTACGCAGGGACATTAAAAACTTACACTCGTCATTGTTATTGGAATACATAAACTCCATTTTGCTTTAAAGCTCTCAGATACTAAAGAACAAAATCATTTTCCTTAAGTTAAAGTTGTCTTGGTCTTCTTAAAAAAAAAAAATCAATCACGAGAAAACATGCTGGCAGCGTGGAGTCTTGGCGCGGCGGTCCCGGCGAGGCTGCCTGAGAGAGTGGCGGACTCAGCCCGGACTCGGTCTCGGGGCCACGAGGGCCGCAAGGCCGCGGCTCGGGGAGAGGAGGGCCTGGGATGTTTTGCTCAAGGGCGAAGGGGGTGCTCAGGCCTGTGTGGTCGCTGGGGAGGGCCGGGCACTGGGCTTCTGCGGTTTTTCAGTTGCCATTTGAGCTGGAAGGAGGGAATGAGCAGGCACGCAGGGGAAACCGAGTAACTGCTTTGAAAACGCGACCCCTGGCCACAGTAACCCAGGCGACGTGCAGTTTCAGGTTCATGGTGGGCCCTGCCCCCTTTCCCAGGTGTGCTCTAGGAGACAGGAAAAAAGTTAACACTGTTCTATTTTTCTTTATTGTACCTCCAGCAGCCAAGGAATTTAGAACGAGTCCACGTGGACATGCAAGTCTCAGCGAGTGGGGATTTCCTGCGAGGCCGAGCACGAGGACTAGCCGGCCTCGGAGGCTCTGGCTCGGGCTCGGGGTCTCCCCGGGAACTCGGCAGGCCGAGAAGGCCGGGGCGCTCGCCGGGCTCGGCGCAGTCCTCTGTGTCGCGGGGACGAAGGAGCCGACGCAGGCCAGGAGTCGTGCGCGCGGGCGGCGAGGGGGCGCTGTGGCCCGCGTCTGCCGGCCTGAGTCCTGGCAACGGTGGGCGCGACCCACCTCCTCCCACGGCGGCTTAATTCGGGGAAGAAGAAAAAACGGCATCAAGGCATTTCAATAAAACTTAAGCGGTTCCTGATCCTTTCTCATTGTGGTTCCTTATGAGCTTTCGGTGTCTGGTGGGGGAACAGTTACCGTTCGGGGGTGTGGCAAACTTTTTTGGCAATTAAGATGGAACAGACACGTTTTATGTGGGTTTCCTTTAATGAAGTAACATTGGAAATGTAAGTAGTTTCAATGCATCAAATCACATCGCTACCGTATTCACGGTCACCGGTAACTGGCTCTCCCCTTCCAGTGCTCCCCGCATTTGTCGAGGGAAAGAGCGAGGCAGGAACAGGGGGATGGGGACATGAGAAGCTTGGCTAAGCAATTTTTCTTTTCTTTGAAAACAAATACGTCGTCATAAATGGAACAAAATTTAAGTCAACATGGAACGCACATCTCTTTCAAACGTCGTTTCCAGGTCTAGTACTCTGTGAGTAGGTTGGACTGGATTTCACGCGCAACCGGCATTTCTAGGCTCTCAAAGACGCTTCTGAGGCCTAAATGTGTTCCTGGAAAACACGCGCAGAAGAGCATCCGTGGGAGACTGAGCGGTCCCAGCAGCTCCAGTCCTGGCAGGATGTGCGAGGCCTCTCGAGGGTTTCAAATGGGCCCCCGTGGCCTGGGAGATCCCCGAGTAGCCACGTGGGAGCCCACTTTAGGGACTCCGGGCGGCGGCTACTGTGGGCTGGGAGGGTCCCCGCCCGGGCTGCTCCCAGCGCCTGGACCTGGGACCCTACAGCGCGCTCTTTTCTTTTTCTTTCATTTCTTTCTTTTTTATGTATTTATTTATAATTTACATTCTAGGGACTTCGTATTCAGCTAACCAGCTCTTGCTTACTTAACCGCCCTGTTTTTAGCTCCGGATTTCTGCGACGTCTCCCCATGGCTAACTTGCCCTTCCCGGCTTCCTTTACTGCTCTGCAAAATTTGCCTTCCTTCCACAGATGCCCCGCCTCCGACGTGCTTCCTGAAGTTTCTCTCCCGCGCAGGGTCTCCACAATCCTGAATTCTCCAGCATCTCGCCGACTCCGTCTCTATCCTCCTCTCCTCCCTAATCTCGCGCTGGCTTCTCCCTCTTTCTCTCTCCTCCTCCTTCCTACGCGACCCGCCCTCTGCCCCCAGATCGCCCTTCTCCCCGTCCGGGTCGGGTGGTCAGGCGTCCGCGCGGCTCCAGATCGAGGTCCCGCCACGCTGGGCCGCTCGTGGGCTGTTCTCATCCGGCGCACCCTGGAAACGGCGCGTCCCGCCAGCTGCGGCTTCAGCCTGGGAGGGAGCGCGGCGCGGGGAGCCTGCAGCGTCTGGAGAGGGAGGAAAGGGGACATTTCCGTGGAAATGGACAGACCCGAGTTCCTTGAAGCGATCGCAGTTGAAAGAGACCCTCTTCAGAATCAGCAACCACCTGACCGCCTTAGTTCCTCAACAGGAGATGGTTCGAAGATGAAATGTTTGAAACTCCGCCGCCGTTTCACCTTGGCACACACGCGCACGGCAGGCCCAGATCCGCACAGAGACGCAGACACGCGCGCACTCGCGCTTCCCGGAGAGGTCGGCGCGTCTTGCTGAAGCTGTTCTGGTCAAGTGGAGTTGTCAGGGCTTTGCTTTGTTTTTGTTTTGTCTTTTAAATGTGCAGGAGACAGTCTTCCTCAGAATTTAGCTCCCTCAATCCCCCTTCCCTCCAGCAGCTCCTCCGTGGCTTTGCAATCTTCTTTTTAAACACCAGAGCGCACCTGGGTGCTGGCCTCGGTGGGGGTAGGGGGTGCGGGGTGTGCGGTCACCCAGGAGGCTGCGGAGAGTGCAGGGGTCAGCTCCGTCCCGACGAGAGCAGATAGGACTCCACGCTCGCAAGAAACGTTAGAGAAAAGGAAATACTTTCTCTAGTGTTTTTACAATTATTTTAATCCAACCAGCGAGGCTCTAAAGAGCGTTTATCTGAGGCCCTGTTGAATACCCTTTGCCAACTGTAAATTCGGCGTGTGTGCCCGAACAGCTAGCTCTGACCGGGGGTTCGGCAGCACATGGCTAGGCACACACCGAACTCCTCCTTCCCAAACCCTTCTGCAAGATCCTACACCCCTGGAGTACATATGCAGGGGGAGGAGAGGGTTGGGGTTTTGCTTTATTTGCTTTTTTTTTTTTTGATATCTATACTACTGGGAATGCAGAAATTTTAAAAATGGATACATTTGAGTGTGTTAAAAGTAAAAACGTCTCTTGAACAAAACATAAACTGCTAACCCCAACGGGGGAGAAGATATTTGCCCTACCTGTAAATAACAAAGATTCCTCTACAGCACCAGGAGGAATTCTGACTGCCAATGGACGAAGACGAGGCACCCAGGGAAATAAAGGGGCAGGGATAGGGGCAGCCCTTCAAGCAGAGGAGACGCCTGAGAATGCGCAAATTCACTGGTTGCATATCTCTAGGCAACAGGAGATGCCACTTCACACTCATTGATGACACCCAGCAAGGCCTAGAGTGTGCACTGTTGAAACTCTTCCTGCGGTGCAACTTAAATTTCTATAGAGAAATTCGGGAGACATTGGCCGCCTCTAAGAGAGCAGAAGGTTCGTGCTCCCTGGCACCCAGCACACAGGTGCTGCGGAAGCCAGGACGGACGAGGCAGCCCTGGAGCATGGTTTGCAGGAGTGCAAGACTGGAAGCCTCCTCCAAGGCCTCCACTCCAGGCCTGGATAAAGAATTCGTGGCATATTTCACTGAACAGAATGTCCCCTGGGGCGAAAGGGGATGAAGTCATTCTACTTGTACCAACTTGAGTGCCTCCTAAAAGTGTAACCTTGGGGGCGGGGATACAGAAGGGTGATGCTGACAATGGAATTTAAAAACAAACAGCAATATTTTGTGGTGTCTACAGCCATGGGGGTGGGGTAGCAGCAGCATTACCATGGCAACAGAAGTCTCCCACACATGTCAGGCCTGCGGAATCTTTAAAGAGGGATAGTGGGCATGGGAGGAGGACTTAAACTCTGTTAGTCATGTTTTATTTCTGAAAAATAGATCTGAAGTAACTGTAGCAAAATCTTAACAATTCTTACCTTGGAATACTGGTTACATGGGTTTATATTACTCTTTTTTCATCAGATGAAATATTTTATATTCTGACAAAACTAAATAGTAGCTTTTTATTAAAATGTCATATGCATTGAAGTATAATGTGGTAATTTGGGATTAATTCATTTAAATAAAACAGCTTTCTTAAAATATTTTATTTTTAATGTTCCTTTTCTCATCTCAATTCCCCCACCTTTAAAAAACCCAAACATATCTTGAAATTGCCATTTAGTCTTAAAGGGAATTCCACTTGCACACGTGTCTTTGTGCCCCTGTCCTGGGCATCCTGCAGACACTGTTCCAGCCCTGGCCCTCCCTCCACTTCCTCTCCAAGCCCAGGGCCTGGTTCCCACTTCGCTCATGGTGGTGCACAAGGGGAAGGGGTACTCTCCTGAGGCAAAGGACAAGCCTGGGTGTGCTGGGCGCAGTGTGGCTGCACGCCGCCACCCGCATGCATCTACAGAAAAAGATGTGCTTCTATGGGCTATTTGACATTTTCTCTCATTCCAGAGTCTTTGTGGTTTAAAGAATATAGCCTGGAAAGGAAAAGGGCAGTCGGAGGCAGAGGGGAAGGCTGGCCTTTGGTGCTCAGCTGGACTCCAGGTTCCTGGCAGGCCCTTTCCCCTTCCACATCTCCTCTCACTCTCTGCATAGACCACAGGACCTTTCTGGCCCTTATGCTCCTTCCAGAAACAACCAGTTCTGCCTAGTTCTCTTCACTGTGGCCAGAAGAAGCTGGATCTTTGCAAATACAAATCTGCTGAGAGCCCCAGCACAGTGGGAGGCCTTCGGGGCTGGCCTTGGTCAGTAGTTAGAAGGTGATGTGTTTGGATGTGTGTTCCCTCCAAATCTCATGCTGAAATGTGGCCTCCAGGATTAGAGACGGGCCTTATGGGAGGTGTTGAGGTCATGGATGCAGGGTAGCCTCCAGTATTAGAGGTTGGCCTCGTGGGAGGTATTGAGATCATGGATGCAAAGTCCTCATGAACTGCTTGGCACAGTAATGAGTGGTCATGAATTCATGGGAGAGCTGGGACTCCCTCTTCTCTTTCTTGTTCGCACTCTCACCCTGTGACACGCCTGATCCCCCATTGCCTTCTGCTGTGATTGGAAACTTCTGGAGGTCTCACCAGAAGCAGATGCCGGCATCACACTTCCTGTACAGCCTGAAAACCATAAACCAAAATAAACATTTTTTCTTTATAAATTACCAGTCTCAGGTATTCCTTTATAGCAATGCAAACACTCTGAGACATGAGGTCTGCGTATTTGATTCTGTTCCTCGCTGTGTTCAGATCTGAACGGGGAGGAGACTGTTGTTTCCTGGGAAGTGACACAAGTCCAGCCCTCCCTCTACTGACATGCCGACCACAGGCTGCTTCAGCCTGTGGAATCCAGGCCTGGTCAGTAGTTAGAAGGTGATGTGTTTGCACCCCTTGCCTTTCTGCCTGCACCCAAGCTCCCCGCCAGGCTGGGGCTCTCCAGGTGGCTTCCTCCTGTAGGCTTTGCATTTATTTCTCCCTTGGAGGTCAGCAGAGGCCCAGGAGGCTCCCAAAGCTTTGCAGCAGCCACTGCCAGAGCTGTAGGCTCCTGTTGGGATGGCTCTCTGGCCTCAGCCCAACCCCTGACTCCACACCTGGCATGTTGGGGGCACTAGACAAACATTGATTAAATGAACGTATGTGAGAAAGAATGAATGACTCACTCTCGGTTATTCTTCTTTATTTCTAAAAGGCATGGCGGGGTGATGAAGGAGGTAAACAAGAATGACCCGAACACTTGCCTATGGGCCCCCTGCCCCATCAAGAGCCGTCACTAGACATGACCAGGGTGAACTACCCAGGCTCCACCCAAATCATTGGATGGCACTCTTCAGCAGCACAGGCTCCCAAGGACAAAGCAAGAACAGTTGTGTAGGTTAAATTTTAGGGTTCAGTAAATAGATATGTACATTCAAAATAATATTTAGTTAGTCAAATAAATGCTTTCATTAACAATCCAAAACCATGTGTTCCTTGAGAAAAGCAGACATGAATTTTTATTGTTCTATCCCAAAGAACCTGCACAGCTCCCAGCGCATAGTGGGTGCTCAATACAGCTAGTTGAGGGAATGAATGAATGCATGTTGAAATTTGGGGAAAAAGAAAGTTTAATAAAAGCAAACTAAACTTTAATAATATTTTCAGTAAAAAACAAACAAACAAACAAACAAAACAGTGGAAAAGAGTTATAGATATATTATTTTAAAAGCAAATTAGATCCCAGCAAGGTTTTGTAGACATAGGCAAGTTTATTCTAAAATATATATGGAAAGGCATGGGCCTTAGAATAGCTAAAACGATTTGAAACAGAAGAATCCAGTGGGATAAATCAACACACCCAATTTCAAGATATTTATATGGCTATAGTAATCAACACAGGGTGGTGTTGGTGGACGGACAGGCCCTGATCAATGGAACAGAACAGAAAACCCAGAAATAGACCCACACAAATACGCTCCATTTATTTTTGACAAAGGCAGAAAAACAATTCAATGTTTCAACTTTGTTGAAAAGTTGGCCTTTTCAACAAATGGAGCTGGAGCAATTAGACATCCATTAAGGAAAAAAAAGTTCACTTTATGTAAAAATTAACCAAAAATGAATCACAGACTTAAATGGAAAAAGGAAAATTATAAAACCTGAGAAAAATAGGGTAAAGTCTACAGGACTTAGGGCTCCGCAGAGTTTTCAAATCAGATATCAAAAGCACAATACATAAAAGCAAAATTTTGATTAACTGAACTTCATCAAAATGTAAAACTTTTGCTTGTGTGAAAGACCCTTAAGATAATGAAAAGATATATTAGAGATGGAGAGAAAATATTTA
The DNA here is from genome assembly GCF_002776525.5 of Piliocolobus tephrosceles. NCBI lineage: Eukaryota > Metazoa > Chordata > Mammalia > Primates > Cercopithecidae > Piliocolobus > Piliocolobus tephrosceles. The sequence continues at coordinate 2,385,929 of NC_045437.1, forward strand.
CAAACCACATATCTGATTAAGGACTCATATTTACAATATATAAAGAAACACAATAGTAAAACAGAGACACACACACAAAAAAACAAAAAACAGAAACACAAACCAATTAGAATTTAGGGGGAAAACACAAACGCATTTTCTGTTTTTCAAAGAAAAAATATAGATGGCAAAAAAAAAGCACATACAATGATTTCAACCTCTTTAATCATCAAGGAAATACAAATTACAACCACAGTGAGATCTATATATCTATCAGAGTGACAAAAAATTAAAATAGTGGCAATACCAAATACTGCAAAAATGCAGAGAAACAGGTCACTCATACATTGTTGGTGGGAATATAAAATCTTATATCCATTCTGGAAAACAGTCTGGAAGTTTCTTGTAAAACTGGAGATGCAACTACCATACAATCCAGCAATTGCCTTCATGGCTGTTGGTCCCAGAGACTCTTATGTTTCACGCAGAAACCTGTAAACCAACAGTCACAGCAGCTTTATTTGTAACAGACAAAACCCAGAATCGGCCCAGATGTCCTGGGCAGGCTTTAGGCAGGGAGTAAAATAGTTTCATTTACTTTTTAAAAGAAGATTCGTTCAGGTATAATTAACATACCAGAAAACTTACCTATTTTAAGTGTACAGTTCCATGATGTTTGGTATATTTAAAGAGTAGTGCAACCTTCACAGCAATCTAATTTTAGAAATTTCTGTCTTCCCCGAATGAAACCCTGTATACTTTGGAAGTCTTGTGTCTGGCCTCCTCTGCTGAAGATACTGCTTCTGAGTTTCACTGCTAGTGGCTTTCTTTGCAATAGCTGGAGAGTGAAGAGTATCTGTCTGCTGAAGGATGACTAAGCAGAGTGTGGTTTATCCGCACAGGGGAACAGCACTGGGCAACCACATGGGAGGGTTTTGTCATTTTTAGAAGGAGACTAGACCCTGTTATAGGCAGAGGAAGGGGAGGGAGCAGGAGGCTGGGCCCCTCCTCCCAGCTCTAAGCTGGAAAGAAGAAAGGGAGGGAAGGAGGAAGGGAGGAAGGAGAAAGGGAGGAGAGATAAAAAAGAGGAAGAAGGAAAAAGGAAGGAATAGAAAAGAGAAAAATTGAAGGAAGAAAGAGGGAAGGAATGAAGGAAGGAAGGGAGGGAGGAAAGGAAGAAAATAAAGGAGGAAAAGGAAGGCGAGAAAGGAAGGAAAAGGAAGAAGAAAAAGAGGAAGACACAGCAACTACCACAGTGTTTAGAAAACGCTTTATATGCACACATAAGAAATTACAGGTATACAAATATTTATTTTTCTAAGTAACATATACATTTAGAAAAATGTTAAAATGGATAAGTAGTTCTAAAATGCTTAGTACAATGTATAATTTCCTGCCCAGCCATCTGCAGCTTAAAATCCTGGTGCTTACAGGCAGCATTTGCAGTTATTCTGACTTTTTTTTTCTTTTTCTTTTTTTAGCATTCACGCTCATGTTATAAAGTAATAATCTTATATTTTCCTTTGTTGACCTAATCTATGTCTGAAATGAATGAATGAATTAATTATTGGCTTCCCATTTTGGAAGATGAGGGCTGAGGAGGGTGACTCGAAGCTGCAATGGTATTGTCACCATGAGGACCCACGGCCCCAGCATGTATCCTGTCCCTTCCCAGAGTTCACCAATGGCCTCTGGAGAGCAGTTGCAGCTGTGACTCTGGGCGACAGTCCGGCCAGTGCACGTGGACGGCGGGGGATGGTTGCGCCTCTGTTCACCCAGAGCAATCCCTCCACTTTTGTTTTTCAAATTCTCCGAATGACATCCAGGCCAGTGTTCTGGCTTTGTCTTGCTTCCTCTTTCAGGAGTGTTATGGTCAATGGGAAGTTGAGGCTCCTCAGGCTCAGGGGGAGCACAGCAAGCCAGGCGGCCACCCTAGGAGGCCCTGGCACAGGTGCTGCATTTGCCACCCCATTGCCACCCGTGGCTCCACGGAGTACCTGTGGATGACTTTGCTCCCCACAACCACCCTGCCCTGCATCCTTTGCTGGACATTCTTTGCGGTGTTTAGGAACATTCTAAATCTCTTTACGGAACGCATCATCAAGAGCAGTGAAACCCTAGAGAACTGTTTCTGCTGCGGCCGCTGCAGCACCCACATCCCACTGCTGACACCGGACCGCACCTGCGGGAGAGTGCTCTCTGACATTGCCAACAACCTCTCCGAGTCTTTTGCTGAATGTCCCCAGCATCTGTTCAGCAGACACAGGACTGATCTCTCCAGATCCTTAGCCAGTGTCCCCACTCCTGGCCTCCTCTCCAGAGAAGGCAACACCAGGTGAGAGGCGTGGGACAACCTTGGCCTCCTGTAAGCACTGGCTGGGGCTTCCTCCCGTGCATGCTTGGGTCCCAGGCTAAAGGGGAGGTCTGGGAGACCCCTGTCCTCCTGAGGTGCAGTGAGGCCTCCAGTGTTTCTATTAGAGTATATTGTTTTTACTTTAGTTGGAACATATACTTGAGTTTTGTTTAATTTATGTCCAAATTGTTACTCTGTTGACACAGAGACCTCATCGAAAGTTCTCTTTGATAGTATCCTCTTTGCTGCGTACACAGTCTTTAGGCCTGCCTGTGAGTCTACATGCACATGTGTGTGTGTACATGGGTACATGCTGGTGTGCAGGGCAGGCTGTGTGTGATTGCACACATGTGTATATGTGTGGGGTGCCTGTATGCTTGACTTTTCTGGAATGTCCAGGTGTGCAGGTCTCTGGGGACAGGCCTCGGGGAGGTGGCCCACAGCTATCGCAGCTACTATCAGGTGGTATAATATCGTCATTTCCATTTGATAGCAGGACCTGCTTTTATTTTGTTTTTTGGGGGCTGAGCCACGATCTGGCTCATTCATTTTCCTTTGAGTGAGAACCTGACAATTAAGAAAGCATGTGTTTTAAAAACAAGTTCTATCATAAGTTTATCTGTAAAATGGTCTTAATTGATCCAAATCATAATAAGGAATTTTAAAACTTGCCTATAATCAGCACTAGAGTATCCCTGACCTCAATCTTATCTAATTCTCACATTCTTCTTTCTGGGTCCGCGATTCTCCTTTACAGCCTCATTTCATGTCAAGTCTGATCTTTGTTGGAATGGGAAACCGTTGTGACGGTCACACTCGTTTCTGTGGCAGCTCCCTGTGGTCAGTGAGTTCCAAGCTTCTTTCAAAGTGAAAGAAGCAGGAGGAGCGTTTGGGACCAGGGTTCTGGAAGGGGCACCAAGCCAGCCAGAAACAGAGGAAGCTGCGCAGCCCCATTGGGAATGTCACCATTTTCTGCTCCAGCCAGGCCAGGACGGAAGTCCAGTGCAAGCTCATGGTCATAGCTGCGAGTCTGGGGACAGCACCGAAAGGCACGCTTTCTGCTGCTTCTCTTGGGAATGTGCTGACAGGGTTACTCCTCTGAGGGTGCAAAGGTCGGGCAAGTGATGAGGGCAGGGGGCAGGCTGCGCTTCTGAAGGTGCAGAGCTAGGAACCACATCAGCACCTGCACTCCGGGGGAGCTTCCCTACAGGCAGGTGCTTACAGTGCAGCACCTGCACTCCAGGCAGCTTCCTGGACAAGTGGGTCATGGCCATCTCATAGGCAGTGACCTCGTGGTTCTTCTCCTGTAACTAAGGAAGGCATAGCAAAGAAGGCACAGAACATTTCACAAGGATGAATGTCAGTACTAGATACAATATGGGACTGTGGCATGGTTTTTCTTTGTTTCTAAAAACAGTTATTATCTGCAGAAAGATTTGCAAGGATACAAACAGAATTCTCAATGCTTTTATCATGAGGAATGAAATCTATAGCATGAAAGTGGAAATATTCACATTTGATCAGTCCTATGCTTTTTGACCATTTTACGGTAAGCATGTATTTGCGGATTTAAAAAATTCGCATACAAAAATGTTGAATTGGATGTATATCTTAATGAAATGAGAAGAGCATGTTTTTATATATGTTATGTTTTGTAATCTCTGAGTTTTCCACAGATTTATATGACTGAGAGAAGTGTCACATTTATAGATATTTGGATTAAGGTAGAATATTACACAACTAAAGGGTCTATCTTAATTCAATTCAGCACACACACATATATTTCCAATTCATATTTAAAACTGAGGTGTCTTTATTTATGTATCTTCTCATAGATTAGAGGCTTTGTTTTCTTCAACATCGACCTCTTTATTTACTGGATTTTATCTTAAAATAGATATAAAAGTTTCAAAATCATAATATCGACATGACTACTAACAATAAATTCACTGAGTACAGTTTTAAAAAATTCTTTGCACATTTTTTTGCATCTATAAAATATCACAGTTGGGATCTATACTGCAAGCATCATGTTCAAACTTCCTTGAAAATATTGTTTTATCTGTTACCTATTTTATACACTGAAAGATTTATTTATTTCTGTGTTCAGTTTTAGTGTGTTTCCCCTTTGTGACTTGCTTGCATTTTTGCAAAATAACTTACCTGGTTTAAAAGTCGGCCAGGCGCAGTGGCTTATGCCTGTAATACCAGCACTTTGGGAGGTTGAGGAGGGCGGATCACCCAAAGTCAGGAGTTTGAGACCAGCTTGACCAACATGGAGAAATGCCATCTCTACTAAAAATACAAAATTAGCTGGGTGTGGTGCGCACCTGTAATCCCAAGTTACTCGGGAGGCTGAGGCAGGAGAATCGCTTGAACCCAGGAAGTGGAGGTTGTGGTGAGCCAAGATCTCGCCATTGCACTGTAGCCTGGACAACAAGAGCAGAAAATAAATAAACAGGAAGGAAGGAAGGAAGGAAGGAAGGAAGGAAGGAAGGAAGGAAGG